>NC_041385.1:767663636-767720020 GCF_002162155.2 Triticum dicoccoides
CCCGCCACCGCCACATGCACGGTCTCCCCTGCCCCCGCCACCGCCACGCGTACAGTCTCCCCTGCCCCCGCCGCCACGGGAGCCGTATCCCCTGCCTCCGCCCCCTCCTCCGCCCAGAGCGCGCGCCAGCCCGGCGCGGGCCTCGTCCCCGGCCGCCGGCACCTCGGGGAGGAAGCGGCCGCGCGGGGTCCCGGGCGCGGAGATGGTGCGCGCCAGAGCCACGGCGCAGGCGGACATGCTGGAGGTGCGCAACATGGTGCGCCGCGCGCGGCTCATCTTCGAGGCGCTCCGTGGCCGCTTCCACCGCAACTCCGAGCACCACCACGCGGGCCGCAACCGGGCCGACATGCGGGCCCTCAGCGCCATGATCGACGGGGAGCTCTGCCTCTACCGCGACGTGCGCATCGTGGGCCCCGTCCCCGGCGTCCTCGTCGGCGACGCCTTCAACTACCGCGCCGAGCTCCTCGTCGTCGGCCTGCACTGCCACACCCAGGCCGGCATCGGCTACGTGCCCGCCAGCAAGCTCGACGAGGGCCACCCGGTCGCCACGAGCATCGTGTCCTCCGGCGGGTACCTCGACGACCACGACAACGGGGACGTCTTGATGTACACGGGGAGCGGCGGCCGTCCGCGCAACGGCGGTGACCACCTCTCCGACCAGGAGTTCCAGCGCGGCAACCTCGCCCTCGTCTACAGCTGCAAGTACGACGTCGAGGTGCGCGTCATCCGCTGCCATGACTGTGACGCCAGCCCCAGCGGCAAGCTCTACGTCTACGATGGCCTCTACAAGGTCGAGTCCTTCGCCTACGGCCCCGGCAAGTCCGGCCACGAGGTCTGCCAGTTCAAGCTCGTGCGCCTGCCAGGCCAGGACGCGCTCGGCAGCAACACCTGGCGCTCCGCCAGAGACCTCACCGACGCGCTCGTCGCCAAGATCCGGCCGCCCGGCTACCTCACGATGGACATGTCCAAGGGCAAGGAGGCTGTGCCCGTCCCCGTCCGCAACACGGTGGACCACGACGTCTCTCCCCTCGAGTTCGTGTACCTCGCACGCCCAGAGTTCCGGGCGCCGCCCAAATCTGTGAGTCGCGTCCACAAGTGCTGCATCTACTCCAAGACGGCGTGCAGCGAGATGTCGTCCAAGTGCGCGGCGTCCGGCTGCGCCTGCGTGAAGAGGAGCGGCGGGGGCGGCCCGGCGTACAGTGCCGACGGCACGCTCGTGAGGGGACGGCCGGTGGTGTACGAGTGCGGCGCGAGGTGCGGGTGCCCACCCGGGAGCTGCCCCAACCGGGTGACGCAGCGGGGGATGAAGCACCGGCTGGAGGTGTTCCGGTCCAAGGAGACGGAGTGGGGCGTGAGGACGCTGGACCTGATCCAGCCGGGCGCCTTCCTCTGCGAGTTCACGGGGGACGTGCTCCCCGCGGATCAGTCCCGCATTGCCAACGCGGATGCAAATGCCAGGACCGGCGCGTCGACGGAGGAGTGGGGAGGCATCGTCGACCCGAGGAAGTTCCCGCCGAGGTGGAGGGAGTGGGGGGACGCCCCCGCGGCCGTGCTTCCGGACGACGGCGAGAAACCACCCCGGTTCGCGCAGTGCCCGACGCCGGGGTACGTGATCGACGTGTCCACGAGGAGGAACTTCGCGGCCTACATCAGCCA
Source organism: Triticum dicoccoides (assembly GCF_002162155.2). Lineage (NCBI taxonomy): Eukaryota > Viridiplantae > Streptophyta > Magnoliopsida > Poales > Poaceae > Triticum > Triticum dicoccoides. The sequence goes on from NC_041385.1 coordinate 767,665,293, forward strand.
CAGCGGCGCACCGAACGCGTTCGTCCAGCTGGTGGTCCGCGGCGACGAGGACGAGTCGTACCCCCACCTGATGGTGTTCGCCATGGAAACCATCCCACCCATGCGCGAGCTCAGCATCGACTACGGCGTCGATCAGTGATCGATCGGCAACGTTTCCTATAGTATGTGCGTTGTTCTGCCATTTACTATAGTACATTTTACATTTGCCATGAATCGTTCTGTCATTGTTGTCAGTTGTAGCATGGATGAAAGCGAGCCACCTCTCGCTGAGCTGTATGCTTTGCTTTCCTTTTCTGTGTCTGTAAATTTTCTCAGTCTCAGTCAATTGTTCACATCCAACTTGTCCTGAGTTAAGGACTTCAAAAATGATAACTATCCCGAGTTAAATTCCAGACACTTATTTTAGAACAGTTCCACTCAATTCCAACATCCAGTCCGAGCAAAGGCAGCAGTTAGGAAGTTTTTTTTAACATTATAAACTTTATTCCTCAAACAATTGCCATATCGTTTACAATGTGGGAAAGAATAAAGTCGGGGATAGTAGAGTGCAAGAGGCTGTTTCCAGGACTTGAACCCGTGACCTCATGGTCACAAGGCAGCAGCTTTACCACTGCGCCAAGGCTCCCCTTCTTAGCTAAGCTATCAGCAACCACATTAATTTCCCTACAACAATAACTATAGTCAATATTGGCGAAATCCGTAGTGAGATGGATACATTCAGCTATTACTGCCACATCAGGACCCATATATTCATCTGCTCGTGTAACAGCTTCTACCGCAAGTATGCTATCTCATTCGATGTATACCTTATTGCATCCAATTCTCCATGCTAGGTATAGGCCATTCCGAATAGCACTCAATTCTGCTGATTCTGCACTGCAAACATGGGGTTCAGAACCCAAGTTGCTGCCAAAATAAAATTTTCTTTATGGTCTCTCGCCACCGCTCCACTGGATCCTGAGAGTGTTTCCTGACAAAACGATGCATCCACATTAATCTTAACAGTGCCTTCGATCGGTTTCTTCCATGTATGAATCTCTTTTCAAACTGGATGTTTTGGTGTTGCAGCTCTGACAAAGTTTGTTGCCAAAACTTTGATTGAAACAACCGAGCGATCAGGCTCCTGTATCATCTCTCCTTTGCCTACTTGGCGCCGCTGCCACCCTACGAACCACATAGCAATCAGGATTAGTTCAGCTGTGGGATGTCACCAATGGATGAGCGATTTTTCAGCAGGATTTCAAAAGTAACTGATCCCAACCTGCCTTGCGCTACTGCCTCATCTATAGCAGTTTTTAGCCCAAGCTTGGCCCAAACCTTGCGCGCCCAAGGACAGCAGAAAAGAACATGTTGAATGTCATCAGTCCCTGTATTGCAAACTGGACATTGTGGAAGGACTGGAGGGTGTCTTCCGGCTAAGACTCCAAGGCATGGTAGTACAGCCCTAAGCACCTTCCACCGAAGTGTTTTATTTTCCCTGGAGTGCGTAGTTGCCCAAGTTGTTTCCATATGGAGTTCAATTGAACGCTACCATGTCCGTCCGACCTTACTATTTGGCTCCCAAACTGATGGTTAAACTCCATGTGGTGCGCCGCACCGAACCGAGAAGGTTCCTAACTTCGTATACTGCCACGCCACAAAATCTTCCACGGCCTCCATTCAAAGGCGGAATTTGAATTATTCTAGCAACATCAACCGGTGAAAAGATAGACCTAATAAGGTCCAGATCCCACTGTCTCGTGTGAGGGTCTATAATTTCCTTTACTAGTGTTAACATTGTCCCTGCTCTAGGTGTTATAACCTTTCTTGATGCACTAGAAGGAATCCAAGGATCATCTCAAATATTTATTTGCGAGCCCGTTCCAACTCGCAACATACAACCTCTCTTGAAAGTCTGAATTCGAGCCACAATACTTTGCCAAATAAATGACGACCCGTTCTTCGGTCCAACTTTTAATATATCACCATTGGGGTAATATTTAGCACTTAATACACGTGCACACAATGAGTCCAGATTTTGGAGAAGACGCAACCACTGCTTTGATAACATAGCAAGATTAAAGCTATGAAGATCCCTGAACCCCAATCCACCCTTCTTCTTTAGTACACACAATTTCCACCACGTGAACCAATGTATTTTCTTCTTCTCTTCTCCCCCACCCCACCCCAAATGCTGATAATTCATTAGTAATTGATTTACAAATTCCTTTTGGTAATTTAAATAATGACATTGCATAGGAAGGAATAGCTTGTGATATAGCTTTCAATAAAATTTCTTTTCCTTGCATTGAAAGAACTTTTTCTTTCCAACCTTTAAGCCTCTGGCCAACTCGTTTAGTAAGACGTTGGAAGTAGTCACTCCATTCAACTCTAACAATTGTTGGTAAACCCAAATATTTATCTAATAATGCTTCTGTCAAAATATTCAGGTCCCTACACACATCTTCCCTGACTCGAACACTTGTATTAGGACTAAAGAAGACACTGGATTTTTCCATACTTATTCATTGTCCTAAACTGTCACAATATGTGTCAAGGATTCTTCTGAGTGTATTTGTGTTATAGGCATCAACTCTCATCAGAATCAGGGAAATGGCAAATAGAGGGTGCATTTATACACACACGAATGCCCTCAATCCCACCTATCTCCTCCTCATGAGCCAGCATGCCGGATAACCCTTCCGAGCAGAGGAGAAAAAGATAGGGGGACAGTGGGTCCCCCTGCTGCAGACCTCTAGTTCGTGTGAATTCGTCAGTCTCTGTATCATTAAACCTGATTTTGTAAGTAACAGACAAGACAGACTCCATAATCATGTCCACCTACTGTGCATGGAACCCTAGCTTTTTCGTCAACTGCCGCAAGAACCCCCATTCCACCCTGTCATATGCTTTTAGCATATCTAGCTTAACAACAGAGTATCCATTAGCCCCATGAGTCTATTGGGGAACGTAGTAATTCAAAAAAATTCCTACGATCACGCAAGATCTATCTAGGAGATGCATAGCAACGAGATGCGAGAGTGTGTCCATGTACCCTCGTAGACCGAAAGCGGAAGCGTTTAGTAACGCGGTTGATGTAGTCGAACTTCTTCATGATTCGACCGATCCAAGTACCGAACATACGGCACCTCCATGTTCAGCATGATGACGTGCCTCGAGCTCTTGATCCAGTTGAGTACGAGGGAGAGTTTCGTCAGCACGACGGCGTGGCGACAGTGTTGATGATGTTACCGGCAGAAGGCTTCGCATAAGCACTACGGCGATATGGCCGAGGTGTTAAACTGTGGAGGGGTTCACCGCACACGGCTAAGAGATTGTCTGTTGTGCTTTGGGGTGCCCCCTGCCCCATATATAAAGGAGGGAGGGAGGACGCCGGCAGCCAGGAGGGGCGCGCGCCACAGGGGAGTCCAACTAGGATTCCCAATCCTAGTTGGAGGAATCCTAGTTGGACTCCCCTTCCTTTCCAAGAGGGGGAGAGAGGGAAGGAGTAGGAGAGGGAGAAGGAAAGAGGGGGGGGGGGGCGCCACCCCCTCCCTAGTCCAATTCAGACCTGCCATGGGGGGCGGCACGGCCACCCTGCGGCCCTCCTCTCCTTTCCACTAAAGCCCATAAAGGCCCACTACTTCCCTGGGTGGTTCCGGTAACCTCCCGGTACTCCGAAAAATGCTCGAACCTATCCGAAACCTTTCCGGTGTCCGAGCATAACCTTCCAATATATCAATCTTTATGTCTCGACCATTTTGAGACTCCTCGTCATGTCCGTGATCTCATCCGGGACTCCAAACAAACTTTAGTCATAAAAAACAGATAACTCTTAATACAAATCGTCATCGAACGTTAAGCGTGCGGACCCTACGGGTTCGAGAACTATGTAGAGATGATCGAGACACATCTCCGATCAATAACCAATAGCGGAACCTGGATGCTCATATTGGCTCCTACATATTCTATGAAGATCTTTATCTGTCAAACCGTACAACAACATATGTTGTTCCCCTTGTCGTCGGTATGTTATTTGCCCGAGATTCGATTGTCGGTATCATCATACCTAGTTCAATCTCGTTACCGGAAAGTCTCTTTACTCGTTCCATAATGCTTCATCCCGTAACTAACTCATTAGTCATATTGCTTGAAGGCTTATAGTGATGAGCATTACCGAGAGGGCCCAGAGATACCTCTCCGATACACGGAGTGACAAATCCTATTCTTGATCTATGCCAACCCAACAAACACCTTCGGAGACACCTGTAGAGCATGTTTATAGTCACCCAGTTGCGTTGTGACGTTTTATAGCACAGAAGGTGTTCCTCCGGTATTCGGGAGTTGCATAATCTCATAGTTGAAGGAACATGTATAAGTCATGAAGAAAGCAGTAGCAATGAAACTGTAACGATCATAATGCTAAGCTAACGGATGGGTCTTGTCCATCACATCATTCTCCTAATGATGTGATCCCATTGATCAAATGACAACACATGTCTATGGTTAGGGAAACATAACCATCTTTGATTAACGAGCTAGTTAAGTAGAGGCATACTAGGGACACTATGTATTGTCTATGTATTCACACACATGTACTAAGTTTCTGGTTAATACAAATATAGCATGAATAATAAACACTTATCTTGATCTAAGGAAATATAAATAACAACTTCATTATTGCCTCTAGGACATATTTCCTTCAGTCTCCCACTTGAACTAGAGTCAATAATCTAGATTACAAAGTAATGATTCTAACACCCATGGAGTCTTGGTGCTGATCATGTTTTGCTCGTGAAAGAGGCTTAGTCAACGGGTTTGCAACATTCAGATCCGTATGTATTTTGCCAATCTCTATGTCTCCCTCCGCGACTTGATGCCGGATGGAATTGAAGCGTCTCTTGATGTGTTTGGTTCTCTTGTAAAATCTGGATTCCTTTGCCAAGGCAATTGCACCAGTATTGTCATAAAAGATTTTCATTAGACCCGATGCACTAGGTATTACACCTAGATCGGATACGAACTCCTTCATCTAGACTCCTTCATTTGCTGCTTCCAAAGCAGCTATGTACTCCGCTTCACACGTAGATCCCGCCACGACGCTCTGCTTGGAACTGCATCAACTGACAGCTCCACCATTCAATATAAATACGTATCCGGATTGTGACTTAGAGTCATTGAATCAGTGTCAAAGCTTGCATCGACGTAAACATTTACGATGAGCTCTTTGTCACCTCCATAAATAAGAAACCTATCCTTAGTCCTTTTCAGGTATTTCAGGATGTTCTTGACCGCTGTCTAGTGCTCCACTCTTGGATTACTTTGGTACCTCCCTGCTATACTTATAACAAGGCACATATCAGGTCTGGTATACAACATTGCTTACATGATAGAACCTATAGCTGAGGCATAGGGAATGCCTTTCATTTTCTCTTTATCTTCTGCAGTGGTCAGGCATTGAGTCTGACTCAACTTCACACCTTGTAACACAGACAAGAACCCTTTCTTTGACTGATCCATTTTGAACTTCTTCAAAACTTTATCAAGGTATGTGCTTTGTGAAAGTCCAATTAAGCGTCTTGATCTATCTCTATAGATCTTGATGCCCAATATGTAAGCAGCTTCACCGAGGTCTTTCACTGAAAAATTCTTATTCAAGTATCCTTTTATGCTATCCAGAAATTCTGTATCATTTCCAATCAACAATATGTCATCCACATATATTATTAGAAATGCTAAAGAGCTCCCACTCACTTTCTTGAAAATACAGGCTTCTCCAAACATCTGTATAAAATCATGTGCTTTGATCACACTATCAAAGTGCATATTCCAACTTCGAGAGGCTTGCACCAGTCCATAAATGGATCGCTTGAGCTTGCATACTTTGTTAACACCCTTTGGATCGACAAAACCTTATGGTTGCATCATATACAACTCTTTTTTTAAGAAATCCATTAAGGAATGCAGTTTTGACATCCATTTGCCAAATTTCATAATCCTAAAATGCGGCAATTGCTATCATGATTCGGACAGACTTAAGCATCGCTACAGATGAGAAAGTCTCATCGTAGTCAACTCCTTGAACTTGTCGAAAACCTTTCGCAACAAGTCGAGCTTTGTAGACAGTAACATTACCGTCATCGTCAGTCTTCTTCTTGAAGATCCATTTATTTCTGTGGCTTGCCGATCATCGGACAAGTCCACAAAAGTCCACACTTTGTTCTCATACATGGACCCCATCTCAGATTTCATGGCCTCAAGCCATTTTGCGGAATCTGGGCTCATCATCGCTTCCTCATAGTTCTTAGGTTCATCATGGTGTAGTAACATGACTTCCAGAACAGGATTACCGTACCACTCTGGTGCGAACCGTACTATGGATGACCTACGAGGTTCGGTAGTAACTTGATCTGAAGTTTCATGATCATCATCATTAGCTTCCTCACTAATTGGTGAATCACTGGAACTGATTTCTGTGATGAACTACTTTCCAATTCGGGAGAAGGTACTATTACCTCATCAAGTTCTACTTTCCTCCCACTCACTTCTTTCAAGAGAAACTCTTTCTCTAGAAAGGATCCATTCTTAGCAACGAATATCTTGCCTTCGGATCTGTGATAGAAGGTGTACCCAACAGTTTCCTTTCCTCTAAAGCCCATTAAGGCCCACTACTTCCTCCGGGGGGTTCCGATAACCTCCCGGTAGTCCGGAAAATGCCCGAACCTATTTGAAACCTTTCCGGTGTCCGAACATAACCTTCCAATATATCAATCTTTATGTCTCGACCATTTAGAGACTCCTCGTCATGCCCGTGATCTCATCCAGGACTCTGAACAACTTTGGTCATCAAAAACACACAACTCTTAATACAAACCGTCATCGAATGTTAACCGTGCGGACCCTACGTGTTCGATAACTATGTAGACATGATCGAGACACATCTCCGATCAATAACCAATACCCGAACCTGGATGCTCATATTGGCTCCGACATATTGTACGAAGATCTTTATCGGTCAAAACGCACAACAACATATGTTGTTCCCTTTGTCACCGGTATGTTACTTGTCCGAGTTTCGGTCGTCGGTATCATCATACCTAGTTCAATCTCGTTACCGGCAAGTCCCTTTACTCATTCTGTAATGCTTCGCCCCGTAACTAACTCATTAGTCACATTGCTTGCAAGGCTTATAGTGATGAGCATTACTGAGAGGGCTCAGAGATACCTCTCCGATACACAGAGTGAAAAATCCTATTCTCGATATATGCCAACCCAACAAACACTTTCGGAGACTCCTGTAGAGCATCTTTATAGTCACCTAGTTACATTGTGGCGTTTTATAGCACACAAGGTGTTCCTCCGGTATTTGGGAGTTGCATAATCTCATAGTCAGAGGAACATGTATAAGTCATGAAGAAAGCAGTAGCAATGAAACTGTAATGATCATAATGCTAAGCTAACGGATGGGTCTTGTCCATCACATCATTCTTCTAATGATATGACCCCGTTCATCAAATGACAACACATGTCTAGGTTAGGAAAGATAACCATCTTTGATTAACGAGCTAGTCAAGTAAGGCATACTAGGGACACTATGTATTCACACATGTACTAAGTTTCCGGTTAATACAATTCTAGCATTAATAATAAACATTTATCATGATATAAGGAAATATAAATAACAACTTTATTATTGACTCTAGGGCATATTTCCTTCAAAGTCTTCTTCTTGATAGCATGGAAACACACATAGGCTACTAGTACATTATCTGTAATCAATCTGCGTGAAACAAATGCACTCTGGGTGGGAGAGATAACCTCTACAATATCTTTTTCAATCTATTTGCAACCATCTTTGATATTATTTTATACACCACATTACATAGACTAATTGGTCTGTATTAGGTTATTACCTCTGGGCTCTCCACCTTAGGGATTAAAACCACATTTGTTGAGTTCCATCCCTTTGGTATCTTCCTTATGTTAAATGCAGCAAGCACTTCATCTATTAGCTCATCTCCCACACTGTGCCAAAACCTTTTAAAGAATACCACATGAAGACCATCCGGTCCTGGTGCTTTCATATCTCCTATCTGAAACAAGGCTATCTTAACCTCTTCTCTTGTGTAAGGTGCCATTAAGAGTGTTCATATCCCCTACCACTAGAAGCTTTACTGTTGACAATAAGTTCTCATCTGCATCACTTGCATCATAATGAAAAAGTGCCGGGAAATAATCAAGAATAACGGGCTTGAGGTTATCAGTACCCTCAACCCATGAATTATTATTATTATTTTGTTTTTAATCAAATTCAAGGCGTATACGCGCCGAAGCAAACTGGATGAAGTACTTTCTATTACGGTATCCCCGGCGTAACTAGTTTACTCTCCCGCGTTGGGCCCAATGGATCTCCTCCTAAGCAAGAAGATTCTCAATGTATAGTGTGATCTCTTTTTTGCTTCATCTTTGATTCATCAGTATACGATGCCCGCATAAGATCCTTGAGGTCTCGTTGTGTCGTACGTAGGCGCCGACGAGGTCCCTTCAGTACCTTTCGGTCCCAGCTATGAAGCTCCTTATGCACCACTGCAAGTTTCTCTTTGGCCGACGGGCAAAGCCCTTGCACCACAACCTTTTGCCATGCCATTCTCACGACCTCTTCTAATGCCTCTTCTTCAAGCCACCGCATCTTGAACTTGCGTTGTCTAGATGAGATATCAGCCGCCACCCCTACAAGGTATTCGGTGTACGAACAAATTTTGCGGTGGTCCGATATGCCTATCTCAAGATTAGAGAGGCCCGACAATGGATCCATATCCATCCAATCTACATTTGAGCCGACAGGGTCTGAACGTTCTCGTAGTCCACCTTAGAATCAAGTGAATCTGTCTCCATTATAACCCATATCCTCCAAAGAATAATCATCTAAGGCATCCTGGAAAGCTTGTAGCCACGACTGGAGGCACGGTGCACTTTCTTCCTTCTTCGAGGAGTATAGTATTTCATTGAAGTCTGCAATTGCTATCCATGGGGGACTAGATTAGGCATGCAAGTTGCGAAGTAGACGGAAAGTTCACTCCTTGTTGTTCCAATTGGGCTCACCATACACTCATGTAAGCCACCATATCTTGCCCTCTGACTCCTCAACTGTCACGTCAATGCAATTAAAGGTGGTAGTCTGGGAATAGATCCTAATCTCCTTCCAGACTAAAATCAAACCACCCGTCCTTGCATCAAGACGAGGAAAAATAATTTTGTGATCCATTCGTGACTTCTTCATTAAATCATCTGCCCTATCCTCGTCCAGATGCATTTTAGACTGAAAAAAGTATCCGGATTGTGGCGCCTTTGGACGTCCAGAAGCGAACGAACTGCCGGGGCACCGAGGAAGTCCTGAAAATTTCAACTTATGAGCTTCATTGTTTGCAAGAATCTCCATCAAAACAGGCAAACAAATCCAAACAATTATACGTCCAAAAGCTAACTCGCAAGGAGCAGAATAGACGGGGAACAAATCTGAATGAACCTTGCCGAGAGATCGGCCGGTACGCCAGGACAAAAAAAACGATCGCTGCTGAAGTCAGCGCCAGGACAAAACCTTGATCGAGCCTACAATATTCTTCGGACCCGACAAGCAGCATAGGTTCGATGCACGTGCATCAGGAGGAAGAGGCGTACGAAGCAAGCAGTAGAAAAGACCCACATGGCGTAGATGCAATCCATAGACAACACGCAATGCGGGTGTGCCGCCGTGCAGCGGTCGCGTCCCTAGTTCATCTGCTCGCGACCTGGACGGGAGGCGAAGGGGCGGCGCCTGCTAGGTCCTAACCTAAACTCATCGATACACTCGAGACACTCGGGATGATTGTTAGCTTTTTCTGTCTGTTTGGAGTTGACTTAAGCCAGCACATAGGAAGTAGGCGACACATAGGCGCCGGTGCGCCGACCCAAAATTTCGGCCGGTCGCACCCCAGCCGCCCGATTGGCCCACCACGAGCCGTAGGATCCTCGACCATTCAGTTAGCTTTCTTCTTTCTTACCCCGTTCACAATTCAGATCTGAAGAAACACCGCAGGACATGACGGCCGCCCACCATTGTTGCGTCGCGCAGCGCGTGGCTGCCCTCCCCCGTTTGTCGCCGTCGACAGCCGCCGCCGCTGATGCTCGCCGTGGACGCTCACAATGAAAAAGTTGTCAAAAAGCAGCTCTGTGTCGCCGCCCCTGTTGAATCTTTTGAAAACCCGGATCTAGCAAATTGAAGCCATTGTTGTAGCAAATGTTGCTGGTCCATCAAAGAATTAAACTCTGGAGGAAACATTTTTGGATGTTGGTTCCAGCAAAACAAAACTGTGGTTGTAGCAAATAATCGCTGGTACAAGAAGAACAAATTCTGGTGGAAGCATTTTTGGATGCTGGTTCCAGCAAAAGAAAATTGTGGTGGTAGCAAAAAATATCTGTACAAAAAGAACGAATTCCAGTGGGAGCACTTTTGGCCGCTGGTTCTAGCAAACCGCCTCGTCGGTTCCAGCAAACCTGGTCGTGGTTGCAGCACTCCCCTGCCATGGTCACCCTGCAGCTCGCCGCGGTTGCCGGTTCTAGCAAAAACCGGGGGCGGCTGCAGCTACTGCCTGAACGGTTGTAGCATCTCATGTGCTTCGCCGTCGCGCCTGCCGGTCGAGGTAGTAACAACTCCTTGCAGGTTGCAGCTCGCCCCACAAGGGTTGTAGCATCCACACCAGCCGGTGGTAGCTCGTCAGCTTGCGCTTGTAGCTCGTCCGTTACCGGCGTCGTCGCCGACCATCACCAACCTCGCCGACCGGCCTGTTGAAGCTCACTGGTTGCCGCCTCCACAATCTCCTGCTCGCCCCAACTCCCGTACCGGCACCCCCGTGCCCCTTCCTTCACACCGATGTGACTTGCAGCTAGTGGAGATGGAGATTTAGTTGCGTTGGAGATCAGCAGAGGAGAGGGATTATGCAAGGAGAGGAGCAGAGGTTCGTGTAGATGGGTGAGGGAGTCCCGGACTAGGGGGTGTCCGGATAGCCGAACTACCATCATCGGCCGGACTCCAAGACTATGAAGATACAAGATTGAAGACTTCGTTCCGTATCCGGATGGGACTTTCCTTGGCGTGGAAGGCAAGCTTGGCGATACGGATATGTAGATCTCCTGCCTTTGTAACCGACTCTGTGTAACCCTAGCCCTCTCCGGTGTCTATATAAACCGGATGGCTTTAGTCCATAGGACGAACAACAATCATACCATAGGCTAGCTTCTAGGGTTTAGCCTCCTTGATCTCGTGATAGATCTACTCTTGTAACCCACATCATCAATATTAATCAAGCAGGACGTAGGGTTTTACCTCCATCGAGAGGGCCCGAACCTGGGTAAAAACATCGTGTCCCTCGTCTCCTGTTACCATCCGCCTAGACGCACAGTTCGGGACCCCCTACCCGAGATCCGTCGGTTTTGATACCGACATTGGTGCTTTCATTGAGAGTTCCTCTGTGTCGTCACCGATAGGCTCGATGGCTTCTTCGATCATCAACGACGATGCAGTCCAGGGTGAGACCTTCCTCCCCGGGCAGATCTTCGTATTCAGCGGCTTCGCACTGCGGGCCAATTCGCTTGGCCAGCTGGAGCAGATCGAAGGCTACGCCCCTGGCCGTCAGGTCAGATTTGGAAGTTTGAACTTCACGGCTGACATCCGCGGGGACTTGATCCTCGACGGATTCGAGCCACAGCCGAGTGTGCCGTACTGTCACGATGAGCATGATTTAGCTCTGCAGCCGGACAGTACCCTGGAGGCCGCACTCGAACCCGCTCCGATCTTCGACTCGGAGCCGGCTGCGCAGACCAAGGATGGATGGCTAGACACCACCTCGGGGGCTGCAACCTCTACGGCGATAGAGCCGAACACCGATCTTGTCCCCCATGAAGCTCGTGACTCCGAGGTGCCGGACTCCGGACCTCCCGCGCCCCCTCCAGTCGAATCCGATTGGGCGCCAATCATGGAGTTCACCGCGGCGGACATCTTTCAACACTCACCTTTTGGCGACATCTTGAGTTCACTAAAGTACCTCAGGTTATCAGGAGAGGCCTGGCCGGACTGCGGCCAGGACGGTTGGGATGCGGACGACGAGGAAATTTAGAGCCCACCCACCACCCACTTGGTAGCCACTGTCGACGACCTAACCGACATGCTAGATTACGACTCTGAGGACATCGACGGTATGGACGACGATGCCGGAGACGACCAAGAACCAGCGCCCACTGGGCACTGGAAAGCCACCTCTTCATACGACATATACATGGTGGATATCCCAAAGGATGGGAACGGCGAAGGAATAGCGGAGGATGACCCCTCCAAGAAACAGCCCAAGCACCGGCGTCAGCGGCACCGCTCTAAATCCCTCCATAGCAAGAATGAGGATTCCGGCACCGGAGACAAAAATACACCGGATAGCGCCGAAGACAACCCACTCCAGCAAGATCCGGCACAGGAGGAGGGGGACGCCAGCCCTCATGAGAGAGCGTCCGAAAAAGAGGTAGAGGACTATATGCCTCCCTCCGGAGACGAGGCAAGCCTCGACGACGACGAATTCGTCGTGCCTGAGGATCCCGTCGAACAGGAGCGTTTCAAACGCAGGCTTATGGCCACGGCAAACAGCCTCAAGAAAAAGCAGCAGCAGCTTAGAGCTGATCAAGATCTGCTAGCCGACAGATGGACCGAAGTCCTCGCGGCCGAAGGGCATGAACTCAAACGCCCCTCCAAAAGCTACCCAAACGTAAACTGCTCCCCTGATTAGAGGTGGAGGCATATGATCCCGCTTCACCAGGAGACAATACGGCTGATCGACCACCCCGTGGTCGCGATAGAGAGGCCTCAAGGCCCTTCACTAGACCCGTACCCCGGCATCGCTCGAAAAGCACAAGGTCACAGGGGAACACTCCGGACCTGCGCGACATATTGGAGGATAAGGCAAGACAATCAAGATCGATCTATGGATCACGTGGGCGCCCCACGATACGTGACGATCACCGTCACCCCGGACATAGTAAGTCCAGCCGGGCCGAACACAACAGACAAAGCTCTTTTGAGCTCCGTCGCGATATCACCCAGTACAGAGGCGCCGCACACCCACTGTGCTTCACAGATGAGGTAATGGATCATCAAATCCCAGAAGGGTTTAAACCCGTCAATATTGAATCTTATGATGGCACAACATACCCCGCAGTCTGGATCGAGGACTATCTCCTCCACATCCGCATGGCCCGCGGAGACGATCTCCACGCCATCAAATATCTCCCACTCAAACTTAAAGGACCAGCCCGGCACTGTCTTAACAGCTTGCCAGCAGAGTCAATCGGGAGTTGGGAGGACCTGGAAGCGGCATTCCTCGATAACTTCTAAGGCACGTACGTGCGACCACCAGATGCAGATGACCTAAGCCACATAATTCAGCAGCCAGACGAATCGGCCAGACAATTCTGGACATGGTTCTTAACCAAGAAAAACCAAATTGTCGACTGTCCGGATGCCGAGGCCCTCGCGGCCTTCAAGCATAACATCCGCGACGAGTGGCTTTCCCGGCACCTGGGACAGGAAAAGCCAAAATCCATGGCAGCCCTTACATCACTCATGACCCGCTTCTGTGCGGGTGAGGACAGCTGGCTAGCACGCAGCAACAACCTCAACAAAAATTCTGGCAGTCCGGATATCAAGGACCATAGTGGCAGGTCGCGTCGCAAGAAAAACAAACGCCGCATTAACGGCGATAACAGTGAGGATACGGCAGTCAATGCCGGATTCAGAGGCTCTAAACCCGGTCAACGGAAAAAGCCATTCAAAAGAACAACTCAGGGTCCGTCCAATTTGGACCGAATTCTCGACCGCTTGTGCCAGATACATGGCACCCCTGAAAAGCCAGCTAACCACACCAATAGGGACTGTTGGGTGTTCAAGCAGGCAGGCAAGTTAATTGCCGAAAACAGCGACAAGGGGCTACATAGCGACGACGAGGAAGAGACCCGACCGCCGAACAATAGAGGACAGAAGGGTTTCCCCCCACAGGTGCGGACGGTGAACATGATATATGCCACGCACATACCCAAAAGGGAGCGGAAGCGTGCACTCAGGGATGTATACGCGATGGAGCCAGTTGCCCCGAAGTTCAATCCATGGTCCTGTTGCCCGATCACCTTTGACCGAAGGGACCACCCCACCAGCATTCGCCATGGTGGGTTTGCCGCATTGGTTCTAGACCCAATCGTCGATGGATTTCATCTCACCAGAGTCCTGATGGACGGCGGCAGCAGCCTAAACCTGCTTTATCAGGACACGGTGCGCAAAATGGGCATAGACCCCTCAAGGATTAAACCTACCAAGACGACCTTTAAAGGCGTCATACCAGGTGTAGAAGCCAATTGTACAGGCTCAGTTACACTGGAAGTGGTTTTCGGATCCCCGGATAACTTCCGAAGCAAGGAGTTAATCTTCGACATAGTCCCGTTCCGCAGCGGCTATCATGCCTTGCTCGGACGTACCGCGTTCGCAAAGTTCAACGCGGTGCCGCACTACGCATACCTCAAGCTCAAGATACCAGGCCCTAGAGGAGTCATCACGGTCAACGGAAACACTGAACGCTTCCTCCGAACGGAGGAACATACAGCGGCTCTCGCGGCAGAAGTACAAAGCAGCCTTTTAAGGCAATTCTCGAGTCCGGCTGCCAAGCGGCCGGACATAGCTAAGAGTGCCCGAAGTAACCTACAACACGACCATCTGGCACGTTCGGAGCACGCGTAGCAGTGCGGCCCCAACCCCAGCCCCTGTAAAACATTAAGACAGACCCTTCGCGTACTCCATTACGCTCTGAAGATACCATGGGCATGGGGCAAGGGGCTCGACCACGATAAGCCCAGACCACGGCTCAACCGCACCAGGGGCTCTTAAGTGTGTCGTTTCTTTTTTCTTTTCCTTTTATTTTTTACCTACAGGACTCCGTTCGTCAGAGGCCCTGTCCGGCAGCAGACATGCCGAACCCACGATGCAACAGCCAGGGAAGGAGAAAAGCTACAACGAAAACCCAGGCGGTCTCCATCATGAGCATTAAATCTGTTTTATGCATTATTCCGTCGCCTACCCCTGGAGGGGGACATGTTAAATAGTCCCATCCCTTGCTTACCGCACCACTTGTATCATCCTGCACTTACAGTAGTTTTTATTGAATAAAGCAATGCAGCACATTTTTGCTTCTAATTGCATTTCTTTCTTACACATATGTTCATCTATGACATGTTGCATCCGTACGTTTTGGTACGGCTAAATACACCAGGGGCTTATGTTTCCCGCGTTATGGTGTGATAAGTCCGATCACTTTCACAAGTGCGGCACCCCGAACTTATAGCATTATATGCATCGGCTCCGAATCATGTTCTTGGGTCAATAGTTGGGTTTGCCCGGCTCCCATGTTTTGGTACCTTACATTCTGTTTTATCGGCTAAGGTAGCACTGGGAGAACCACTGCGATTGCGCCCCAGTTGAGCTGGGTTAACGCCTCAGTGGAGAAAGCTAAAACTGACCATCATGATGAGGCGAGAGCTGGTCGCTATTCGAGAGGTTCTTTGCGAGTCCCTAAAGACTTATGCCGCTTCGAGCGAGGAGCCAGATTCTGTCCGGCCAAGGCGTGGATAGCGCCCCAAATTCGGCCTTCCGAAAACTAGGGGCTTCGCCGAAATTTAAAATTATAGAATTATATGGCTAAGTGAGAGTGTTCAAGCATTATAAGTCCGGTTGCCTTGTTCGTTTTGTTAAGCGCCTCCCTAGATGGACCCAAAAATAGGAACAAGAGCGCTCGAGTTTATCCCGAACACCCCAGCACTCGTGGCATGGGGGCTGAAGCCGACGACTTGCCATCTCTCAGATTTGATAAACAACCGCACAGAAGGTAATATTTTAAATTAACAAGCGTTGCTTAGCGCATATGAACCAAGTTTTCAGCGCACATGATAACAAAATGCGAGTCTACTCAAATATTACATCTTTGGAGCACTCACCCGCAATAGTGCGGGCGCCCTTCAGCACACTCCTATAATACATCTCGGGCGTGCGATGCTCCTTGCCCTCTGGTGGGGGGTCTGTCACAAGCTTCTGGGCATCCATCTTGCCCCAGTGCACCTTTGCGCGGGCAAGTGCCCGACGGGCACCTTCAATACAGGCGGAGTGCTTGATGACTTCAACCCACGGGCACGCATCCACCAGCCGCCGCACCAGGCCGAAGTAGCTCCCAGGCATGGCCTCCTTAGGCCACAGTCGAACTATGAGGCCCTTCATGGCCTGTTCGGCCGCCTTGTGGAGCTCGACCAGCTGCTTCAGCTGGTCGCTAAGGGGCACCGGATGTTCGGCCTCAGCATACTGAGACCAGAAGACCTTCTCCGTCGAGCTCCCCTCCTCGGCCCGGTAGAATGCAGCAGCATCGGACACGCTGCGAGGAAGATCTGCGAACGCTCCTGGAGAGCTCCGTATTCGGGTAAGCGACAGGTAATTAACACTCACATGCTTACTTTGCATGAAAAATGCCTTACCCGCTGCTATTTTCTTTACCGCCTCGATCTCCTGGAGGGCCTTGTAGGCTTCGGCCTTAGCGGCTTTGGCACTCTCAAGAGCCGTTGCAAGCTCAAACTCTCGAGTCTTCGAGTCACGCTCCAGGCTCTCATGTTTCCTCACGAGATCCTGGAGCTCTTGCTGTACCTCCGCCACCCGCGCCTCCTGTTTCTCTCGCTCGGTGCGCTCCGCAGCCGCATTGCGTTCGGCCGCGGCCACCGCCTCCTTCAGGGTCGCCACCTCGTTAGTGGCCCCTGCAATACCCCAGTTATCCTTGTCATTTTTCTTGCAACCAAATCCTTTTCTGTAAGGTACAATTTTCATAAGGTATTACTCACCTTCTTTTTCCTCGAGCTGCTTCTTGGCATGGCCGAGCTCGTTCTCGGACCGCTTGAGGTTTTCCTTCAAAGTTTTGACCTCCGCAGTCAGTGCGGCAGAGGTCAGCAGCACAGCCTGCAATCCCATATGGACATATTTTCATGACTCCTGCGTTTATCTTTCTAAAGATCCTCAGTCCGGCTTTTCTTTCCGAACACCGAACCGAGCATCAGGGGCTACTGTCTATGCGGTACCATTTTACATATATTGAAATTCTTACCTCAAAGCCTGTTAGAAGGCTGCTGCAGGCTTCGGTCAGCTCGCTCTTGGCAAGCTGAACCTTCTGAATCACCGCACTCATAACAGTGTGGTGTTCCTCTTTGATGGAGGCGCCGTTGAGCGCCTCCAGCAAATTATCCGGCACCTCCGATTGGACAGAGGCAGCCGGCGTCGCGGTCTTGCCCTTCTTCCGAAGGGGTCGCCCGCCGGACTCCGGAGCCACTATGGGTTCCGGGGCTGAGTCCGGTGCAAAGTCCGGGAGGTTGTCCTGCGACACCTCCGGGGCCCTCTCCTCCTGGTGGGTCCCTTCCTGGGGTCCCACCTCGGCATCGTCCGCGTCACGGGGGGTGGAGGCAGTCGGAAGAGAATCCATATCCGACGCCCCTAAGGACCCGCTCGACGAAGTGGGGAGATCATCCTTAGGCGGACTGCAGGGTTGTATGCGGCATTAGAAAGACATAATGTGGCAGAAAAATAAAACCTTGAAGTTATTCGGGAGTCCGGATACTTACGATCTCGCCAGAGGCTTGGCCCTTGGAGGCCAGTCCTCGTCGTCGTCACTGGCGTTGGCGGAACAGTCCGGGGGAAGAGTTTTTCCCCTCTTGGACCCTTCGGCCTCCCTTGTTGGGGAGGCCTTCCTTTTCTTCCCTCCCCCCGCTGGGGGAGAGGCTTTCTTCTTCTCCTCCTCGCCTTGGTGGGAGGAGTCGGCCTCGGATTCATCGTCCGATAGCACCTGAAAACGGGAACTCCTCCAAGTCCCCGTGGCCTTCTTCTTGGCCTTCTTCTCCGGCACCACGTGGGGTGCCGGAGCCAGCAGCCCCGTTAGGCGGGCGTCAGCTGGGTCCTCTGGCAATGGGGCCGGACAGATAGCCTGTGCGGCCTTCTTCAGCCAGTCCTGTCAAAGGAAAGGGAGTTTAGATCCCGCATAGAGTCAAACTATGAATAACAAGCGTCCCGTAAAGGACAATATCACTTACCTCGTCAGCTAGACGCTGCGAGCTGAATCCACGATCTTCGGTAGCGGATGCGGGAGCCTCGGTGCCCTTGAACAGCACCTTCCAGACCTTTTCGTACGTAGTGTCGAAGAGCCCATTCAAAGTCTGGTGCTGCGCCGGATCGAACTCCCACATATCGAAGCCCCGTCGTTGGCACGGGAGAATCTGGCGGATGAGCATGACCTGGACTACGTTGACAAGCTTGAGCTTCTTGTCCACCAGCTTTTGGACGCAGGCTTGGAGTCCGGTCAGCTCCTCCGGATCGCCCCAAATCCGGCAGCTCTCTTTCCAGGAGGTGAGCCGTGTGGGGATGCCGGATCTGAATTCGGGGGCCGCTGCCCATTCGGGATCACGCGGCTCGGTGATGTAGAACCACCCCGATTGCCACCCCTTGATGGTTTCCACAAAGGTGCCCTCCAGCCACATAACGTGGGACATCTTGCCCACCATGGCGCCTCCGCACTCCGCTTGGCTGCCCTTCACAACCTTCGGCTTGACACTGAAGGTCTTGAGCCACAAGCCGAAGTGGGGCTGGATGCAGAGGAAGGCCTCGCACACGACGATAAACGCCGAGATGTTGAGGATAAAATTCGGGGCCAGATCATGGAAATCTAGGCCGTAATAGAACATGAGCCCCCGGAGAAAGGGATGAAGTGGGAAGCCCAGTCCGCGGAGGAAATGGGGAAGGAATACTACCCTCTCATGGGGCCTGGGGTGGGGATGAGCTCTCCCTCTTCGGGGAGCCGATGCGTGATGTCGCTGGACAAGTATCCGGCGTTGCGCAGCTTCTGGATATGCCCCTCCGTGACGGAGGAGGCCATCCACTTGCCTCCCGCTCCGGACATATTTGGAGAAGGTTGAGGTGAGATGTGCGGGCTTGGGCGCTAGAGCTCGAGTTCGCAGAGATGGATAAACCAAGGAGGAAGAAGGCGCAAGTAAAAGGATTGGATCTTTATCCCCTTATATGGGCGGACGGAAACATGCGTCCCCACCGGCCTGATAAAACTCGCTTATCTCCCAAGCGCCGCAATCAATGGCGCGGTTGGGTTATCCACGTCCGTATTGATGGGAATCCCGGAATAAGGGGAACACGATCTCTGCCTCGACAAGACGTGCCAAGGAAATCGCCTCGCTAAACGCGCTGAGATGGAACAATAAAAACAATTTGAAGGCTTGGTAGTGGTGTGACGTTACGCCACAAAATACATCAGCAGATTGAACTTGTGTAATATTATTCTCTCTACGCTTGTATGTGGAATTTATTTTGCAGAGCCGGACACTATCCTGGTGTTCACAATCTTCTATAAATTATTCGGAGGAGAAACCCGCCTTGCAATGCCGAAAACAACATGCGCGCCGGACTCGTCGTCATTGAAGCCTGGTTCAGGGGCTACTGAGGGAGTCACGGACTAGGGGGTGTCCGGATAGCCGAACTACCATCATCGGCCGGACTCCAAGACTATGAAGATACAAGATTGAAGACTTCGTCCCGTGTCCGGATGGGACTTTCCTTGGCGTGGAAGGCAAGCTTGGCGATACGGATATGTAGATCTCCTGCCTTTGTAACCGACTCTGTGTAACCCTAGCCCTCTCCGGTGTCTATATAAACCGGATGGCTTTAGTCCATAGGACGAACAACAATCATACCATAGGCTAGCTTCTAGGGTTTAGCCTCCTTGATCTCGTGGTAGATCTACTCTTGTAACCCACATCATCAATATTAATCAAGCAGGACGTAGGGTTTTACCTCCATCGAGAGGGCCCGAACCTGGGTAAAAACATCGTGTCCCTCGTCTCCTGTTACCATCCGCCTAGACGCACAGTTCGGGACCCCCTACCCGAGATCCGCCGGTTTTGACACCGACAATGGGGATGGGGAATCAGTGCTGGAGCTCAGGGGAGAAGGGATAAGGCAGTCACGGGCGTGGGCGGTGCGTGGGGCCA
The DNA here is from genome assembly GCF_002162155.2 of Triticum dicoccoides. Lineage (NCBI taxonomy): Eukaryota > Viridiplantae > Streptophyta > Magnoliopsida > Poales > Poaceae > Triticum > Triticum dicoccoides. Next base: position 767,685,411 of record NC_041385.1, read on the forward strand.
GTGATGCGTGGAGAGGAGAAAAGAAAGCGGTATCTGCGCGAGTGAGCGACGCAATCGGCCGGTCCGCCAATTTCGAACGTTTCCCTAGGAAGTAATAATACTATATAAGCCCAATCAATCAAAGCTGAACAAACAAGTACATGTTGGCAGGGTCTTGAACTCAAGACCTCTTGGCTCGGATACCATAGTGAATTCATGCTCCAGCCAACTCATATAAAAGTCCGAACCGAAGGAGGGAGGTGGGCAATATATTTCAACGAGAGGCAGCGGGCAAGGGAGGTAGGTGGTCAAGCAATCCGTTCGCCGCTGCCGCAGGTTGCCCGCGGTGCCCGACAAGGAGGAGCGGCTCCTCGCATGGGTCTACCATCGGTCACTTACGACCGCGAAATATGGACGTTCGTCGGCTTCGATGGAAGAACGCCAAGGCGCTCCGGCTGTTCATTGAGCAGTCTGAGCGCGAGGCGGCAGAGACAATGATGGAGCTGGCGAGGTGGCCAAGCTCAAGCGCAAGCAGGACCGGGCTGTCTGGCGTTTGAAGGGATGTATCGTCATCTCCTCTCCTTTGACAACTCCGACTCCGACAACCCGCCTCTTACCACGGGACGACTAAAGCAGCACTAGCGACCGAAAGGGCAAAGGGCGCCTGTAAGGAAGTGATGAAGTTCCGTCGTCTCCACCTTTATTTTCTAGTTTTTAGTAATCTAGTTTTAACTTGTTTGTTGTTTATGTGGATTATGTGAACTTTGGTGATCAGCGATCAGAATGTGCATTTCCATGTCCGATTTTGTCTGTTTGATGAACTAGGTAGTTTTATTCATGTTGCCTGCGTTAGTATGGATATAGGGTACTGCATATGAGATGCATGGATATGGATGATGTGATTTGATGCGTGCCTTGTCAGTGCCCGCAGACGCATCCGGGCACATCCACGGGTGTTTGAGGGGCCGGGTGTGGAGACCACGCCTGTAGATGCACTTTTTTTGACAAAAAAATGGATTTTATTTAGTCAAAATGAAGCATCAAGAAGATACAAACACTATAAACACACACTCGGCCTCTGCATAACAAAGATGCACACTGGCAACACGAACACACACAAAAAAGCATCGGTAAAAAGCAAAGTCATATAAGACCAAAGCTATGCCTAAACGATGAATTTTTCAAAGGGATCAAATCAACCATCGATAAACTACAACAACAACGATCGGCAAGCAGGTTGATGTGGAAGCCGCCGAACACACGAAGATGCTTCTGACTGCATCTTCCACAACCATACCAGTACAAGTTGCCGGCAGTAGCCACCAGATCTAGAGGGAAAAAAAAATCCTCACAAAGATACTACGGTGGCCACCGCAACCTGTAGCTCAAGTGGTCGTTCATACCAGCATGGCCACGTCTGAAGGAGCCAATGCCGGATCTAGGCATCAAACGCCGGATCCACTACATCCTTGAGACGCCCACGCAGGTACAGACTATAGCCATGGCTTCAGCTTCCTCCCTGACGCCCATCGTTAAATATCGCTCATTTAGACTGAGCCACCAATCCCGACGCTCCAAAACACGGTCGTGGCCAAAGGGCCGGATCCCACGTGGCGCCGAGCCGGCCGCATGGGCGGGAACCAGGGACACCATCCGCCAGAGAATACCCCAGGTGAGCCCCCGGTTTGCGCGAAGGATTCACCGGAGAAGCGCCTCGCTGCCGACGGCAGGGACCCGGCGCCGCCGACGCGACACTGAGCCAAACCATCATGAAGTACATAAGCTTTGCTTTGAAACGTACTCCCTCCGTTTTAAAATAAGTGTCCTAATCTTAATACAACTTTGTACTAAAACTAGTATAAAGTCGAGACACTTATTTAGGAACGGAGGAAGTATATTACCCCCGTAGTTATATCGATTTATGGAAAGATAAAATAGGGAATTAAAACCATAATTCCAGTGTATTATATTTAAACAAAAATCATTGCACATCAGTGCATTACATGGAAATTAAAATCACCTAGATATTTTGACAATTAACAAGATGTCCATTCAAATATGAACTGGAAAATCTCAAATTTTAAAAGTACAAAAAAAAAAGTTGACCGAGAAGTAAACAAAAGGACAAAAATAGAAATACGTGTTAATCTAAGCAAGATAGAAACGTGGGAGTAGGGTTACCCTAAAAATAAGAAATGCAACAAACAAAATAAAGAAAAATCTAGTCTAAGAGTTTAGAACCCTAGAAGTGGTACTAATTTTTTGGGGACCCAGAGATTGCTATCGTTTTGCAAGCTCGGAGCTGCGATGAGCCAGCCATTGGTGGTAGTTGTACAGAAGTAAAAAATGTCACAAGATATAAAAGTGCAGAGATTCAAGAGAGCTCCTAACCGGCGCCTTCTGCGCCGGATACGATGACGGGCGCTCACGTGGCTTCCGTCATGGACCGGCCCAAAATAAAATGTGTGAGCACTGGTTCGTTCCTTTGATTGCTTGTTTAAGAAACAAGGTGTTGGTTCGTTTCGTTTTTTCTGGTTCAATCATTTTACTCAGTTTCAAGTTAACCGGTCGTTGTTGACTGCTGATCAGTTCAACAGAGTGTTGACTTTTCAAAAAAGCTTCACAAAAACGTGAACAAATTTCAAAACACATCAATTAAAAAACAGTTCTTGGAACCCAAAAAAGTTCAAATATTTTTTTTAAAAAATTGAAATTTCAAGAAGTTCTCGAATTCTTGAAAAAGTTCATCAATCTAAAAAATGTTCATCCATTTTAAAAAGAGTTCATCTAATTGGAAAAAATGTTCACCGAATTTCAAAAAAAGTTTGTCGGTTTTGAAAAAGGTTCACAAACTTGAAAATAAGTTTATCGAACTAGAAAAAAAGTTCATCGAATTTGAAAACAGTTCATTGACATCGAAAAGAGTTTGCCAGAATTTGAAAAAAAGTTCACAGAATTTCAAAATAGTTCACCGATATTTCTAGAAAAATCACCAATTTTGAAAAGAAAGTTCATCAAATTTGTTTTTTTCATCGAATTAGGAATTGAATTTGAAAAAAGTGCATCGAATTTGAAAAAATTCACAAAATCCAGTGAACTTTGTATATCGAATTAGTAAAAGAAAATGAATGAATAAAAGGAAGCAAGAATAAAAAAAGGAAAAGGAAAAAAGAAAAGGAAAAGGAAAAGGAAAAAAGAAGAAGAATGAAAGAGGGAACAAGGTCTATGTGATCACATAAGTGAACTGGCTTGGGTGGTTAGCTATTGTTTCGCTGAAACCCTGCGGCACGGGATCGAATCCTTCTCAGCGCTTTGTTTTTGCATCATTCTACAAAAGGAAAAAAATGAACATGGGCTGACCCATGCATCGCGGGGGAGGGGGTGTGCGCCATGTACCGTTAACACTATAACGGGCGCCATATATAGGGATAGCTCCTATGTGACGCTCTCTGCGTCCAGTCGAGCGATCACATAGGGGATCGAGGGACTGGGCCGACCCATCTCTCTCCCAAACAGTAGCTCACGCTGGAATAAAAAAAGATGCTATGCCAGGAATCAAAAACTATAGAATTCGAACCAGTTAAGCTAACTAGCTTCCTTGATCATAGAACATTGCAAAACCTTAAGAAAACTCAAACGCCGAACTGAACATCTTTCAAAATTTCGAACACAAAACATTGTTTGCAAAAACAAAATGTGAATGTTTTATCAAAGGCGAACATTATATTTTTTTCATAAATTTTGAGGAAAACTCAAACATTTTTCAACACACAAACGAATTTTGGAGAGGCGAACATATTTTTTAGAACAGAAACATTTTTTAAACTACCCAAAAAACTAACAATTTTTCAAATTTCAAAACAAAATTTGGAAACATGAACAACTTTTGCACCCGCACATTTTCTGAAACCCCAGAACAAAATTTGAAAAAACAAAGATTCTTTTAAATTTGCAAACAATTTCGAAAACAGAACATTTTTTGAAACTCCGAACAAAACTTGTAAATATGAACATTTTTTATATTTGCAAACAAATTTTGGAACAGGAACATTTTCTCAAACTCCCAAACAAATTTATGGAATTTACGAACATTTTTCAATTTGTGAACAAAACTGCAAACACATGAACATTTTAGAAATCTGTGAACAAATTTGGAAAGCTGGAACACTTTTTGAAATTCCTAAACATTTTTTGAATGCATACAAAATTTGAAAACATGGAAAATTTTGAAAATAGGAACATCAATTGAAACTCATGAACACAAATTGAAAAGCAAACATTTTTCTTAAATTTGCGAACATATTTTGCAAAGTTGTTAAATTTTGAAAAAAAAAACATCAAGAAAAGAAACAGAAACTAAAGAAAAGAAAAGAAACAGATAAGGAAAAAAAATAATGATAGAAAACCGAAAAGAAGCAGAAAAACGATACAGGAAAAAAACCGGTTCAGGGAAACTCCTAGAAGGTTCCCAAAACCGGTTGGACGCACTGGGCCGGCCCGTGTCCGTCGCTCGCGGCGCTCCTCTGTGCGATCCCTCGAGAGTTCACCGCAGAGAGTGACGAATAGGATTTTCCAGAGAGCTCCTATTCGCCGCGTTCTGCGGCAAATTGCGGTCGCTTCGCACAGGGCACGCCTGAACTGGGCCGGCCGATTGCGGCTGAGCAGAAGCGAGCGATCGGGCAAAAAAATAAGCAGATGTGAGAACTAGGAGTCGACCCGTTGATGTCCAGCTATGCAGGCAATTAACTTTGCCAGTGTGACCAAAGATAGTTGTTAACTAATTTGTAGTACCGGATTTAAAGAACTAACAGGAGTGATGAAAACTGAACGTTGCTTAAGAAGTTACGAACAAAATTCCTTTCGAACATTTTTTTTTGAATTCTGGACCAAATTAAGAAATTACGAAAAAAAACGACCAAATTTTCAAAATTTCTGAATATTTTTTAATTTTGAACACACATTTAAAATCCCGAACATTTTTTGAATTTGGAGAACAAAATTTTGCAATTGAGGACAAATTTTGAACATGAATATTTTTTAAAGCATGAACATTTTTTTAATCTTGAGAACATATTTTGAAACAGAGAACAAATTTGGAAGCGCGGACAATTTGTTAAAGCATGAACATTTTTTTGAATCTTGAGAACAAAATTTAAAACGGAGAACAAATTTGGAAGCGCGAACAATTTCTTAAAGCACGTACATTTTTTGAATATTGAGCACAAATTTTGTAACGGAGAATATTTGGAGAAATACCAAACAAATTTGGAAGCGCGAACATTTTCTGAAAATGTGAACAAAAAATTTAAATCTGCTATATTATATGAATTTCGAAAGTTTTGAACTTTTTTGTGTAAAGAGAACAATTTTTGAAGAGAATTTGTTTTTGAAAACTGAAAATTTTATGGAAACAGAAACAAACTTTGATATATTTTGAAAAAAAAGGAGAAAGAAAAAGAGAAAGAAATAACACACAAAAAAAAAGAAAACTAACAGAAAAAAGAAAAAAGAAGAAAGGTAAAAAGAAACAGAAATAACTAAAAAAGAAAAGAAGAAGAAAAAAAGCATCGCTAGAAGTTTCCTCTCCGAAGCGTCGACATTACATGCAACGAGCGGCGTATAGGATTTTCCGCCATATAAGGTTTGCCGAGATCCAAACCAGGCAACTCCCACTAGAGACTGCGTGGTGCTAACCACTGGAGCACCCAAGCGGTGGTGTGCTCGAAGGCAGTGCCATATCTTAAAAGGAATCCAACAAAAGCCCTAGATTAAAAAAAAACATCAAACATTGTGTTGAAAAACGTGAAATATCTTTTAGAACATGAATATTTTGCGAAGTCGTGATCAGACAAATTAAACTCGAACCATTTTCGAAAATTTTGAACACTAAAAACGAACAGTTTTCCAAATTTTGAACATTTTTGAAACACGAACAATTTTGAAAACATGAACAATTTTTAAAAAACTAGGTGTACTTTAGCGTACATTTTCTGAATTTGTGATTTTTCTTAAAACACAAAGCTTTTTAAACTTTGACATTTTTTCAAACATGAACAAACTTTGAAATTGGGAAGTACTATAGTGAACATTTCTTTTAAAGTATGAATATTTTTTCGAATTTGTGAGCATCTCATGAAAACACAAATATTTTTTGAATTTTGGATATTTTTCAAAACACAAACATTTTTTTTAATCTCAAACAATTTTTGATACATGAACATTTTATGAAAAATGGGAATATTTTTAGAAGTTTTAATAGAATTTTAGAACACGGACAAAAGTTCAAATGTCAAAACATTTTTTCCAAATGCTTGGGAATTCTGATCATTTTTGGCAATTTTGAACAAAATTTGAAATCCCAGACATTTTTAGAAGATTGGAAGAATAACATGCAACTTGAACTGTTGCATGTGGTACTGATGCCACACTTTCTGTTAGAAGGGATAGAGGCGGATTGGTGGAATTGTTTGTTGTATTGCTTGAGCCTCGTGGGCGTATATATATGAGTACAAAGACCAACTTGGAGTACAAGACAAGGCATGATCGAATCCTAATCTATCCTATACTTCCTAATAATCAATATACTCAACATCCCCCCGTAGTCACAACGGTAGCGACGCAGGCTGTGAGACTGGAGAAGAATCTGAATGCAAGCTGACGGACCCCCTTCCCCCACAGTCGTAGCGGTCGATGCATCGCAGAGTCATGGCTGGAGTGGAAACCGACGAGGTTGCTCAAGCAAGACGGTAGCCCTTTGTGTCGTTTGTCGAGGTAGCCGAGAGCGTGGGTGGTGGAGCCGTGGTCGAGGTTGTCGTGCGAAAAATGTCGTGGTCGTTGTCGAGTCGGGGTAGCCGGTGTGGAGGAAGTGGTCGTGGAGCCGCGGGCACAAGGAGGCGCCGAGTTAGTCATGGGCGCAATGGTGTCGAAGTAGTGGTGCGCCAGGAAGTAGATGATGTTGACGACGCGTCGCGTCGGGGTTGCCAAACCCGGGGACCTGTCATAGACGAAGGCACGCGTTGGTGTTGCCAGCATTGGGCATGCGTAGACGGTCGAAGACGAAGTTAACGAAGCGCCGCACCAGGCTTGCAAGGCCCGAGAACACGTCGTGGACGAAGGCACGCATCGGTGTTGCCAGCACCGGGCATGCATAGATGAGGGACCCGCACGAGCTGTACGCCATGTCGAAGAAGTCGAAGGGGCTAGCAGAGAAGAACTCGATGACGAGTGCGGCGTCCATCGGCGCGAGGCCAATGTCACCAACGGTGGTCGGAGTAGACGAAGTTGTCGGGGTAGATGACGGCGACATTGACGACAGGCTGGTGTTGGACGAAGATGAAGGAGGTTGACGGGCGGCTGCGGCGACTACAGGGGTAGCGGCGGCGGCGACCAAAGAAGAGCGGCGACGGCGGCGGCTAGGTTAGGAGCGTGGCGGTGGTGCTCGAAGTAGGCAAAGAACCATGACAATGTGACGAAGACCGACGCGGACGGTGGCATTCCCGCGCCAAGGGAGACAGCGCGGCGCGTACCACGGGAGGTCGACGCGCGGTGATGACAAAGTGGACCGCGGGCCGTGGTACTACGACCCGAAGGGGCGACGCAGCGGCGGCGGGCAGGTCGGGGTGACGGCAGGAAGACCTCGGGGCGGCGGCGGGGACCGCGGGTCGTGGTGCTACGGCCCGAAGGGGTGGTGCAGCGACGGAGCACGGGTCGGTGAAACCGTGGGGACGACCTCGGGGCGGCGGCTGGGACCGCGTATCATGGCACTACGGCCGTAGGGGCGACGCAGCGGTGACACACGAGTCGATGCAGCCGCAAGGAGAACCACGGGGCGGCGGCGCTGCGGCCCGACGGGGCTACGCAGCGGCAGCCCAATGCTCGATCGGTGGAGAGGCGTGCTGAATTCGAGGACGATCTACACGGGACCTGCGGAGGCTCGCGTAACCGACGGGCCAGGTCGGTCGCGCGACGTAGATGAGGCGGATCGCCGCGGCGAGCGGGTGATCAAGCCGATCACGCGCGAGGTTGGCACGCTGCTCGGTGGAGGCATGGTGGCGGCGGAGTCCGAGATGAAGTCAGCGACGACAGACAGCGTGAGACATCATGCATACGAGCTTGTAAGCACCGGCACCCGGGCTGCCAAAGCAACACCGACGCTCAGGCAACGAGGCCCGAGCGACCAATGGAGCAGCAGCACCCGAGTTGAGGTAGCCGACAAGCCTGACGCAGTCGTCTCGACGCAGCCGAGGACGAGGCCGGCGAGGTAGACCGCCGGGCCATCGTGCAGACGCGACGGAGGCGAGTGATGTGGATCGATGGGCGGGCCGGCGCGCGAGCGACAACTATGATTGGCCGTCGCATGGCGCGTGGCCGCCGGGCCGGCGCGATGCAGGTGTCCCGATCGGAGCAGGGCGGTGACGGCCGACGCAGGGCGATGTGCGGGCCGACGCGCGGAAGACGGCTGGCCCTGACGGGCCGCCTCGGCGCGCGTGGCTGCCGGATCGGAGAAGAGGCCGGCTGGTCGCACCTGGGTCGAAGTAGAGGCGCTCGATGTCAACGACGGTGGTGGGTGACGCAAACCCGTCAAGCATAGATCGAAAAACCAAAAAGAAAAATACCGATAAAAACGACTGGCGAGAGAGCGAAAAAAGCCGGAGCGTGGGCTCGGGAAAAAGACTCTCTAGGACAGCCGGTCAACACGACCGGCGGACGAACCCTAGGTCCGGGCGACGCGGCCCCTGACGGCGGCGGCGCGCAGGTGCGGAAGCGGCGGCGGCTAGGGTTTAGGATCCACTTGCGATAGATACCATGCTAGAAGGGATAGAGGGGAATTGATGGAATTGTTTGTTGTATTGCTTGAGCCTCGTGGGCATATATATAGGAATACAAAGGCTAACTTGAAGTACAAGACAATGCATGACCGAATCCTAGTCTATCCTATACTTTCTAATAATCAATATACTCAACACTTCCCTCAAGTTTGTCCCTGATTTAATCATCGCCACAAACTCCTCGAAACTACACTGACCATCGTGCATGCCATCAGCAACCACAGACTCAGAACATGAAAAATGCATGCATGGCCACAACAATTATTTTCAAGAAGTTGGCGATACAATTGGCGATACAATAAGATAGAGTCGCGAACAAGAAATGTATAGCTGAAGAAAACTTAAATGAACTAAAAGCATATACTGCCAGCGCAAAAAAAAAGAAGAAGAAGCATATACTGCCATCCGTCCAATCAGTCAACACCATTAATCTTCTCAAGAGACTCGATCTGCATCTGATGGTGAGAGATGACAGCTATGTTTAATGCTGGTGGACCATGTCCAGTTTATAGCTCCATTGCTAGAAAATTTTCTTCTCGCACATGTTATTATTTTCAAATCCGATGAGTTACACACATAGTTGCTGGAAAATTGTTGCACGGAATGATCCACCTTAATGGCATGGATTTTATACTTATGGCATCAACGCAACAGCACACATGGCAAGTTTAAATCCTAGTAGCACATGTTTTCATACCTTGGGGCACTTGATCCAGTCTCTCATTCCTGCCTTCATCCGCACTGCAGTATTAGGATTGTTCCTAGATTACTTTTTTCGCATGACATAGAAACATCTCTAGAAAAAAGGCGGCATGCAATTTTGCACTATTTCAACTTCCAGTCTAATGTACTATCACTTTCTAAGGGCCAGTTCTTTTGACAGCTCAAAAATAAGCCACCCCTCCCTAGCTTTCCTCATAATACACCTCTCTTTTTCGTTGGGGGCTTATTTTTTAAGCTGGGGAGAGGTGCTACATCTTGAGCTTGCGTTGGTTTTTCTCTTGAAGAGGAAAGAGTGATGCAACACAGTAGGGATAAGTATTTCCCTCAGTTGAGAACCAAGATATCAATCCAGTAGGAGGAACACACAAATCTCCAATAATTGCACCTACACAAACTAACAAATACTTGAACCCAACGCAATAAAGGGGTTGTCAATCCTTCACTGTTACTTGCAAGGATGAGATCTAATAGTGATAGATATAAGTAAAAGAGCAAAATAAAATAAAAGTAAATAATTTGCAGGAAGGTATTTTTTGTGTTTTTTATTTTATAGATATTAAAATAATGTGATAAAAGATAGACCCGGGGCTCATAGTTTTCACTAGAGGCTTCTCTCTTGAAAGAAAGCATACGGTGGGTAAACAAATTACTGTTGAGCAATTGATTGAAAAGCGCATAGTTATGACGATATCTAAGGCAATGATAATGTATATAGGCATCACGTCCGTGACAAGTAGACCGACCCCTGCCTGCATCTACTACTATTACTTCACACGTTGACCGCTATCCAGCATGCATCTAGTGTATTAAGTTAACAAGAACGGAGTAACGCCTTAAGCAACAGATGACATGATGTAGAGGGATAGATCCAATCAATATGAATAAACCCCATCTTTTTATCCTTAATGACAACAATACAAATACGTTTCATGTCCCTTTCTGTCACTAGGAATAAGCACCACAAGATTGAACCCACTATAAAGCACCTCTCCCATTGCAAGAAAAGTCAATCTAGTTGGCCAAACAAAATCAATAGATCAGAGAGAAATACAAAGCTATATAAATTATGCATAAAAGAGTTCAGAGAAGACTCTCATAGATAATCTGATCATAAACCCACAATTCATCGGATCTCAACAAACGCACCGCAAAAGAAGATTACATCGAATAGATCTTGAAGAACATCGAGGAGAACAGTGTATTAAAGATAAAAGAGAGAGAAGAAGCCACCTAGCTACTAGCTATGGACCCATAGGTCTGTGGTAAACTACTCACACATCATCGGAAGGGCAGCAAGGTTGATGTAGAAGCCCTCCGTGATCGAATCCCCCTCCGGCAGAGTACCGGAAAAGGCCCCAAGATGGGATCTCACGAAGACAGAGGCTTGCGGCGGTGGAGAAGTATTTTTGGTGTGCCCTCCAGCCTACGGGGAATATTTGGGTATTTATATAAAAAAAATTAGGGTTGGAAGTGCCACGGCCCCCCCACAAGCTAGCTTGGGGGGTTCCGTATGAGCTTGTGGCCATCCCATGGCTCTTCTGGCCTCCTCCCGAAGCTTTTGGGGTGTCTTGTGGTCCAATAAAATTGTCAAAAAGTTTCATTTCGTTTGAACTTCGTTTGGTATTGATTTTCTATAAAGACAAAAACAAGGAAACAACAACAACTAGCATTGGGCACTAGGTTAATAGGTTAGTCCCAAAAAATGATATAAAATAACATAATAATGCATATAAAACATCCAAGATTGATAATATAATAGCATGGAACAATGAAAAATTATAGATATATTGGCGACGTATCAAGTGGCAACTTAATTTTTAAGCTACCCAAAAGAATTGGCCCTAAGATCGAGTACTTTCTGTGCATGTCACTCATAGCTGGGTACACATGAGATTGTAGAACAAGTCTTGAGAAGTTTACATTACATACATCTATTTCATTATCTAAGCTTGGTGGTGTGAAGCAGTGCATGAACCCAATCAATGAACGAAGAACAAAAGGAATAAGAATAGGAGTAGGCAATTGTGGCTCCATACCATAAATTCTCTCCTAACTACACAAGCCATCTCCACACAGCCCACCGCTCCACATTCCGTACCTCCATTCTGTCGAGCCATCTTATAGTTGTAATTGATGGCTCCCACCTCTTCTTCTCTAGGCCTTCCTCCAGATTCATTGAACCAGATCCCTGATAACCCGCAAGTATAGGGGATCGCAACAATATTCGAGGGTAGAGTATTCAACCCAAATTTATTGATTCGACACAAAGGGAGCCAATGAATATTCACGAGTATTAGTAGTTGAGTTGTCAATTCAACCACACCTGAAAGACTTAATATCTGCAGCAAAATATTTAGTCTCCGTCCCATAATGTAAGACGTTTTTATCACTAGTGTAGTGTCAGAAAACGTCTTACATTATGGGAAGGAGGGAGTAGCAAAGTAATTTGGAAGTAACGGTGACAGTGGCAAAAGTAACAGTAGCAGTTTTGTAGCGATTGTAACAGTAGCAACGACAAAGTAACTTAGCAAGGATCAATATGTGAAAAGCTCGAAGGCATCAGATTGGCAAAAATAATTGTGTTGGATAATAGTCAACATGTAGCAGTTATAACCTAGGGTGACACATAACTAGCTCCAATTCATCAATATAATGTAGGCATATATTCCGTATATAGTCATACATGCTTATGGAAAACCGGTCGTGGCCAAAGGGCCGGATCCCACGTGGCGCCGAGCCGGCCGCATGGGCGGGAACCAGGGACACCACCGGCGAGAGAATACCCCAGGTGAGCTCCCGGTTTGCGCGAAGGATTCATCGGAGGAGTGCCTCGCTGCCGACGGTAGGGACCCGGCGCCGCCGACTCGACACTGAGCCAAACCATCATGAAGTACATAAGCTTTGCTTTGAAACGTACTCCCTCCGTTCTAAAATAAGTGTCTTAATCTTAATACAACTTTGCACTAAAGCTAGTATAAAATCGAGACACTTATTTAGGGACAGAGGGAGTATATTACCCCGTAGTTATATCGATTTATGGAAAGATAAAATAGGGAATTAAAACCATAATTCCAGTGTATTATATTTAAACAAAAATCATTGCACATCAGTGCATCACATGGAAATTAAAATGACCTAGATATTTTGACAATTAACAAGATGTCCATTCAAATGTGAACTGGAAAATCTCAAATTTTAAAAGTACAAATCAGAAAATAATAAGTGTCGACCGAGAAGTAAGCAAAAGGAGAAAAATAGAAATAAAGTGTTAATCTAAGCAAGATAGAAACGTTGGAGTAGGGTTACCCTAAAATAAGAAATGCAACAAACAAAAATAAGAAAAAATCAGTCTAAGAGTTTAGAACTCTAGAAGTGGTACTAATTTTTTTGGGGACCGAGAGATTGCTATCGTTTTGCAAGCGCGGAGCTGCGATGGGCCGGCCATTGGTGGTAGTTGTACAGAAGTAAAAAATGTCACAAGATATAAAAGTGCAGAGATTCAAGGGAAGAAATCACTAATTAAAGAGTACTCCTTACGGAGATCACTCCAACTTTCCCAGGTTGCGACAAGTAATGCGCTGCATGTGCGCCACTTGTCGCAACCTGAGTGTTTTTTCTTTTTTCGTAGATCCGTTTATTCGAAACGTTTTATCTCTTACATCGTGCGTCCAAATCCCGAACCGCTTTCGCAGTTGGATTCCTCACGTCGAGATCTTCAAAACTATCCCATGTCGATAGGTTTTGATGAATTTTTTTTCGCGAAAAAATCGGACGAAAAAAACCGATGAAAAAACCGAACCAGGAACACGGTTTTTTTTCCCTTTTCGAAAGAGGCACGCCCGTGCCTCTGACGAAATCACAACCGTGCCTCTCACGGAAACAAAACCGTGCCTCTCGCGAAAGAAAAATAAATAAGAAACACGTTTTCCCCTTTTCAAAAGAGGCACGCCCGTGCCTCTCGCGGAAGCAAAACCGTGCCTCTCGCGAAAGAAAAAATAAAATAGGAAACATGTTTTTTTTTCCTTTCAGAAAGAGGCACGTCCGTGCCTCTTTCGAAAGCACAACCATGCCTCTTGCGGAAGTAAAACCGTGCCTCTCGTGAAAGAAAAAAAAACAGAAAGCGTGTTTTGTTTTCCGTTTCCAAGGAGGCACGGCCGTGACTCTCGCGAAAGCACAACCGTGCCTCTTGCGAAAGCAAAACCGTGCCTCTCGTGAAAGGTAAAAAACCAGAAAACACGTTTTTCCGTTTCCAAGAGGCACGGCCGTGCGTCTCGCGAAAGCACAACCGTGCCTCTCGCGAAAATAAAGTGTTTTTTTGCGCAAAAAAATTATTTTTTTCGAAAATTATTTTTTGGTCAAAAAACTAGGGAAGACCGGTGGGAAACTAAAACGTCAAAAAACCCGAAAAAACCGTTTAAAAAGCTGAAAACGCGTGTGGAAAAATAAAAAAAATAAAATCCGGAGGGAGCGTTCAGAACGCGACACGTGACGAATAGCTGAGAGCGCGCCAAGTGACGCTGATCGTTGTGAGGCTCCCAAAGAAGCGCTCGCTAATTAGTTGCTCCCTTCAAGAGAGCTCCTAAGCGCCTTCTGTGCCGGTTACGACGACGGGCGCTCACGTGGCTCCCGTCATGGGCCGGCCCAAAATAAAACGTGTGAGCACCGGTTCATTCCTTTGATCGCTTGTTTAAAAAACAAGGTGTTGGTTCGTTTTGTTTTTTCTGGTTCAATCGTTTTACTTAGTTTCAAGTTAACCAGTCGTTGTTGACCGCTGATGAGTTCAACAGTGTTGACTTTTCAAAAAAGCTGCACAAAAACGTGAACAAATTTCAAAACACGTCAAGTAAAAAACAGTTCTTGGAACCCAAAAAAGTTCAAATATTTTTGAAAAAAATAGAAATTTCAAAAAGTTCACGAATTCTTGAAAAAGTTCATCAATCTAAAAATGTTCATCGATTTTAAAAAGAGTTCATCTAATTTGGAAAAAATGTTCACCGACTTAAAAAAAAAGCTTGTCAGTTTTGAAAAAGGTTCACAAACTTGAAAAAAAGTTTATCGAACTAGAAAAAAAGTTCATCGAATTTGAAAACATTTCATTGACCTCAAAAAGAGTTTACCAAAATTTGTAAAAAATTTCACAAAATTTCAAAACAGTTCACCGATATTTCTAGAAAAAACACCAATTTTGAAAAACAAATTCATCAAATTTGAATTTTTTCCAATCAAATTAGGAAAATGTTCATTGAATTTGAAAAAAGTTCACTAATTTTGAAAAAAGATCATTGAATTTGAAAAAAATTCACAAAATCCAGTGAACTTTGTATATCGAATTAGTAAAAGAAAATGAATGAATAAAAGGAAGCAAGAATAAAAAAAGAAAAAAGAAAAAAGAAAAGGGAAAGGAAAAAGAAATAAGAAGAAGAATGAAAGAGGGAAGAAGGTCTATGTGATCACATAAGTGAACTGGCTCGGGTGGTTAGCGATTGTTTCGCTGAAACCCTACAACACGGGATCAAATCCTTCTAAGCGCTTTGTTTTCTTCATTTTTCTATATGAACATTTTTTTATATTAGCAAACAAATTTTGGAACAGGAACATTTTCTCAAACTCCCAAACAAATTTATGGAATTTACGAACATTTTTCAATTTGTGAACAAAATTGGAAAACATGAACATTTTATAAATATGTGAACAAATTTTTAAAGGTGAAACACTTTTTGAAATTTCTAAACATTTTTCGAATGCAAACGAAATTTGAAAATATGGACAATTTTGAAGATAGGAACATTAATTGAAACTCACGAACAAAAATTGAAAAGCGAACGTCTTTCTTAAATTTGCAAACAAATTCTGCAAAGTTGTTAAATTAAAAAAAAACATCAAGAAAAGAAACAGAAACCAAAAAAAGAAATGAAACAGAAAAGAAAAAAACTATATAAAAAATGATAGAGAACCGAAAAGAACCAGAAAAAACGATACAGAAAACCTGTTGGACGCACTGGGACGGCCCGTGTCCGTCGCTCGCGGCGCTCGTCTGTGCGATCCCTCGACAGTTCGCCGCAGAGAGCGGCGAATAGAATTGTCCAGAGAGCTCCTATTCGCCGCGTTCTGCGGCAAATTGCGGTGGCTTCACAGAGGGCACGCCTGAACTGGGCCGGCCGATTGCGGCTGAACAGAAGCGAGCGATTGGGCAGAAAAATGCGCAAAAAAAAAGCAGATGCGAGAATTAGGAGTCGAACCATTGATCTCCTGCTATGCAAGCAATTAACTTTGCCAATGCGATCAAAGATAGTTGTTAACTAATTTGTAGTACCAAATTTAAAGAACTAACAGGAGTGGTGAAAACTGAACGTTGATTAAGAAATTACAACAAAATTCCTTTTGAACACTTTTTTTTGAATTATGGACCAAATTCAGAAATTACGAACAAAAACGACCAAATTTTCAAAATTTCTGAATCTTTTTAATTTTGAACTCACATTTAAAATCCCGAACATTTTTTTGAATTTGGAGAACAAAATTTTGCAATTGAGAACAAATTTTGAACATGAATATTTTTTAAAGCACGAACATTTTTTGAATCTTGAGAACAAATTTTGAAACAGAGAACAAATTTGGAAGCACGGAAAATTTGTTAAAGCATGAACATTGTTTTGAATCTTGAGAACAAAATTTAAAACGGAGAACAAATTTGGAAGCGCGAACAATTTCTTAAAGCACGGACATTTTTCGAATATTGAGAACAAATTTTGTAACGGAGAATTTTCTTGAAAAATACCAAACAAATTTGGAAGCGCGAACATGTTTTGAAAATGTGAACAAAAAATTTAAATCTGGTACATTATATGAATTTCGAAAGTTTTGAACTTTTTTGTGTAAAAAGAACAATTTTTGAAGAGATTTTTTTTTGAAAACTGAACATTTTATGGAAACACAAACAAAATTTGATATATTTTGAAAAAAAGAGGAGAAAGAAAAAGAAAAAGAAATAACACACCAAAAAAAGAAAACATACAGAAAAAAGAAAAAAGAAGAAAGGAAAAAAGAAACAGAAATAACTAAAAAAGAAAAGAAGAAGACAAAAAGCATCGCTAGAAGTTTCCTCTGCGAAGCGTCGACATTACATGCAGCGAGCGGCGTATAGGATTTTCCGCCATATAGGGTTTGCCGAGATTCAAACCAGGCAACTCCCACTAGAGACTGCGTGGTGCTAACCACTGGAGCACCCAAGCGGTGGTGTGCTCGAAGGCAGCGCCATATCTTAAAAGGAATCCAACAAAAGCCCTAGATTAAAAAAACCATCAAACATTGTGTTGAAAAACGTGAAATATCTTTTAGAACATGAATATTTTGCGAAATCGGGATCAGACAAATTAATCTCGAACCATTTTCAAAAATTTTGAACACTAAAAACGAACATTTTTCCAAATTTTGAACATTTTTGAAACACGAACAATTTTTGAAAACATGCACAATTTTTGAAAAACTAGGTGTACTTTAGCGTACATTTTCTGAATTTGTGATTTTTTTAAAACACAAAGCTTTTTAAACTTTGACATTTTTTAAAACATGAACAAACTTTGAAAATTGGGAAGTACTGTAGTGAACATTTCTTTTAAAGTATGAATATTTTTTCGAATTTGTGAGCATCTCATGAAAACACAAATATTTTTTGAATTTTGGACATTTTCCGAAACACAAACATTTTTTTATAATCTCAAATAATTTTTGATACACGAACATTTTATGAATAATGGGAATATTTTAGAAGTTTGAATAGAATTTTAGAACACGGACAAAAATCCAAATGTCGAAACATTTTTTCCAAATGCGAACAGTTTTGGGAATTCTGATCATTTTTGGCAATTTTGAATAAAATTTAAAATCCCAGACATTTTTAGAAGATTGGAAGAATAACATGCAACTTGAACTGTTGCATGTGGTACTGATGCCACACTTCCCTCAAGTTTGTCGCTGATTTAATCATCGCCACAAACTCCTCGAAACTACACTGACCATCCTGCATGCCATTAGCAACCACAGACTCAGAACATGAAAAATGCATGCATGGCCACAACAGTTATTTTCAAGAAGTTGGCGATACAATTGGCGATACAATAAGATGGAGTCGCGAACAAGAAATGTATAGCTGAAGAAAACTTAAATGAACTAAAAGCATATACTGCCAGCGCAAAAAACAAAAAACAAAAAACTAAAAGCATATATTGCCATCCGTCCAATCAGTCAACACCATTAATCTTCTCAAGAGACTTGATGTGCATCTGAATCTCTACTACTAATAAACAAGCAAACAAGAACTTCGTTAAGTACACCCAGCAATTTCTCCCACAAAACATCAGCACCACACAATTATACCCGCACATTTAAATCTAACAACCATCATTAATCTGCTGCCTCTACGGTGTGGACTTAGGAAATACCCTTGAATGACCGTGCTCCACCTCCAGCACCCCCCATCCATCCCCTACAATCACACTGTTCTCCTGGTAAAATAAGGAAACAAAATTAATTCAGCTCCCATCGCCCTTAACCTCCACGCCGGCCACCACCGTATCCTGCCTGCACGCCGACCTCGTGGCACTGCACCTTAACATCGCACCATCGCCATCGTCATCGCCATTGTTGCCGAGCAACATGGAGTCCGTCCGTGAGCAGCGTCGCATCTTTCCGCAAGGTCGCCAGGGCAGCGACGCCACGGAACGCCCAGCAAGGTCGCCACGATAGCGACGCCACGGAACGCCCAGGACCCTGCCCTTGCTGCGTGGCATCCCTACGGGAGATCCCCACTGCTACAGCCCGCCCTGCCCGTCGCAGCCAGCCGGATACACGCAACTGTAATTCTTCCCTCCACTTTAGTCTCAACTTCTTCCTTTGACCTGTTGCAGCAATACTCAGAATTGTAATTTCCAGAATATAGTTCTAAAATATAAACATGTGCACGTCGCAATACTACACATCTGTAGCTAATGTTTAGTCTTTTGCGTACTGCTATTTCCAACCTAACTGATACATGGATCCTATGTCCTAGACCTGGTGTGAACTAAAATTGCCATTCATATTTTAGATAACATCTAGCAGTGGGGATAAAAATATAACTTCATTGTCCCAAGTAGATACGTCAGGATAAAGAATAGAAGTTCATTTCCCCACCAATAAATCACAAATTCTATACCTGCCAAAGCAACATCCTATGTTTGCGGCACAACAGCAGGGCCAATATCATCTTCTGCCTTCTGTCACCGTGGACGTGAACATCAGGGCCAACCACTGAGAGTGGTCCTGCAAGGGGACCTGTCATTACAACTTCCTATTAATAATGTAAATACAGCTTTGATGAAGCACATTATCAACTTCCCAATTTTTAATGATAACAATATTCACATGTAGGACAAGGGTATGTCATCTCCCAAGAGTGCCGGAGCGCGCACCCCATTTCAGGATCTAAGTAACAACCGACTATTGGGTAATTATCGTCAGCCTTTTCCTAAATTGTCATACTGTATTTGTTGGTGCTTATATCCTAACTTGCGGTATGTACTTATATCCTAACTTGCGGTATGTACTTATGCAGACCCCAGAGAATTGAAGAGGCAGAGGAACAGAGAGTACCATGCACGCAATAAAGATGATATCCTTAAAAGACGGCGTGAGGCCCGTGAAAAGAAACAGGCTTCAACGACACTGCTTAATGTCCATCAAAATGTACCTCATACACCCCAGCCGTTGTCCCGAGGTAAAATTGCCCTTACACTGCATTCTTCTGTATTGGTCAAAAAACTTATGACATGCATGCACCAGACTAACAACAATATGTCATAGATGTGGACCCTAACGAAATGCAGAGCCAACTGGTTGGGGAACAGTATTCACAGAACATGGATGGTGTCTTTGAGAGACAACATCAAGCCTACAGTGATATAGAAATGACCGTTGTGGTTGCCGATGTCAATGAACAAGAAAATGAAACAGAAACACAGGTTCCCATGTACATCGGTAATGGTGATCAACAAATTATATACAACCCTATGTGTTCATACTAATTAACTTTATTACACATTATGCAGACCCTAAGGAGTTGAGGAGGCAAAGGGACAAGGAGCGGTATGCACAAAATAGGGATGAGATATTAAAACGACAATGCCTATCCCGTGAAAAGAGAAAGATTACTACTGGCCTCAACGATGATAACACTGTGTCGCACACACCACCTACATGACATTCCGGTGTCACCCAGCTACAGAATTTGACAGGTTGGGGTGTACCATAAAATATTGATTGCATGTTCTTACCTCATCGAATATGCCAGAAAAAATGGGTACTGATGTGGTGCTGAAATTTTATGGCAGGCTTGTCCATACAAAGTTTGTCTCATGAAAAAATCCCTCACGACAAGGAAAATTATTTAACATGCGAGGATGAATCCAATTGGTTGCACAGGAATGATGCGTATCAGAGGAAACTAATATCAGGAAGCTCAAAAGGAACTATTGTTGTGCCTCAAGTACATAAAATGCAAAGCCTCCTCAGAGATATTGCACGAGGTATATTTAACTGGCTTTGCCAACCGGTCCAGCCACCATTCTGATTGTAATCATCTTCTGTGCGAAAATTAATTGTACATGCAGGACCTCCCACCCAAATTTCTGGAGTTGAGGAACCACAAAGGAGTATAATACGTGAGCCAGATTGCACAACTGAGCATGCTGGTTAGTTTGTCCGTATAGTTATGTTGTTGGGGTGCCCACAATGTATATTTGATAATAAATCCCTGATTTTCGATTGTTTCTTCAGGTATACAACCTTTTAGCGGATCCAACCAACTTCAAAATATGCCAGAATATGATACGATCCGGCCTGCGCAACCGGCTCCACTAGGTACTAAAAACACTAATAATATGATATGGGATTTTGAAGATCCAGCATGCTTATGCTCTACTAATCTAATGATTTTTCATAGTGGGCAATGACCAAAGATGATCCATATGGGATTTTTGAACCTATTGTTGAACTAAACAATTTACAAGGTATATTGTATATACTATCATACACACATAAAGTTCATCATACATAAATTAGAGTCATTTCTGTATGACCAAAATATTCCCTACTAGACTGCTTGGAGCCATTGCATAATGGAGAAGCTGCATACCATGAGCCTTATGAAGAAGCTAGATTTTTTATGGATCAGGGTATGTGCATTGCGTATTTTCTAATCTAGCAATCTAAAATGCACATATTATGGGTATTTACTGATAATACATGTGTTGTCTTGTGCTAGATGTTGCTTTTGAATCGTGCCAAATTGGACACCATGTTACCCGAGCAGTACCCGTAGCAAATACCGATGACTTCATATACCGAAACCTACCTACAAAGCACCATGTCCTAAGAAAGGTTGCGGACTGTCGCCACTGTGGGGCGTTGTGGTTTCCATTCGAGGGGCCAACATTTTGTTGCAGAAAAGGAAAAGCCGATTTGTTTACTCCAGATGTTCCAGAAGAGTTGAAACGGTTATTTACAAGTCAAGATGATGAGGACGCTAAGTACTTCAGAGAACATATACGGTATTTCAACTCGCACTTCTCATTCACAAGTCTAGACGTCACCCTTGATCGTCGAGTAAGCACTGCGGCAGGAACTGGCATATATACATTCCGTGCATGTGGTGGGCTATACCACGCTCTTGACAATCTGGTGCCGGCTGATAATGGCCCTTGGCATTTGCAACTCTATATTTATGATACAGATCAAAACTTGGTTCACAGGGCTAATAGGTCTCCAGATCTTAATATCTCATACGACATATTCTGAGAATACTACAGCATAACCCTTATGCGCAAGTTTTTAAGAGCCTTGGCTCTGTTCCGAATCTACATGAGATATCAAGTTAGATCAACGAAGGTACAATGCCCCAACGACTTCCCAAGTGGCAGCCATATGGGTTGAAGGGAGTGACCCACAAAATTGCTTTGACAGGAATGTTGTTGTGCATGGAAAAATAGGAAACCGGCCACTGTATATTAGAGCATACTATGGGTGCTACGACCCATTGTCATATCCACTATTTTTCCCACGTGGAGAGACTGGCTGGAATCGTTGCATGCCATATATTCGGCCACCAGATGACACGACCCAAAATTCAGTACATACGTCTGCATTGCAAGGAAACCAAGCCTCTGATTTACATATAGGTATGATGTTCACTATTATTTTATATACAAGCTATTTGTGAATGATGATGATAGCTTTTATGTATCAGTTGCAGACTTGATTAAAGAAAGAGAAGAAGATGGTAATTTTGCAGTGCATGAAGCCGATAATCATGCACCACAAGGAAACCAAGCCCCTGAATTTTATACAGGTATGATGTGAACTATTAATTTATATACTTTCTGTTTTCCACAATGATGCTCAAAACTTGTGTTTTCATCTACATCTGTCATATCTATCAGATGGGAACTTCATTAGAGAAAGAGAACAAGATGGTAATTTTACACCGCATGACACCCATGGCACTGATTTACCTTCGGGTATTAATCACTTATTCTTCAATTATTATGTTGTCGATCATTATGAATATTGTTGATGATTACAAGTCCACCCACCATATTGATACTGATCTCAAACTTGTAGATGACAATGAGGATAACCCAGATGACGAATTTGGTGATAATGAGGTGAATGCAAAACAATCCAGAAAATTTGTTAGTGCAAGGGAGTACTACTCCTTCAATCTGCAAGTCAGGAGGAAGCTTTTTAACATCATCTTGTTCGGTCATCACCTTTTCCAACAGTGGGCTGTTGACATGTATATCAAGATTGAAACTATGCGGCTTGATTGGTACTCAAATCCGGAAAATCAGAAGGTTATACGCGTTGACCTCTACCAGGTAGTGTGCTTGTGTTTATTTTAATACATCATATGCAATGACATTATGGACGTTCCATGAATTTCTATAACGTTCTATGTTATTATAGGGTCTTGTTGACACCGTCGTTGTCGACGAGTCACACAGAGATCGAATTGGCAAAAGAATTGTGCTTCCACGTACATTTCCTGGTGGTGATCGCGACATGCAATGGAGGTTCTTGGATGCTATGGTAATAGTGCAGCGGTGGGGTAAACCGGATTATTTTATCACGATGACTTGCAACCCATATTGGGAGGAGATAACCGAGAAGTTGTTTCCTGGACAACTGCCGCAGGACCGTCCAGACCTGGTGGCAAGAGTATACAAGGCTAAACAACGAGATATGATGGACTTACTAACTAAGGGTAAGCATTTCGGAGAAGTTGCAACCTATGCACATGTAACTGAGTTCTAGAAGCGAGGTCTCCCGCATGAGCATATACTTCTAATCATGAAAGCAAAAAGCAAGTTATCGACACCAGATGACTATGATCGAGTGATATGTGCAGAGATACCGGACAAACAGAAACACCCCGTTCTACATGAACTGGTCGTCAAACACATGCTGCATGGACCATGTGGCGAGTTGAAAAAAAGTTGCCCTTGCATGATTGATGGTCAGTGTCGGTTTCATTACCCGCAAGATTTTTGTGATGCCACACAACAAGGGAAAGACTCATATACCATATACAGGCGGAGGGACGATGGGCGTCGAATTAGGATCAGAGGAGCAGATTTGGACAATAGGTGGGTGGTCCCTTACAACCCTTCACTACTTATGCGATACAACTGCCACATTAATGTGGAAGCATGCTCGAGCATCAAGGCAGTCAAGTACTTGTTCAAGTACATCTACAAAGGGCATGATCGTACATCCTTTGCATTCGAGCAGGATATCATCAATGATGGTGGAATCATCAATGAAATCCTACAATATAGGGATGCACGATATGTATCTCCTCCAGAGGCTATTTACAGGATTTTTGGTTTTAAAATGTTTGGTGTCAGTCCATCTGTGCTACAACTCCAGCTTCATTTGCCAAATATGCATACAATTGCATTTAAAGCATGTGAGAATCTTGCAGATGTTGTAGCTCGACCATCTTCTTCCAAGTCCATGCTTACAGAATACTTTGAGATGAACCGGAAGTTTCCAACAACACGAAAATGGTTGTACAAAGAGTTTCCAGAACATTATAGATGGGCACCTGGAAATAAGAAGCGGCAGAATAGAAGAAATAAGAGATCACAGATTGGAAGACTTGTGCATGCACACCCTGCTGAAGGAGAGAGTACTACTTGCGTGTGCTCCTAAGTCATGTCCGAGGTGCCACTTCATTCGATGATTTAAAAATAGTAAATGGCAAGCCATGCAGTTCCTTCAGGGACGCATGTGAGCACTTAGGCCTCATTGAGCACGGCATGACTCTTGATGATTGCATGAAGGACGCAGCCACATTTCAGATGCCTTCTGCCCTAAGACGGTTATTTGCAACTATACTGGTGTTTTGCGAGGCAACAGAAATCCGACAGCTGTGGGACAAACACCTGGCATCAATGTCTGAGGATTACTGTCGTAATCAATCCAATGAGGCAACACTTGAGCAGATGTTGCAATCCATGGGAAAAGATATTAAAAGCTACGGACTTTCGGATTTGGTTGAGAACGATGGTTCTTATGATGGTGAGTACAAAGAGGTACCGAGGAGAGGCAAATCAGCGTGGACAAAGAACACCTAGATTTATTTAGCAGTTTGAACAATGAGCAGCTGGCTGGTTTCAATGAAATAATGGATCATGTGATGAAACACAAAAGCCAGATATTCTTTGTTGATGGTCCAGGAGGCACCGGCAAGACATACTTGTACAAGGCATTGCTTGCAAAGGTGCATTTGATGGGCTAGATAGTGATCGCAACTGCTACATCAGGTATAACGGCGTCGATAATGCCCGGAGGACGGACTGCACACTCTAGGTTCAAAATTCCAATCAAGCTCACTGACAACAACATGTGTAGTTTCACAAAGCAGAGTGGTACAGCGGAGTTGCTTAAACAAGCCTCCTTGATAATTTGGGATGAGGTCGCTATGACAAAACGTCAAGCAGTTGAGACGCTTGATAGATCCCTGCAGGACATAATGGACTGTTCTTTGCCATTTGGGGGAAATGTTGTCGTCTTTGGTGGGGATTTCAGGCAGGTCCTTCCCGTTGTGACACGTGGGACAAGAGCACAGATCACAGATGCTACACTTCTGATATCCTATCTGTGGGAGAAGACCCGAAAGATACGCCTCACGCGCAATATGCGAGCACATGCTGATCCTTGGTTCTCCGAATACCTCCTAGGGATCGACAATGGAACAGAAGAGACAATTGGCGACGACTATGTGCGTCTCCCTGACGACATTGTGATCGGCTATACCGAGGATGAGAAAGCTATTAACACACTCATCGACAATGTCTTCCCATTGTTGCATGCCAATGCTAGATCGAGAGAGTATATGAGCACACGTGCTATTCTTTCCACCAAGAACGATCATGTCGATGACCTGAATGACAAGATGATCTCCAGGTTTCCAGGCGAAGAAAATTTATACCATAGCTTCGACTCAAACGAGGATGACTTGCAGAATAATTACACGATTGATTTTCTAAACTCGATCACACCAAATGGCTTGCCCCCGCATGTGTTGAGATTAAAGGTTAACTGCCCGGAACCTCGACCCTCATAATGGCCTATGCAATGGGACACGATTTATGATTAGAGCCTTCCAGGATAATGCAATCGATGCAGAGATTGTTGGTGGTCAGCATGCTGGAAAGAGGGTCTTCATACCTAGGATCCCTATGTCGCCCTCGGAGGACATCTCACTTCCTTTCAAACTTAAGAGGAAACAGTTCCCCATTCGCCTGAGTTTTGCGATGACAATTAACATGGCGCAGGGTCAGACTATCCCAAACGTCGGTATTTACCTTCCCGAGCCAGTATTCACACATGGTCAGCTATATGTTGCATTGTCAAGGGGAGTGTCCAGAGAGACGATGCGGATTTTCGCCAAGCCAAACAACGAGGTTGATAGATCTGGGAAAAACACCAAGAACATTGTCTACAGAGATGTTTTGGGGAGACGAGGCAGGTGCGCTATTCCATTATTTATTTGCACCTTGTTATTGTATCTGTAACTACTTGTGGATCTAACATTATTTGTTTTTATTTGAAGGTTTAGCGAAGGAGAATAAGCAGCAGAAGAGGAGGTAAGGTGGATGAACACAAGGGTATCTTCTTCGATCGAGCAAAAGGTGAGAGCTTTGCTCTGCTTCTCCATCTGATCCCCCTCTGATATGTATGTAATGACCAGATGGGGTACACACATGATATGTAATAATCAGACGGAGTAGGCATAGATAATGATAGTGCCTACACCTTTTTTCAGATTATAACAGCAAAATGTATGCTACTGTGTTCTTTTTCAGCTTCCATGCAAAATATTTTGCTATGAGTAGAATGTGCTAATGTGCTGATGTATTGCAATATTGCAGGGAGCTTAAGCGTGTCAGGTGAGAAACACTGCAAAGAAAAAAGGTTGAACATTCATTCATGCCAGGAAGAGGCAGATGACAAATTGAGTGTTGAGGTACTCCGCGAGAAAGAGGAGAAAGAAAGAAGTCAGCACATGAAGAGAGGCACCCAAAGTTAAAATGATGTAGTCTTAATAACATCAATAATCTATCATAGTTATTAGCTTTTGCTATTCACTTGCTGTTTAGCCTATAGTTCAGCATCAACTAAGATTGTGCTCCACTTTTGGGCCATCAGATTTCCATGTTCTGATAATTAACCGAATGGGTTATGTTTTAATGTAACTGATTTGGGTATGCAACTGTTTATGCATAATAATTCTGAAGAACACACATCACTGCTGTTTATAATATATTGTACAGGACTTGCTTCTTGATAATGTCAAGCATTATTACTACTATATTGAACATACGTCCAGGACAAAAGTTTGCTTTACCAGAAAAATTTAAGCTGGCTGAAATAACTAGCGTGTATCTTCTCATTGCAAAATTTTATTTTACATGTGAGCAGCAATAATATAATAATAAAACATAAGTACGAAACTCACCACAGTGGAAATTTGCTATGTCATCGTTTTATCAGGCTCACATCTCTTGGAACAACTTAAAACACTTCCCTGGACCCTCCTGTCCAGCACGGCCACTGAACGAAACCTTCTTATGTATATAAAAAGGTAAGAGAAAACACACACAAAATCAAAGATAGTTCCGATGAGCTGAAACCAATATTTTTGTATAAAAATGTATTACGAAAATAATATTAATTCTATATGCGTGGGGTATAAAAAAAGAAAAAGAAAAGCATTGGGCCTGAGATAAATCAAAGCAAAAAAAAGGAAAAGCATTGGGCCTAAGATAAATTAAAGGAAAGTGTGGGTCTTGAGATAACGCTCACGATTCCCTTTCCTCACGCTATGGAAGTACTTCCCGTGATTTCCGCCTTCCATATTGCCTACAACAATATCTCTCTCGATCAGGAGCAGAAAGAAGCAACGGGTTTGGCACCGTAGGGTTTCCTTCCACCTCTCCTTCATCATCTCTCACAAAGGACTGCCGCATCTCACACCCGTCCACCGCGCCGGCCTCCTACACCGCAAGTCTCTCCAGCATCTGTCCGTGGTGAACTACCATCGTCCTCCATGTCTGGGTCACAATCCCCAGTGGCATATGCGGATCAATCTGCTATCATCACGGTAATGATATCTCTCTGTAATTATAGCCTATTCACGATTTCACATCTACAAGGCAACATAGTCACTAGAGGGGATCCAATAAAGTGAATCAACATGCCCTGTGTGACCCCACAAAATTGCCAAGATGCTTTGTGTGACTGCAGAAATTCTTTGGGCAACATCCACCTAATTACTTAAGAGAATATTCACGCAAGAGAATATCAAAAAGTTGATTGAATGAACAATTAGACAAAGAAACATATACTGAAATTTTGTTGGAAAGAATGTCCTGATGCCACTAAGTTAAATTAAAGATGTCAAAATATGTGCACCCAGTTGTGATGTACTCCCTTATTCCCAACATATAAGATTTTTTTCAAGGTAACAGAACCTAGGGGCCTAATGTTAACAGCGTGACAATAATATGTGCTTCGGTTTTCAGGAAAACATCAATGGGGGAGCCAAGAACGAGCATACCACCAAATATGAGGATATGAACACCAACTCAACAAAGGCAAGAGAAGAACAAACCATCATCGATGATACAGAAAATATGCAGATTGATGAGGTCATACCCTAAGACAAGCATGCGAAACCCCAAGCCGAAAAAGGCGATTTTTATTTTCACATGTCACTATTATTATTTTTCTGCCGGGACAAAACAATATGTAATTTGTAGTATAATAATATCATGCCTACATAATATTATATTATTGTGTGTTTCAGTTAGTAAGCGAGGAAGAACCAAATGGAATAGACGACAAAGACGAATTAGAGAAAAATAATAGCATGCAGGCCACTGATTGCGAAGTGACAAAGACATGCTTTCTTTTCAACTATCCCAAATAGTTCTAATTCTAATTATATTATATCCTGCATAGGAATCATTCTTTGTAATATTTGCTCTCAGGAATTAAACTTCAAGGAAACAAGTGAACAAATGCAGCCACCTCAAGACGATAAATTAGCACAAACATTCAACACTGAAGAGGCAGAAACTATAGGGGACAAGCAGGCAGAATCAAATGAAATAGCCGACAAAGGAGAAGTGGAGAAAAAGAAAAGCACGTGGGTCACCGATTCCGAGGTGATTGACGCATATTTTCTGCCCAACTATGTCTCAAATAGTTTGAATTCTAATTATATTATATCCTGCATACAAAATATTCTTTGTAATGTTTCTCTCAGGAATTAACCTTCGATAAGACAAGTGAACGAATGGGGCTAGCTCAGGATGAGGAATTAGCAAAAACATTGGGCACTGAAGGGGCGGAAACTATATGGGACACTCTGGCAGAATCAAATGGAATAGCCAACACAGAAGAAGTGGAGAAAAAGCGGAGCACGCAGTCCACTGATTCCGAAGTCTCCGAAGTGACAGAGGCATCTTTTCTTTTTCAACTATGTCCCAAATAGTTCTAATTCTAATTATGTTATATCCTGCATACCAATTATTCTTTGTTTGTGGCTTTCAGGAATTATACTTTGATGAAACAAGTGAACAAATGGTGGCAGATGAGGATGAAGATTTAGCACAAACGTCCAGCATGAAAAGGCCACAAACAGTGAAGCCTATCCGACTACATAACAAACCCAAGAAGGCACCAGACTATGTGGTGGCTCCAGAAGGCACAGACAAGTCCTTCTATGCCTTGCTTTTGCTACATTTATTTTCTTCGTTGTTAATAAATGTTTTGACTTACATCATGATAGATTATGCCTGCACCGGCGATGATTGGTCCGTGATTGAAAATATCATGACTGAACCAAGCGATAAAAGAAATTTAGTGAGCATCAACGACTCATATCTCAAAAAATTACAATTACTACGCCTTTTAACCGAAGGAGAATTTGTTGGCGACGAAGTAAGTATATGTAGCTTTATGATAAGAGGATGTTATTAACATGAGTTCCTGTTATCTCCTAACCAAGGTGTGCACTTGATATTGTAGATCATAGACGCATACATACATTGCATAAGTGCTAAGCAACATCTACAGATGAGGTTAGGTGGAAGTGTGTTCTTAGAGAATGCATGCATCTCTAAGATGATAAAGGAATTTAGCTCTATACGGGATGACGCACCAAAATGAGTATTACAGAGAGCTAAAACTTATTTGGAACATGATATGGTGAGTCTCAGTTCCGTACATATTACTATAAATTCAATAGAGGACAAATGTTTGTACACATGGGACCTAAACTAACAAAAAACCTATTTTCAGATATTCATTCCAGTTAACATTGAAGAGTTTCATTGGTACCTAGCAGTTATAAATACCGAGAAGCGATGTATCCAGGTGCTTGACTCGGTAGGCCCAGGAATGAACCACAACGACCTCACTGCTATGGTTAGTTATTAGTCCCATTGCACCATCTTTTGATAAGACATTTTTCTGTTATTCTTCGATTGTGATGCTAATACTTTGTCATTTATTCATGCGACAACTAAAAGGACTGGAAAATGTATTCCAATATGCTAAGCTTCCAATGGAGCTAAAATCTGATAAGTGGAAAGACTTAAACATCAGTGCATGGCCAAGGGAAGAGTGTATTAAGAAGAGACTGCAGACAGATGGGTATACCTTCTAACTCAAAGCAATCAACATTATGTGTTTTTTGTATGTCCCCATTAGTTGCATCACAAAAGAAATTTCTCCACAATAAGAATAAAAGTATACAAGCTGAAAGGATACAGACTGCAGAATAAAATGAGGCTATGCACCGATTTGACGGGGACAAGTAGGGATCAGAGAGACTAACCTGGACCCGGACGAGCGATGAGAAGGGAGGGTCCCGAGCAGCAGCACTTCACACAGAGCTCTTCGTGGTCATCCATGGAAGGAAGGAACTGCAGATAGCGAGCTCCTGCTCCGAACCGAATCAAGCAGCCAATTAAAGTTGTTGTTGGAGAGCAAATCATCTAGGTCGAGGGGATAAGAGTTGAAACCGGACCTTGCTGGCGTCCCGAGCAGTGGGGAAGGGAAGTTCATGGCGCGCGGGAGAAGGTGGAGACGCTCATGGCGGCGATGGCGAGTGCGTCAGGAGGAGGGAGGGCCCCGGCGTCGCCGGCGTGCATGATGAGCTCGAGCGCCTCCTCAAGCACCTCGGTGACCTTATATGAAGAAGGGGCGGGGCAGATCAAGGGCCTGCGCGCCCGCCGGCAGTGGTGACGAAGGGGCGGGGCAGATCAAGGGCCTGCGTGCCCGCCGACAGTGGTGACAAAGGGGCGGGGCAGATCAAGGGCCTGCACGCCCGCCGACAGCGGTGATGAAGGGGAGGGGCGGGGCACATCGCGGGCCTCCGCGGCCGCCGGCAATGGTGACGAAGGGAAAGGGCGGGGCGCATCATGGGCCTAGGCAGCAGCTGGCAGTGGTGACGAAGGGGAGGGGCGGCCACCACAGATCGCCGGCTGTGGATGGGGAATCTGGCGTGTGCCAGTGAAGGAGGAGAGAGGGAGGGAGGGAAGAATGGGGAATCTAGCGTGTGCCTGTGAAGGAGGAGGGAGTGAGGGGGCGGTGGAAGGTTCATGAACTGAGTTTTTTATTTAATACTACTACTTCACTAATCTCCACTGTTAAGCATGTTTAACCAAACTATATTAACTTCTTACATTATTTTTCATACATTCCGGAGAGGGATTATGAGTGAGCACGGGTTTTCTTTATCATCACTTCTTTGTTACAGTCATGATCATTTGATGATTTTAAAAGTCTTATTATATAAATATCTATAAAATTGATAAAAGAAACTATTGAATATATTAAGTTTTGTAATCATGCAGGTCATCGTGTGGTTTGTGGATGGTAAATTTAATGGAGTACTTCATAGGAGGAAATTTGTCTGACTCTACTACACACGTATTTTTCGATGTGTATCATTATACTTACATTCTATGGTGTATTACTATTTAACTATGAGTTCTGTTTTAATAGGATCATATCACAGATTCTAGAACAAAACTAGCCGTCATTTTAGTGGACTCGGAATTGAATGATGATAATATAAGAAATCGAGACATTGAAGATGACGAAGACAACACAGATCCCACGGATTGTATGATTTTGGAAACACCCTCTGAGAACCTCAAACCATCGAATGCATCGTCAGAAGTTGAGCTCATCTCGCAATCATTTATCCTTTCGCCCTCTCTCACTCCAACAAATGATGACTTAATAGATGAACTTTGTTTGTTCATCGGTATGGTTGATGATGTCACTCTACTAGAGTAAGCCATATATTTTTAGCTCATTTTGTATTTTAATAAATTACTCTGATTTTATTATAATTTACATAATTTCAATTTTACAGAAGCGAATGGGTGAAAAGCTCTGATCCTTATCCCATTAGTTTGAATTTGAGACAAATAAAAAACATATTAAATAATGATGAATGCATGGATGTTGATTGCTTCAATATGGCTGTACGGATACTAGCGCGCCACGAAGTCCAGCTTTTCAGAGACATTCCATGTCACTACACGGATCTAAATTTTTGTGTAAGTCATTATAATCATGTATTGCATTTTGCCTCATGGAACTAATATTTTCTTTTTCTTATTTTAGTTCATGTCCTACTATGCACGAGACTCACGTCATCGTGGAAATATGGACTTTGCTATGTTGAAATGGATGTTTGATAGCTGGCCAGACAGTAATGAGTATCATATTTCATAGTGTCATACAGTAAGTTTTAAAATTTTAATTTGTAACAATGGTTTGTCATGTCTTAACTAATGTTTTAAATTTTTAAATGTATGCATCATTGCAGATTTTATTGCCTTGGGATATTTGTGGGATATTTATATTGTTTGTTTTCGATCAAAATAAAAAAGTTGTCTCAATTATGGATCCGATACCAATACCTATTTTGGGAAAAATTGTACTTAAAACTGTGGTCAAGAACCTAAACCGTGCGCTCCAAGTTGCAAACCCTGCATTCAAAGACGACATCTCTAAATGGGAATGGAAAGTTCCTGTTGTTCCAACAAACTAACATGGGTATGAATCTTTTCAATGCATTACAAGATTAATTGATTTATTCAATAGACAATGTAATATTTTATAAATGCAGTGCCTTGTGGGGTTATTTGGTGTTTAATTTCATGCACTCATTGTGCGATGGACAACTATATTTTCCCATACCCCAGGTTAGTATTTACACCATGCTTATTTGTATACACATTGCACATTATTTTTTTATAACAATGTTGCATAATGCATATGTAGGATGATTTTGAACTAAGAAAACAATTTTTGGTGCATATTTTAAAGTATGAAGAGAATGAGCTCAAGACAATATCCCATCAATTGAACGAAGCATCATAGATCGCATCAATAGATGGACCTTCATTGCTTCAAAAGATGGACCTTCAAGAGATGCATAGTTATTGACTCTAAAATATCTTTTTGCAACAAATTATAATACAATTATTATGCCATCGTGCATATTATGTAAAGACATGTTTCTGGATCATGTGTTACACGTGCGCTCATATCGTTGGCATAAGACAGTTGGCTCGGTAATAAAAACTCACTAACATAAAAAATAGATTCACAAAATATTTCACTCTTTTGAAAATATATTTTAATATTATATTATATCAACTCATTTTGTTTGAGACGTGCGTTGCACGTGCATGCTTACTAGTATCTGATGGTGAGAGATGACAGCTATGTTTAATGTTGGTGGCTACGTCTGATTTTTTCTTCTGTTGACCATCTCCAATTTATAGCTCCATTGCTAGAAAATTTTCTTCTCACACATGTTATTATTCCCCAGTCTGATGAGTTACACACATAGTTGCTAGAAAATTGTTACACGGAATGATTCACCTTAATGGCATGGATTTTTATACTTATGGCATCAACGCAACAGCACACATGGCAAGTTCAAATCCTAGTAGCACATGTTTTCCTACCTTGGGGCACTTGATGGAGTCTCTCATTCCTGCCTTCATCTCAACTACAGTATTAGGATTGTTCCTAGATTACTTTTGCGCATGACATAGAAACATCTCTAGAAAAAAGGCAGCATGCACTTTTGCACTATTTCAACTTCCAGTCTAATGTACTATCACTTTCTAAGGGTTAGTTCTTTTGACAGCTTAAAAATAAGCCACCCCTCCCTAGCTTTCCTCATAAAACACCACTCTTTTTCATTGGGGGCTTATTTTTTAAGCTGGGGAGAGGTGCTACATCTTGAGCTTGTGTTGGTTTTTCTCTTGAAGAGGAAAGGGTGATGCAACAAAGTAGGGATAAGTATTTCCCTCAGTTGAGAACCAAGATATCAATCCAGTAGGAGGAACACACAAGTCTCCAATAATTGCACCTACACAAACTAACAAATACTTGCACCCAATGCGATAAACGGGTTGTCAATCCTTCACGATTACTTGCAAGGATGAGATCTGATAGTGATAGATATAAAAGATAAGTAAAAGAGCAAAATAAAATAAAAGTAAATAATTTGCAGCAAGGTATTTTTTGTGTTTTTGATTTTATAGATCTGAAAATAATATGATAAAATATAGACCCGGGGCTCATAGTTTTCACTAGAGGCTTCTCTCTTGAAAGAAAGCATACGGTGGGTAAACAAATTACTGTTGAGCAATTGATAGAAAATTGCATAGTTATGATGATATCTAAGGGAATGATAATGTATATAGGCATCACGCCCGTGACAAGTAGACCGACTCCTGCCTGCATATACTACTATTACTCCACACATTGACCGCCATCCAGCATGCATCTAGTGTATTAAGTTAACAAGAACGGAGTAACGCCTTAAGCAAGATGACATGATGTAGAGGGATAGATCCAATAAATATGAATAAACCTCATCTTTTTATCCTTAATGGAAACAATACAAATACATTTCATGTCCCTTTTTTTCACTGGGAATAAGCACCACAAGATTGAACCCACTACAAAGCACCTCTCCCATTGCAAGAAAAATCAATCTAGTTGGCCAAACCAAATCAATTGATTGGAGAGAAATACAAAGCTATATAAATCATGCATAAAAGAGTTCAAAGAAGACTCTCATAGATAATCTGATCATAAACCCACAATTCATCGGATCTCAACAAACACACCCAAAAGAAGATTACATCGAATAGATCTCGAAGAATATCAATGAGAACATTGTATTGAAGATAAAAGAGAGAGAAGAAGCCATCTAGCTACTAGCTATGGACCCGTAGGTCTGTGGTAAACTACTCAAACATCATCGGAAGGGCATCAAGGTTGATGTAGAAGCCCTCCGTGATCGAACTCCCCTCCGACAGAGTACCAAAAAAGGCCCCACGACGGGATCTCATGAAGACAGAGGCTTGCGGCGGTGGAAAAATATTTTTGGTGTGCCCTCCGGCCTACGGGGAATATTTGGGTATTTAT
>NC_041385.1:767720452-767743187 GCF_002162155.2 Triticum dicoccoides
GAGATTGTGGCCATCCCATGGCTCTTCTGGCCTCCTCCCGAAGCTTCTAGGGTGTCTTGTGGTCCAATAAAATTTTTCAAAAAGTTTTATTCTGTTTGGACTCCGTTTGGTATTGATTTTCTATAAAGACAAAAACAAGGAAACAACAACAACTGTCATTAAGCACTAGGTTAATAGGTTAGTCCCAAAAAATGATATAAAATAGCACAATAATGCATATAAAACAACCATGATTGATAATATAATAGCATGGAACAATCAAAAATTATAGATACCTTGGAACGTATCAAGAGGCAACTTAATTTTTAAGCTGCCCAAAATAATTGGCCCTAAGATCGAGTACTTTCTGTGCATGTCACTCATAGCTGGGTACACATGAGATTGTAGAACAAGTCTTCAGAAGTTTATATTACATACATGTATTCCATTATATAAGCTTGGTGGTGTGAAGCAGTGCATGAACCCAATCAATGAACGAAGAACAAAAGGAATAAGAATAGGAGTAGGCAATTGTGGCTCCATACCATAAATTCTGTCCTGGCTACACAAGCCATCTCCACATGGCCCACTGCTCCACATTCCGTACTTCCATTCTGTCGAGCCATCCTGTAGTTGTAGTCGATGGCTCCTACCTATTCTTCTCTAGGCCTTCCTCCAGACTCATTGAACTAGCTCCGTGATAACCCACAAGTATAGGGGATCACAACAGTATTCCAGGGTAGAGTATTCAACCCAAATTTATTGATTCGACACAAGGGGAGCCAAAGAATATTCACGAGTATTAGCAGTTGAGTTGTCAATTCAACCACACCTGAAATACTTAATATGTGCAGCAAAATATTTAGTAGCAAAGTAGTATGGAAGTAACCGTAACAGTGGCAAAAATAACAATAGCAATTTTGTAGCGATTGTAACAGTAGCAACGACAAAGTAACTTAGCAAGGATCAATATGTGAAAAGCTCGTAGGCATCAGATCGGCAATGATAATTGTGTTGGATAATATTCATCATGTAGCATTTATAACCTAGGGGGACACAGAAAGATCTCCAATTCATCAATGTAATGTAGGCATGTATTCCGTATATAGTCATA
This sequence comes from Triticum dicoccoides, assembly GCF_002162155.2. NCBI lineage: Eukaryota > Viridiplantae > Streptophyta > Magnoliopsida > Poales > Poaceae > Triticum > Triticum dicoccoides. The sequence goes on from NC_041385.1 coordinate 767,721,546, forward strand.
CATGCTTATGGAAAAGAACTTGCATGACATCTTTTGTCCTACCCTCCCGTGGCAGCGGGGTCCTAATGGAAACTAAGGGATATTAAGGCCTCCTTTTAATAGAGAACCGGAACAAAGCATTAGCACTTAGTGAATACACGAACTCCTCAAACTACGGTAATCCCCGGAAAGAATCCCAATTATTGTCACCTTGGGGTATGCGGATCATAACTCGTAATAGGTGTCTACAACTTGCAAGATAGGATCAAGAACACACATATATTCATGAAAATATAATAGGTTCAGATCTGAAATCATGGTACTCATTCCCTAGTGACAAGCATTAAGCATAGCAAAGTCATAGCTAGGAACATCAATCTCAGAACATAGTGGATACTAGGGATCAAACCATAACAAAACTAACTCCATGATAAATCTCATCAAGCCCATCATCGTTCAGCAAGCCTACGATGGAATTACTCACTCCCGACGGTGAGCATCATGAAATTGGTGATGGAGGAAGGTTGGTGATGATGATGGAGACAAATCCCCCTCTCGGGAGCCCTGAACGGACTCCAGACCAGCCCTCCCGATGAAGAACAGGAGGCGGTGGTAGCTCCGAATTGTAAAATGCAATGAATCCTTCTCTGATTTTTTTCTCCGCGAATAGGTACTTATAGAGTTGGAGTTAGGGTCGGAGGAGGTCTAGGGGGCCCACAAGCCTACAAGGCGCGCCCCTAGGGCTTGTGGCCTCTGGGTGGCCCCCTCTGGTATATTTTTGCACCAGTATTTTCTGTTTATTCCACAAAATTCTCCGTAAAATTTTAGGTCAATTCGAGAACTTTGATTTCTGCACAAAGATAACACCATGGCAATTCTGCTGAAAACAACGTTAGTCCAGGTTAGTTCCATTCAAATCATGCAAATTAGAGTCCAAAATAAGGGCAAAAGAGTTTGGAAAAATAGATACGATGGAGACGTATCAACTCCCCCAAGCTTAATCCACTGCTTGTCCTCAAGCAATTCAATTGACAAAGTGAAAGTGACAAAGAAAAACTTTTAAAAACTCTGTTTGATCTTGTTGTTGCAAATATGTCTAGCCAATGTTCAAATTTTCAGCAAAGATATGAACTAACCATATTCACAATAACATTTAGGTCTCTCATTTACTTATATCAATGGCATAATCAACTAGCGAGCAATAATAATAAATCTGGGATGACAACACTTTTTCAAAACAGTCGTGATATAATATGACAAAATTGTATCTCGCTAGCCCTTTCTGAGACCGCAAAACATAAATGTAGGGCACCCCTGAAGATCAAGGACTGACTAGACATTATAATTCATGGCAAAAGAGATCCAATCACACTCATACTCAACATCAATTAAAAACAAAGCATATAAATGACAGTGGTGCTCTCCAGCTGGTGCTTTTTATAAGAATATGATGACTCAACAATAAAAGTAAATAGATAGGCCCTTCATAGAGGGAAGCAAGGATTTGCAGAGGTGGTAGAGCTCGAAGCTTTTTAAAACAGAGATGAATATAATTTAGAGCGGTATGCTTTCATTGTCAACATAACAACCGAGATATCTCACTATATTTCATGCTAGTTACATTATAGGCGGTTCCCAAACAGAATGGTAAAGTTTTTACCCCCCTCCACCAACAATCACACTCCACGGGTACCGTTCATGCCAACAGCAGTTCTGGGGGAGTTTTGTTTAATTATTATATTTTATTTGATCTTGAGCATGGAACTGGGAATCCCAATTACCGGCCACTTTCTCGTTAGTGAAATGTGAATAAACACTCATCGTGAGAATAACCCACCTAGCGTGGACGATACTGACAGCCCCCAGTTGCTACATGAGCGATTTGGGCATACAAAACAGATTATTATTTGAAGGTTTAAAGTTTGCCACATGCAAATTTACTTGGAACGACAGGTAAATACTGCATATAGGTAGGTATGGTGGGATCATATGGAACAACTTTGGGTTTAAGGAAGTGGGTGCACAAGCAGTATTCCCGCTTAGTACAAGTGAAGGCTAGCAAATAGATTGAGGAGCGACCAACTAGCGACAATGGTCATAAACATGCATTAAGGTTAACCAACATTAAGTGCAAGCATGAGTAGGATATACATCACCATGAACATAAATATCATGGAGGCTATGTTGATTTTGATTCAACTACATGCGTGAACATGTGCCAAGTCAAGCCACTTGAATCATTCAAAGGAGGATACCATCCTATCATACTACATCATAACCATTTTAAAATGCATGTTGGCACACAAGACAAACCATTGTCCACTCCTAGCTAATTAAGCATGGCATGAGTAACTACAGTCTCTAATTGTCATTGCAAACATGTTTAATTCATAATGGGCTGAATCAGGAACGATGAGCTAATCATATTTACAAAACAAAATAGGTCGAGTTCGTACCAGCTTTTCCCCATCTCAATCATTTCATCAAATATCATCATTATTGCCTTTCACTTGCACGATCGAACGATGTGAATAATAATAAGAGTGCACGTGCATTGGACTAAGCTGGAATCTGCAAACATTTATTCAAAGGAGAAGACAAGGTACTATGAGCTCTTTGTTAGATAAAAAATAATGCAAATAAGAGCCACTCAACATTTTCATCGTGGTATTCTCCTTATGACCCAAAGAAAAGAAAAGAATTTCAAAGAAACACACTGAAATATTTTTGGAGTTTTTGTTTTTCTGAAAAAGTAAAACGAAAACGAGAAAAACTATTTACATGAGAAAGCTCCCAACAAGCAAAAGAAGAACGAAAAATCTTTTTGGGTTTTTTTAATACTACAACTAATTGAACTAGAAATAAAAACTGAAAAGAAGCGAGAAATATTTTTGGATTTTATCAAAGTTTTTCAAACACACAAGAAGAAAGCAAGAAAAATAAACTAACATGGATAATACAATGAAAAAGGATGAACACCGACAACTGGAATGAATGTGTGTACAAGAATGTAATGTCGGTGAGAAATACGTACTCCCCCAAGCTTAGGCTTTTGGCCTAAGTTGGTTTAGGGCCACGGCTGGCCCGGATAGCATCCAGAGTTGTGGTTGGGGTTTTACTCGATTGCAGCTACCACCGCTTGGCGAGCTGCCTCGTGGAGGCGAGCTGTCTCCCTCGCTCTCTCATACTCATCTGACTCCTCCCTAAGTATAATATATCTCTGTTTTGTCTGAAAGTCAAGGAAGGTAGGAGCAGGAAGGGTAACATAGACGACCGGGTGTCTGTCAAAAATTAGTCTGTACTGGAGAGGCAACTCGCTCCTCTCAATAAACTGGTAACATTCCATAGCATCCTAATCAAGAAAAGTAGGTGGCAACTGAGCATCGTTTTCTCTTATGTGAACACCAAGATATGTAGCTAAACGAGTGGCATAAATTCCACCAAATAAATCTCCATCTTTAGCATTATTATGCAATCGGCGTGCAATGATAGCCCCCAAATTAAATTGTTTATCACTCATTACCGTATTCTTTAGGACACTCAAATCAGAGGCGCAAAGGTGACTATGATCATGTTTACCATTAATGCATCTCCCTACTAAGAGAGAAAAATAATGTAATACAGGAAAGTGAATGCTCCCTATAGTAGCTTGTGTTATGGTCCTGGTTTCACCCATAGTAATGCCAGCAAGGAACCCAACACAGTCAACTTTACGAGGCTCAGTAAATATGCCCCATTGCGGAATTTTGCAATGATCATTAAATTATTCAAGGTCCATGCTAAATGATTTATCATAAATATCAAATAAATCAGAGTGTGTATTGCGACGAGCCGAATACTCAAATCTCCGCACAAAGGAATCAGTAAGGTTGTAGTACTATAAATAGTTATCTAACACGAAGTCCGTCAGGTCGGTGTTGTGCACGTACATATCAAATTCTTCCTTGAAACCTGCAAGAGTCATGAAGTGATCCGACGGCCATTCGCAAGGTTGCACTTGAGCCTCCCATGGTGGTTTAAGGTCCGGCTCCCGCATAGCGGGCCTTGCGGATTTCTTCTTCGAGGAACCACCTTGGAACATTTTTCTAAACATTTTCTTCCTCTAAAAAATTTCTTAAATTTTTAGTGAGTCAAAATAAAAGTCAACCAAACTCAACAAAATTGATAGAAACTACTCCTACAAGTGCCTAGAGGTTATATCATGCAACAAAACTACTTTGAACCATATAAATTTGACACGCAAGCTCAAGAACATGGTCACCACAGCAGCAAAAAATTGCAATAAATAAAGCACTAGGACAAAAACTAATTAGACCAACGGAGGAGTCACATACCGATGAAAAATCCCCTGAAACAGTTTCAGAAATGGAGTTCCGAGCAATGAGATTGGAAATGGCAGCAAAATGAGCAAGAACACATGTTTGAGCAATGGTGTGATTTTTTCTGGAGGAAGACGAAGTGGATGGGTGGCTGGAATAAGTGAGGGGACCCATGTGGGACCCACAAGCCTCCTAGGCGCGTCCAAGGGGTGGGCACGCCCTTTCGGCATGTGGCCCACTGGTGCACCCCCCTGAGGTGTGTTCGGTGCCAAAAATTCTTAAATGTTATAGAAAAAGTCATACTAAATTTCCAGGGCATTTGGAGAACTTTTATTTTCTGGTCATTTTTTTATTGCATGGATAATTCAGAAATCAGTAAAATAATGACATTTCTACTTTATTAATTCTAAATAACAGAAAGTAAAAAGTGGGTACAGAAGGTTGCGTTTACTAAATTCATCCATCTCATGCCCTCAAAAGGAATCCATTAATAAGGTTGATCAAGTCTTATTAACAAACTTCTTTCGAATGACATGAAACCGAAGAATCTTTGTATAGTACTAGGTTACCTCAATGGGGATATGCATGTACCCAACAATAAGAATATCATATTTCTTTTTGATAGTAGGAATAGGGAATTCAAAACCTCCAATAGTAATTGTTGAAATTTTTCCAATAGAATTGATACTATTCACTTGAGGTTGTTTCCTCGGAAAGTGTACCGTATGCTCATTACCATTAACATGAAAAGTGACATTGCCCTTGTTGCAATCAATAACAGCCCCTGCAGTATTCAAAAAGGGTCTACCAAGGATGATCAACATACTGTCGTCCTCGGGTATATCAAGAATAACAAAGTCCGTTAAGATAGTAACATTTGCAACTACGACAGGCACATCCTCACAAATACCGATGGGTATAGCAGTTGATTTATTAGCCATTTGCAAAGAGATTTCAGTAGGTGTCAACTTATTCAATTCAAGTCTACGATATAAAGAGAAAGGCATAACACTAACACCGGCTCCTAGATCACATAAAGCAGTTTGAACATAGTTTCTTTTAGCGGAGCATGGTATAGTTGGTATTCCTTGATCTCCTAGTTTCTTTGGTATTCCACCTTAAATGTGTAATTAGCAAGCATAGTGGAAATTTCAGCTTCCGGTATCTCCTTTTATTAGTAACAATATCTTTCATATACTTAGCATAATGAGACATTTTCAGAATGTCAGTCAAACATAAGCGCAAAAAGACAGGTCTAAGCATTTCAACAAAGCGCTCAAAGTCTTCATCATCCTTTTTCTTGGATGGTCTAGGGGGAAATGGCATGGGTTTCTGAACCCATGGCTCTCTTTCTTTACCATGTTTCCGAGCAATGAAGTCTCTCTTATCATATCTTTTATTCTTTGGTTGTGGGTTATCAAGATCAACAACAGGTTCTGTCTCCACATCATTATCATTACTTGGTTGAGCATCCAGAAACAAGCATAGCAGTGCACACCCTGGCTTCTCCCTGCTCAGGATTCCTGGCCGTCGGATCCTTCCTTTGATGCATTCTGGACCATAGGATATCGCCTTCAGATGACCTTGGCCGTCGGATCAGGGCCAGATTACTGCTACAATGAATAGTGATGAATAGTAGCCTCCATTCGATTTTTTACTAACTTTTCTTACTCCAGAATTACTTTGCTGCCTCGCTAACGTGTGGGTCACTTGCTGGTGGGCCACGCCGGTCAGCGACTGTGGCTAGGAGTGTGGACTGTGCAGTGCGTGGGCTCCGTCAACGGGAAAATATCTCGTGCCACCGCCGATAATATCTAGCCCCACCGAGGGCAGTTTTGTCATTTCACGTGTCCGAGCCGTGACGGGTCTGGCGCCGGTTGGCTGGAGAGTGGATGGGGTGAGGGTGCCTGTCTCCCTTCCTCCCGATCCTCACTCCGCCAATCCCCTCTCTTCCTCCTGTCGCCCCCATGGCGCCGCCACCCCTGCCTCCTCACCTCCCATGGCCTGGCCTCCCTGTCGCGTCTCTTCTCTCCATCGCCAGTCACGGAAGCCGTTGCGCTCCTCTTCCTCCCTAGCTGCACCGCGCGGGAGGGCAAGAAGTTGACCCGAGGTTACCCACCTCCAATCCGACATGCGAGGCACCTAGAGGCTGCCTCCGGTCAAATCCGTGCGCCTCCCACGCCGTCATCGTCCAGCACGAGTTGACCTCGTCATCGTTCTCCTCCAAGCGTCCTGTGCGAGACAAGCCGGCCAGATCCACCGTGTGGTGGCGTTGCAGGACCTGCTCCCGCGCCTTCGCCGATGCCACCGGCCCGCACTTCTCGGTCAGGTACTAGCTCCCCAACAAGGGCCTCAACGCGCTCATCTCGGTCTCCTCACCCGAGCATCTTGACAGCCCCAAGCTATGGGTCTTCATCTTCCCCATCTCCGACATGGCGGTGGGGGACGAGGGCGGCGAGGGAAGCACCGGGTTTGACGCCGGACGCGCCGGCGCGACAGCATGTGGGCTGCCTTCCCGACCTTCCGCATGCAGCTCTTTCTGCTCCGCTCTCTCGCCCACCTGCGTAAACAGCGGCCACGCCTCCTCGATCCCTTTTCATCCCCACGCGATTTTTGCGGCATCAAGGGGGGAGGCGGTAGTCCGGCGAATCACGCCTCTGCTCGACCGCGCAAGGCACAAGGGTCAGACAGGTCAGTAAGCCGCCCGTCTTAGCTCCTTGTGTGTGTGTGTGTGTGTGTTGTAGTGGACTGGCTGGCGATGCTCATGCACATTTTGTGTTTGTTGGAATTCCCCAGTCCCAAGTGATCTTGGATTGTAGGTCACAGAGGTAGCCAGAGTCTTGGGGATGAAGCAGATTTGTTTCCTTAACCTGTGAACAGTTTCAACAGGGGCCAAGCCAGCATTTAGGTAGAGAAAGTTTACCACCTAGGTTAGTCAAGCTATTGGAGAAAACATTGTGGGCGCGTGTAGAGCAGTGTTTACCACCTAGGCTTGTCTCAACGATGATGAGCTGCCGCACACAAATATCGGATTAGTCTACTCCATGACTCTTGGCTAGACACCACCCACACCCCCCAGTTCATTTTTAGCACTCTTGGTTGTTGAGGATGTAACAGTGGTTGCCAGCTTAAATGCATGTTTACTGTAAACAAAGGTTCCCTTTTAGTCGTTAAAGGATTCATGTATAGCACAAGAAATAGTTCGTTCATTGCATTCTCATGGACCAACAAGATTTGTCTAAATATTGATCACCATTCACAACCTGCTATGAAGGAATGCAAAATGAGTTGTGCATTGATCAGCATGTCAAAATCAAACAGAGCATGATTAATTGTTTTGCGTCAGATAATGGAAAAATAACTCTCCCTGCCTCTCCACCCAGGGGTGCACACAGACAAGTTCATATGTATATCCATTTGCCTATTACAAGTGAGTTAGATCTTGGCGTTTCTCATATCAACATTTCTCGTATCGTTGCTTTCTGTAGAATAATTGGTTGAACTGCTTTTGGAAGAGGCGGCAGGAAGCATAGAAACCATGATTTTTATGGAGATTCAAAGTACAGAAAGATGGAAGAGGCGGCAAGAAGCACAGAAATCATGATGTTTATGGAGATTCAAAGTACAGAAAGATGGAAGAGGTTCTAATTCTTCTCATTGCATTTCTAATTTTGTTGGCTACTATCTAATTAACCATTGAAAGTATAGATACTGCCCGGTGGGGAATCAATATTACACAGAGTAACTGGAATTTTAACCTGGTGCAAGGACTGAACATGTAGAGAATGAATAGGCTGTATCTTTCTTAGTAACTCATTCTGTTATGAATGATAATTTGTGTCTGTTTTGTTTCTCTACTGATAGAACATATGCTTTTCTATTATTGCCAGTGATATTAGTGTATTTGATTCTGTAGATATGTTTTGAGATTTCCCTAGAGCCGACCAATGAAATGACGCTGGTTTATATAACGCGTCGTTTCTTCACAATTTGACTACTACAGTCATCGAATCCTTGGAACAGGTAACCAGTGAAGGTTGCTTCAGCTATGTAGATTTTTTTCTCTCAAAGCTAAATTTGTTTTCTTAGATGATGATAAGCATCATATCCGACAGCTATGTGGAGTAGGAGTATTTCTGTAGCAGTCGGTGTTTATTTGCACCTTTTGGTTGTTTACACTTCAAAATTTTCAAACATTTCATATTATAGCCATCCCTATCATCTATCGGTTATTTTGTTTATTCCGAAAGGCTGCCTCCTTTGATTTGTGTTGTTAATAGTATTGAGCTTCATGATTGAATGTTGTCCCGTGCCTTGTGTTCCAGCGACATCGTGTATGGTAACATAAGAATGGTATTTTATTACTACTTCACCCTTAAGTAGTGTGTCTGACTCAATATAGTTGTCTAATTTTAGCTCATCCATGTGCAAAGGTGGATTCTAGCGTGATATGATCAATATGTGATGTCCATGTGCTGCTTTTATTTCCTATTTGTTTTCCAATGTTGCCTGCTTTGCCTGCATAAAGTTCACTTCCTCGGCACATTTTAGTTCACAGGAGGTAGTTCTGGTTAATTTTCTTTGTCTCCTGCATTTTTATGCAGATCAATTCCTACTCATGTTTTCCCCTTACATTTGGCAATGATTGGATTGAAAGACATGGATCATTCCTATGTTGTGTCAGTTGTCTGTAGGAGCTTGCTTTCGAGTTGTTTTACTACTTGAACAAGTATCTTAGCAGTGGTCAATTGACTTGAGTAGCCCTTAGAAGAGTTTATTTATTTTCCTTAAGTATCTTGCTTGCATCAAGTGGTTAGATGTTTTTTAATTTTATATACCTGTGTGTTGCTTGGTTGTGTCCTTAGACTGGCACCTGGGCAATTACTTGAGCATCAGTGTAGCACCATGCCTCATTGAGCTCCCTAATTTGGCTAGAATAGAGGTCTACAACTGAGGGCTACTGTATTTACATTTTATATACATGTGAAAGTTATCTTTGTGATTCACTTCAGTTAGCATTGATTTCAATGCATATGTCTTCCTTTTTGTTGTTAGTAGTGCAATATACTTCTATTAAATGAGAAAGAATCCAGAGCAATTCCTTACATTGTATATGAAGCTCTGCTAGGTTCCAAATAGAAAGATCTTTTATTGAAGTGTAAACTGCTAGCAAAGCTACAGTGCGGAGTATAGAGTTGATATGAAGCTCTACTAAGTTTCGAACAAAAAGATCAACCCTATTCTAAGGTTCAATATGTGATTCTTTCTTTCAGTATTTTTCCTTGGAAATAATCAATGATCAAATCATCTTCTTAGGTATCGATTTTTTTCTCATGTTAAGTTAGCATTTTGGTGTTGTGTATTTCTAGATTGTGCTCCCGCTAACTTGGCCCCTGTACTAAAGATGCGTGTCTTGATTTTGAAGTTATGGTTATGAACACAGAGCTAATTTCTTGTGAATTAATCCCTGGAATCTCTCTTTCTGCAGATTCTTATTTATCTATGCCTATATGTTGTTCCATGAAAATACAAGCAAACTCCAAGGTGGTGGTGCTTGGATCTGCGGGTGCAGTGGTGAGCCATCCCTTCTCCCCCACAAATCTCTGATTTCTTTGTGTGCATTAAATATGCATGTTGTTTTATAACCCTCCCCCTCCCCCCTGCGGTATACATCTTATTAGTGATTAACTTGCTGCAAAGAAGTCGTGTAGTCATGAAACTTGAACCGTGCCTAAATTAGAAATGACAGTTTTGTTGATTTCCCTACTTTATCTCCAGAACAAACCATCCATTGATCTTTTCTATAGATCCTAGCTTCATTGTTTGAGTCTCTCATCAGTGCATTAATCCCAATATGGCACAAGATATTATTCTCTGTTCCCCTTTCATTTTAGTTACTTACTTCTAGAGAGAATGGATCTTAATTTTGATTTTATGAATAGCCATCAATTCTCTGAATGTGGCACACACGAATAATTATCTCTATTCACTTCGATTTGAATTTGAGAGTAATCAGTAGAGGATTGGATTCATGGTCGCAAGATCTAAGATCGATTAACCTGCTTTTAATATTATATGAAGTTCAAATCCCTTTATATTCCAAGACAAGAAATATTGAGTTGTAAAACTCTGTCAATGTTGAATAGTGTAACAAAAGACATTTGGGGATCATTCTACTTTAATTTGTTTGCCATACTTACCAGCTCACTTGATTTACCAGTTGTAAGCTTCATTAATCCAAAACCATTTTAGCCCTCATGAGATCGAAGTTTGTAGGCCCCCCTTGAATAAGCTAACATTTCCACCTTATTGTGGGTACCACGATAACAATAATAATAAGAGGCACAAACAAATATTATTTTGTTTGTTTAGATGATGTATTTCGTAACTTACCATGCGTTGAAATAATGAATTCGTTGCTACGTATTATTTGTGCAATTCCATGCTACTCTGGGTGGAAGTTATGTATTAGTACTTCCATTATTGATGGATGGATAGATGTATTGTGGTAATATATATTTTTGGGCACCCTGTGTGATAATATGTTGAGAGGGTCTAACTCCCCAGAATTACATGATGCAAGGGGTATAACTCTGGTTCACATTTTTGTACATAGTTCTCCTTATAATGTAGATCGATGATGTATATATGGTGCTTTCATGGCATAGTTCAAGGAATGACTGATGCTATTTTCTGGCCTATGGGTTTTGGCTACTGATTTTTATTGCCATAGTTTATTGTTTGTCATCTAAAATGGATTCAGAGGGATACGAAGGGTACTTTAATTTGCAACCGATTAAATTGTTTGGTTCCTGATTCATATTTGTTTGTCTATATTATGGACAACCAATTAAGGATCTTTACAGAGTAGGAGTCTTCGTTTGATGGCCACAATTGACATCACCCAATTTGTGTGTAGGGTGCTTAATAAGTTTTTTGAGATGTATGCACTGCATGAAGGAGCACATTTCTGTCAATTTTACTGGAGGTCAAGGTTACCTTCAAATGCTTGTAGTTATTTGTAAGCTGACCATCAGCTTGAATGCAATGGAAGTTTGGATTGGAAGTATTTTTGGTTGGCTATAAGGACGAGAGCACTTGACAACCATTTGTACTGTTGTTGTGGTCGTCCTTGGCGCAGAAGGGGTGGCGGGGGAGGCGCGGAGATGGAGCAAACCTTGCATAGTGTCTAATCCACTTGATGCCATCATTATCTATGAGATGCACCATGCATCGTAACGAATCTTGACGCTTTGTACTAAACTTTTACTACTATGTATTTTCTTTGCTCCTATGTCATGAGAAATTCCAAATGTTGGATCTGTGCGTGGCACGTGCTGTGAGCCGGCTCAGTTGTCCCGGGCCTTGCTTTTGGAACAAATTAAGTATTTGTCATGAGCTGGTAGATTAAATAATATCATGTTGGCAGATTATATATTCCTTACCTTGATTTTGCTATATCTTCACCATTTGTGATGTGCCAAATGTTCTCTTAATCTGTATGCTCTAAACTCAATTTTTAGGAGCAACAACTATATACCTTACTTTCAGTACATCTTTAGTGTTTGTGATTTGTACAGAAGACATTTGGCTTGACCAATTATTCTAATTTCCTTTGAATGTATAAAATGCTATGTTGGAGTTTTATGTGTTGGATCACTGTGTTGAGCGTTGAGCCAGGCACCTTTGCGCCAAGGCGCACTTCTGATCTACATGTCGAGTGGCTATCTTTTGTGATCTTACGGACGCATTTAAATCGGTTCTGGCTTTAGTGATCTGTTGTGATCTTTTTGTGATGATATTGAGCAGCGTTATGTGAGCAATGCTATGTCTTGTTACTATTACAATCGAATATTTTTCTTCGATTTATTGTCATCCTAACTTAGCATTACCTGCTTGACAAAAAATGTTGGGACCGGCACCCTCGCGCAAGGCGCGATACCGATCTAGTCAATATGAACATCATCATTGTCATTATTACTGGGTTCATGTTCATCACCTGATTGTGTTTCAGCATCGAAAATAGAAATATCATTTGGGGTTCTCTGGTGTATCTATAACATGTTCACTAGAAGCATGCAAAGTCCTATCATCATTCTTTTCTTCTTAGATGGACTAGGTGCATCAGTATTAATTCTTTTAGAATCTTGCTCAATTCTCTTCAGATGACCTTCAGGATAGAAAGGTTCTTGAGTCATTTTACCACCTCTAGTCATAATTCTAACAACATGACCATTCATCTTATTATTCATCTCATTAGGCAAATCACTTTGTGCCTTAAGACCTTGTTCTACTTGAGTTTTTACCATAGAAGCATGTTTACTAACAATATTGAGAACATTAATAGTTCTAAACATATAGTCACCCAAGTATTCAAGCATATAAGCATTTCATTTCAACTTTCTACTAACATATGCATTGAAGTATTCTTGTTTAACAATAAAGTTATCAGATTCATCCAAGCATTGACTAGCAGATTTATTATAAGGAATATCAGCTTCATGAGACCATGTATTTCTTCAATAGGTGGTAAATTCTTAACATCTTCAGCTTTAATACCTTTTTCTTTCATAGATTTCTTTGCCTCTTGCATATCTTCAGGACTGAGAAATAGAATACCTCTCTTCTTCGGAGTTGTTTTAGGTGGTGGTTTAGGAAGAGTCCAATCATTATCATTACTCAATATATTTTTCAATAGTACTTCAGCTTGTTCAACAGTTCGTTCCCTAAAAACACAACCATCACAACTATCTAGGTGGTCCCTAGAAGCATCAGTTAGTCCATTATAAAAGATATCAAGTATTTCATTTTTCTTGAGAGGATGATCAGGCAAAGCATTAAGTAATTGGAGAAGCCTCCCCCAAGCTTGTGGGAGACTCTCTTCTTCAATTTTCACAAAGTTAAATATTTCCTGTAAAGCAGCTTGTTGCTTATGAGCAGGAAAATATTTTTCAGAGAAATAATATATCATATCCTGCGTGTATGCACACAACCAAGTGCAAGAGAATTAAACCATATCTTAGCAAAACCCTTTAATGAGAAAGGAAACAACTTAAGAATATAGTAATAGCGATTTTTTTCCTCATGAGCAAATATGGTCGCTATATCATTTAATTTAGTAAGATGTGCCACAACAGTTTTAGATTCATAACCATGGAAAGGATCAGATTGAACCAAAGTAATTAACTCAGGATCAACAGAGAATTCATTATCCTTACCAGTAACAAAGATAGGTGAAGTAGCAAACTTAGGATCATATTGCATTCTAGCATTCAGAGATTTTTCGTTCAACTTGACTAGTAATTTCTTAAGATCCTATCTATCTTTACAAGCAAGAAAGTCCCTAGGTACCTATCCATCCATAACATAACCTTCAGGTATAACAGGCAATTAATATCTAGGAGTGCTAGGTCTAATAGGTGTTTCAAAGTGTTCAGTTTCAATAATTTCATCAGTTTCAGAAATATCATCAGTTTCAGCATTAACTCTAGCAAGTTGTTTTTCAAGAAATTCACCCAGTGGCACAGTCTTATCAAGCAAAGTACTAGTATCACCATAAGCATTGTTCATAGCAGAAGTAGCATCATCAATAACTTGCAAAATATCAGAATTAATAGCAGGTGTAGGTGTCGCAAGCTTACTCAAAACAGAAGGTGAATCAAGTGCAGAGTGTGATGGCAGTTCCTTACCTCCCCTCGTAGTAGAGGAAAAAAATCTTGGTTTTGGTATATTTCAGATTCCTCATGGTGATCAACAGATATAAATTCCAAGTGACTCAGCAAATAGAGCTATGCTCCCAGGCAACGGCGCCAGAAAAAGGTCTTGATAACCCACAAAGATAGGGGATCGCAATAGTTTTCGAGGGTAGAGTATTCAACCCAAATTTATTGATTCGACACAAGGGGAGCCAAAGAATATTCACGAGTATTAGCAGTTGAGTTGTCAATTCAACCACACCTGAAAGACTTAATATCTGTGATGTTTGCTTGAACTACGTCGGTATTTCCCCAAAGAGGAAGGGATGATGCAGCACATCAATGGTAGGTATTTCCCTCAGTGATGAGACCAAGGTTATCGAACCAGTAGGAGAACCAATCAACACTACTTAAACAACACCTGCACACAAATAACAAATACTCACAAGCCAACGTGTTAAAGGGGTTGTCAATCCCTTTTGGGCAACGATGCCATAAATTGGCAAACAGACGTGAGAGAGTTGTAAATATTGATAGATCGAACAACAAATAAAATAAAGTACATCAAGTTATTTTTGTATTTTTGGTTTATTAGATCTAAAAATAAAAGCAAAGGCAAATAGATCGCAAAGGCAAATATATTAAAGAAGACACCCGGGGGCCGTAGATTTCACTAGTGGCTTCTCTCGAGAAAAATAGCAAATGGTGGGTGAACAAATTACTGTTGGGAAATTGACAGAACTTCAAATAATCATGATGATATCCAGGCAATGATCGTTATATAGGCATCACGTCCAAGATTAGTAGACCGACTCCAGCCTACATCTACTACTATTACTCCACACATTGACCGCTATCCAACATGCATCTAGTGTATTAAGTTCATGGAGAAACGGAGTAATGCAATAAGAATGATGACATGATGTAGACAAGATCTATTTATGTAGAAATATACCCCATCTTGTTATCCTTAATGGCAACAATACATACGTGTCGGTTCCCCTTCCGTTATTGGATCAAGAACCGTAAGATCGAACCCATCACAAAGCACCTCTTCCCATTGCAAGATAAATAGATCAAGTTGGCCAAACAAAACCCAAATATCGGAGAAGAAATACGAGGCTATAAGCAATCATGCATATAAGAGATCAAAGAAGACTCAAATAACTTTCATGGATAAAAAGATAGATCTAATCATAAACTCAAAGTTCATCAGATCCCAACAAACACACCGCAAAAAGAGTTACACCATATGGATCTCCAAGAGACCATTGTATTGAGAATCAAAATAGAGAGTAGAAGCCATCTAGCTACTAACTAGGGACCCGTAGGTCTATAAAGAACTACTCAAGCATCATCAGAGAGGTACCAATGGACATGAGGCACCCCTCTATGATGGTTTCTAGACTGGATCTGGTGGTTCTGGACTCTGCGGCTGCTGGAATTGATTTTCGTCGACTCCCCTAGGGTTTCTGGAATATTGGAGTATTTATAGAGCAAAGAGGTGGTTCAGGGGGCACTCGAGGTGGGCACAACACACCTGGGTGTGTCTGGGCCCCCAGGCGCGCCCTGGTGGGTTGTGCTCCCCTCGGAGCACCCCCTAGGTGCTTCTTCGGCCCACTAGATGTCTTCTAGTCCAAAAAAATCCACAAAAAGTTTTGCTGCATTTGGACTCCGTTTGGTATTGATTTCCTGTGATGTAAAAAACATGTAGAAAACAGCAACTGACACTTGGCTCTATGTCAATAGTTTAGTACCAAAAAATTATATAAAACGACTATAAAATGATTATAAAACATCCAAGAATGATAATATAACAACACTGAACAAGCAAAAATTGTAGATGTGTTGGAGACGTATCAACATCCCCAAGCTTAATTCCTACTCGTCCTCGAGTAGGTAAATGATAAAAAAAGAATTTTTGATGTGGAATGCTGCCTAACATGTCATCTCATATTATTTTCTTTATAGTATGGACATTTGGACTTTTATATGATTCGAAGCAATAGTCCAGTTTTGACATGAGACTTAAATACTCAAGCATATCAACAAGCAACCATGTCTTTCAAAATATCAACGCTAAAATATGTTATCCCTAGCCCATCATGCTCAATCATTGATCCATTTATGAAACACACTCGCATATAGCTACACCCAATGCTCAAGTACGATCATAGTGCCTCCTAGTTGGTGCTTTATAAGAGAAGATGGAGACTCAAATTAAAAATAAAAATTGCATAAAGTAAAAGAAAGGCCCTTCGCATAGAGAAGTAGGGATTTGTAGAGGTGCCAGAGCTCAAAGCAAAACTTGAGAGATAAAAATGTTTTGAGAGGCATACTTTTCCCACCAACAAAAATGACTTAGAGCTCCCAACACTTTCCACGCTAGATATATCATAGGCGGTTCCCAAACAGAAAATAAAGTTTATTCCTTTGTCAACCATACTTTCACTTTCCATGGCTAGCCATATCCATGATTTCCCTCCATACCAACACTTTCCAAGGAATTTATTATTTGACAACATAAAGTAAATTCATTTTTCATTTCGGGATTGGGCATCCCTAATACCATTGCCTTACTCTCGTGCAATGACAAGTGAATAAAC
This sequence comes from Triticum dicoccoides, assembly GCF_002162155.2. Classification (NCBI taxonomy): domain Eukaryota; kingdom Viridiplantae; phylum Streptophyta; class Magnoliopsida; order Poales; family Poaceae; genus Triticum; species Triticum dicoccoides. The sequence continues at coordinate 767,738,145 of NC_041385.1, forward strand.
ACTCATCGTGCGAATAACACATCTAGCATGGAAAATATTGGCCACCCTCACCGCCTCGCGAGGGGTACGAGCACACAAACGAGAAATTTATTTTGAAAATTAGAGATGGCACATACAAATTTGCTTAGAACGGCAAAAGAATACCGCATATATGTAGATATAGTGGACTCATGTGGCAAAACTGGTTTAAAGGATTTTGGATGCACAAGTAGTGATCATACTTAGTGCAAAATGAAGGCTAGCAAAAGATTGAGAAGCGACTAACCAAGAAAGAAATAATCTCATAAGCGAGCATTAAGCATAATTAACACCGGATAATGCACCACAAGTAGGATGTAATTTCATTGCATGATTATTGACTTTCGTGCTTGCATAGGGGATCACAAACCTTAACACCAATATTCTTACTAAAGCATAATTACTCATCAACATGACTCACATATCACATCATCATATCTCAAAACTATTACAAGGAATCAAGTTTATTTTGTTCAATGATCTTCATGAAAGTTTTTATTATATCCTTGTTGGATATCTATCATTTTGGGACTAATTTTCATGTGTTGGATATTTCTTTCTCTCAAAATAATTTAAGTGAAGCAAGAGAGAATTTCTTAAATTTTTTACTAAGTCTCAAATATATCTAAGTGAAGCATGAGGGAATTTCTTAAAAAATACTAAAGCACACCATGCTCAAAAAGATGTAAGTCAAGCACTAGAGCAATTCCATAACTCATAAAAATTTAAGTGAAGCATAGAGAGCAATTCTAACAAGTCATGGCATAATTTTGGCTTTATCAAATAGGTGTGTCCAGCAAGGATTCAAACTTAAAACACAAAGCAAAACAAGCAAAGACTCAAATCATACAACATGCTCCAAGAGAAAATCAAAGTATGTGACGAATAAAATATAGCTCCGAGTAAAATACTGATGGTCGTTAGAAGAAAGAGGGGATGCCACTCGAGGCATCCCCAAGCTTAGTTGCTTGCTTCTCTTTGGATAATAGCTTGGGATGCCATGGGCACCCCCAAGATTAGGCTCTTCTTACTCCTTATTCCTTCATCCATCGTAACATCACCCAAAACATGAAAACTTCAATGACACAAAACTCAACAAAACCTTCGTGAGACCCGTTAGTATAAGAAAGCAAATCACTACTATAAGTATTGTAGTAAACTAATTCATGTTTAGTCTTGCATTATATCTACTGTATTACAACTTTTCTATGGCAAAAACTCATCAAAGAAAACCATAGAATCATCAAAACAAGCACACAATGCAAAGAAAATAGAATCTGTCAAAAACAGAACTTGTCAAAAATAGAACCTGTCTAAAACAGAACAGTCTGTAGAAATCTGGATATTTCGAATACTTATGAAACTCCAAAAAATCTGAAAAATTAGGACGACCTGAGAAATTTGTATATTAATCTTCTGAAAAAAGAATCAGAGCAAAATCAAGTTTATGTGATTTATGAAAATTATTTTCGTGAGTGCAAAAGTTTCTGTTTTTCAGCAAGATCAAACAACTATCACCCAAGAAGATCCTAAAGGCTTTACTTGGCACAAACACTAATTAAAACACAAAAACACAATCATAACAATAGCATAATTGTGCAAACACTCAAAAACAGAAAGCAAAAAGCAAAAATAAATTTTATTCATTGGGTTGCCTCCCAACAAGCGCTATCATTTTACGCCCCTAGCTAGGCATAAAGCAAGGATCTACGTATTGTCATCTTTGTTTCTAGATCGATAGGATGCCCTCATGATTGATTCATATGGTGGCCTAATTCTTGTTCTAGGGAAGTGTTCCATACCCTTCCTTAGTGGAAATTGAAATTTAATATTGCCTTCTTTCATATCAATCATGACACCGATAGTGCGTAAAAAATGGTCTACCAAGAATAATTGGACAAGACGGATTGCAATCGATATCAATAACAATAAAAATATATGGGCACATAATTCCTATTTGCAAGATAAGAACATCATTAATTCTTCCCATAGGCTTTTTAATAGTAGAATCCGCCAAGTGCAAATTTAAAGAACATTCTTCAATATCGGTAAGACCAAGCACATCACATAAAGATTTTGGGATTGTAGAAACACTAGCACCCAAGTAACATAAAGCAAAACACTCACAACTTTTAATCTTGACTTTGATTATAGGTTCCCATTCATCATGCAATTTTCTAGGAATTGAAACTTCTAATTCCAACCTTTCTTCCAAAGCTTTCATCAAAGCATCAACAATATGTTTAGTAAAAGCTTTATTTTGTTCCTAAGCATGGGGTGAATTTGTCATGGATTGCAACAAAGAAATACAATCGATCAAAGAGCAACTATCATAATTAAAGTCTTTGTAATCTAAAAGAGTGGGCACATCACTAGTTAAAGTCTTGACCTCTTCAAACCCACTTTTATCAATTTTCTCAACAAGATTTTCACCCTCTGAATTATCGGGACACCTTATAGCTAATGTTGACTCTTATCCAGTCCCTTTTAATAAATTTAATTATACTAAACAAGGAATCAATAAAAGAAACACCAATCATTTTAAGATCTTCATCACTTTTATGAAAATAATCACTAGAAAACACTTTTTTTAAATCTCTTCTAGCTTTAAGCATAGCGGTTCTTTTCTTACTTTCATCCATAGAAACATAAAGATCTTTAGTTGATTCCTCACCCTTAGGCAGAAAATTTTTCATCTTGAGATTTTCCCACATCATGAGAAATTCTATCAACGCTTCTAGACAAATCATCAATCTTATTCAACTTTTCTTCCATTGTAGTGTTGAAAACTTTTTGCGTGTTGATAAATTCTTTAATATTATTCTCAAGATCATAGGTGTTCCTATTATTATTATGAGAAGGATTTCCATAGGATTTACCATAATTATCAGAGGAATTACCAGGGAAAGACCTAGGATTAAAATTTCCTCTATAAGCATTGTTATTGAAATTATTTCGTGAGATAAAATTCACATCTATGGAATCACTATTCTGCTTAATCAAAGTAGACAAAGGCACATCATTAAACTCAAGAGGAGCACTTTTACTAGCAACCAATTTCATAAGAGCATCAACTTTTTCACTCAAATAAGAAATTTCTTCAACCGAATTAACTTTTTTCACTAGTAGGAGCTCTTTCGGTATGCCATTGTGAGTAATTTGCCATGATATTATCAAGCAATTTGGTGGCTTCACCCAAAGTAATTTCCATAAAAGTAGTGCGCGCGGCGGAATCTAAAAGATTACAAGAAACAAAATTCAACCCCACATAAAATTTTTGTATGATCATCCAAAGATTTAACCCATGAGTTGGACAATTCCTTAGCATCATTTTCATCCTTTCCCATGATTGTGCAACATGATCATGTTCAAGTTGCTTGAATTTCATGATCTGGGTTCTAAGGGAAATAATTTTTGCGGGCGGAAAATACTTAGTGATAAAAGCATCCTTGCACTTATTCCAAGAATTGATACTATGGCTAGGCAACAAAGAAAACCAATTTTTTGCATGATCTCGCAAAGAAAATGGAAATAATTTCAACTTCACAACATCGTTGTCCACATCGTTTTTCTTTTGCATCTCGCATAATTCCACGAATGTGTTAAGATGGGATACGACATCCTCATTAGGAGTACCAAAAAATTGATCTTTCATAACAAGATTCAGCAAAGCAGTATTAATATCATAAGACTCCGCACTAGTGGCAGGAGGAGCAATTAGAGTGCCAATAAAATCATTGTTGTTGGTATTTGAGAAATCACACACCTTGGTATTCTCTTGAGTCATGTGACTACGCAACAAGATTGTACTAAAAAACAGATCCAGCAAGAAAACGACGGACAAAAAAGAGGGCGAATAAAACGACAAATTTTTGTGAAGTGGGGGAGAGCAAAATGAGAGGCAAATGGCAAATAATGTAAATTGTGAGGAGATAGGATCCATGTATGAAAACGAAGTATGGACTTTGACATACTTGCCCGATGATCGGTGAGCGATAGAAAACAAATGGATCTTTAAGAAGAAGACGGACGCGGATGGTAATATTACCATCTATAAAGCTCGACTTGTCGCTAAGGGTTATCGGCAAGTTCAAGGGGTTGACTACGATGAGACATTCTCTCCCGTAGCGAAGCTAAAGTCCGTCCGAATCATGTTAGCAATTGTCGTATACTATGATTATGAGATATGGCAAATGGACGTCAAAACGGCATTCCTTAACGGTCATCTTAAGGAAGAACTGTATATGATGCAGCCGGAAGGTTTTGTCGACCCTGAGAATGCTAACAAGGTATGCAAGCTCCAGCGATCCATTTATGGGCTGGTGCAAGCATCTCGGAGTTGGAACATTTGCTTTGATGAGATGATCAAAGCGTTTCGGTTTATGCAGACTTATGGAGAAGCCTGCGTTTACAAGAAAGTGAGTGGGAGCGCTGCAACATTTCTCATATTATATGTAGATGACATACTTTTGATGGGAAATGATATAGAACTCTTGGACATCATTAAGGCCTACTTGAATACGTGTTTTTCAATGAAGGACCTTGGAGAAGCTGCTTACATATTAGGCATCAAGATGTGACGCCCGGATAAGCAAGCTACATTAACCTCTGCTAATGACGCCATGTCACCTCCGTTACTGTCGCTAATCTCGCGTTAGTTCAAAACGATTCGAATTCAAATTTGAATTTTTGGCAAACAAACAAAGTTTTCAAACTTTAAAACAAAATGTTCGGACCGTGTCAAATATTGCATAGATAATTATGGTGAAGTAAACACATTTTTAGAAAATGCATAAATATTTTAAATTGAATAAAACAGAAAGGAAAATAAATAAAAAGAAACAAATGAAAGGAAAACAAAACAAAACAAAAACAATAGACCCCCCCCGCTGGGCCAAGTGGCCCAGCTGGCCTCCGCCGCCCGAACGGGCCGGCCCAACCGGCCAAAGGCTCAATCGGCCAACGCCACGCCTCTCCTTATCCCCCCCCGCAACCCTAGCCGCCACCCCACTCGTCCACTCCCCC
>NC_041385.1:767743516-767751166 GCF_002162155.2 Triticum dicoccoides
ATGTCGCCGTTGCCGCCTGTAGATCCCGCGCCACACCACCGAGCTTCATCGTCGGATCCGCCGGCTCGCATCCCCGTCCTCCTCCCCAACGGCCTTCATCGACCCTCATCGCTCGCCGGACCGCCCCGACCCCATCACAGCCGTCACCGGAGGCCTCCTCGTCCCCCACGCCGGCTTCCCCAAGCCTCGACGAACGGACCCCTGCAACGCTGGTGAGGCCTGTGGCCTCCTATTTCCTCTTTGTGCCTGCTCCTGCACGTCTCCCCGTTGCCAGTCATGCACCGTCAGCCACCACACGCGCTGTCTGTGCCTGCCGGCGCCGTCCTGCGTCCGCGCCTCGTGCCCCTACCCCCTGCATCCACTAGTCCCGCTCGCCGGTCGACCGCGCCACCCCCGCTCGACGTCACTGGCCACCGCACCTGCCTCCGCTGCATACCCGCAACCCCTCTGCAGTCTTGGTCACCGCGCGCATCCCGCGCTCGCATCCGCCTAGGGCTGTGCCCCTGCTCCTCGGTCCACTCGCTGCCGCCGTCCGTAGCAGCCCTTGCGCCCCCCCCCTGCGCCACGCTGCCGTCGCCGCCGGCTAGTTCCCGTGGCTGTGGCCGCCCGTTGCAGTGGCCGGCGACGCCTCGCCGTTCCCCAGTTGGCCTGGGCGGGCGCCCATTCGGGCTGGTGCCCGTCGCCTGCACGCCCGAACCCGATAGGCCCCTAGGGGCCTATGACAAACGGGGCCCGTGCCCCAGAACGTTTTATAAAAAAAAAGGGGGAGTTAAAATAAAAATGAATTAATAAAATTAATAATTAATTAATTAGTTAATTAGTGAATTAATTAACTTAATTAATCTTGTTTAATTAACCTAATTAACTATTGATAATTAATTAAACTATAATTAGATTAGTTAAATCCTAATTAGTATAAGCAGAGTATAACATGTGGGACCCACACGTCAGGTCGGACAGTCAACTCTATTGACTGCCGACGTCAGCATGACATCATGCTGATGTCATTATTCCATTTTCGAATTAATTTAAATAACTAATTAAATTCCAGAAATTAATAAAATCTTTAGAAAATCATAACTTTTAATCCGTAACTCGGATTAAATTATTTTCAACATGAAAGTTGTTCAGAACGACAAGACGAATCCGGATACGCAGTCCGTTCGTCCGCCACACCCCCCTAACCTATCGAACCCGCAACTTTCCCCCTCCGGCTCCTCTGCCCGAAAACACGAAACACCGGGAATACTTTCCCGGATGATTCCCCCCTTAACCAGTACCACCTCATACCGCGTTAGAACACGTCTAGCTCTGCTTGTTGACCTGTTATGCACTTGCTTGCTATGTATTTACTGTTTCTCCCCCCTCTTCTCTCCGGTAGCCCCCGTGACGATGCTGATGCCCCTGTGGACGACTACGTCACCGACGACCCCTCTCTCTTGCCAGAGCAACCAGGCAAGCCCCCCCTTTGATCACCAGATATCGCCTATTCTACCCTCTACTGCTTGCATTAGACTAGTGTAGCATGTTACTGTTTCGATTAATCCTATTCTGTTGCATAGCCTGACATTGTTGCTACATCTGTTGATACCTTACCCGCAATCCTAAATGCTTAGTATAGGATGCTAGTTTATCATCATTGGCCCTACATTCTTGTCAGTCTGCCTTGCTATACTATCGGGCCGTGATCACTTGGGAGGTGATCACGGGTATATACTATACATACATACATACTATACAGATGGTGACTAAAGTCGGGTCAGCTCATTGAGTACCCGCAAGTGATTCTGACGAGGGGGCTGAAAGGACAGGTGGCTCCATCCCGGTAGAGGTGGGCCTGGGTTCCCGACGGCCCTCGACTGTTACTTTGTGGCGGAGCGACAGGGCAGGTTGAGACCGCCTAGGAGACAGGTGGGCCTGGCCCTGTTCGGCGTTCGCGGATACTTAACATGCTTAACGAGATCTTGGTATTTGATTTGAGTCGGCTACGAGCCTATATGCACTAACCAGCTAGGTGGGAGTAGTTATGGGTATCCCGACGTCGTGGTATCAGCCGAAGCACTTCAGACGTCAGCGACGGAGCGGCGCGCGCCGGATTGGACTGGAACGCCACTAGGCTAGGTCTGCTTCCGGCCGCCCACGCAACGTGCAGGTGTGCTCAGGGCGATGGGCCCAGACCCCTGCGCGCTTAGGTTTAGACCGGCGTGCTGGCCTCTCTGTTGTGCCTAGGTGGGGCTGCGACGTGTTGATCTTCCGAGGCCGGGCATGACCCAGGAAAGTGTGTCCGGCCAAATGGGATCGAGCGTGTTGGGTTATGTGGTGCACCCCTGCAGGGAAGTTAATCTATTCGAATAGCCGTGATCTTCGGTAACAGGACGACTTGGAGTTGTACCTTGACCTTATGACAACTAGAACCGGATACTTAATAAAACACACCCTTCCAAGTTCCACAGACAACCCGGTGGTCGCTCTCTCTCAGGGATACGAGGAGGGGATCTCCGGGTAGGATTATGCTATGCGATGCTTCTTGGAGTTGCTACTTGGAGATGCTACTTGGAGGACTTCAACCTACCCTCTTCTACCTGTTGCAAGACGAAGGTAAACAGAAGCGTAGTCTTCGATAAGACTAGCTATCCCCTCTTATTCTGGCATTCTGCAGTTCAGTCCACTGATATGGCCTCCTTACACATATACCCATGCATATGTAGTGTAGCTCCTTGCTTGCGAGTACTTTGGATGAGTACTCACGGTTGCTTTTCTCCCTCTTTTCCCCCTTTCCCTTCTACCTGGTTGTCGCAACCAGATGTTGGAGCCCTGGAGCCAGACGCCACCGACGACGACGACCCCTACTACACCGGAGGTGCCTACTACTACGTGCAGCCCGCTGACGACGACCAGGAGTAGTTAGGAGGATCCCAGGCAGGAGGCCTGCGCCTCTTTCGATCTGTATCCCAGTTTGTGCTAGCCTTCTTAAGGCAGACTTGTTTAACTTATGTCTGTACTCAGATATTGTTGCTTCCGCTGAGTCGTCTATGATCGAGCACTTGTATTCGAGCCCTCGAGGCCCCTGGCTTGTATTATGATGCTTGTATGACTTATTTTATTTGTAGAGTTGTGTTGTGATATCTTCCCGTGAGTCCCTGATCTTGATCGTACACATTTGCGTGCATGATTAGTGTACGATTGAATCGGGGGCGTCACAAGTTGGTATCAGAGCCGACTGCCTGTAGGAATCCCCCTTTCCAACTCCTTGGCCGAAGTCGAGTCTAGTCGTTGAAAAACTTTTACTAACATGGCTGTGTGGCCCATGGGCCCACGTGGCCATCGGGTGGTAGTAGGATCTTTTACTCCTCGACCTATACTCTGGGACTCTGATCTCTCTACTATTCGGGTTAAATGAATTTGCTAACTCTAAGATTAGGATCTCGTGATCACATCCACCCGGAGAGCCCCTTACTGCAGAGGATCGCCTGCTACATCAGAAGATTCCGAAGATACTCTCTGATGTTCTCTCGAGACTTTGTGCCCATCACTTTTGCTATTCCTGACCACCGATAAATCCGTATGGATAACTACTTACACTTGCCATTCATAAGATCATCCCCCATTGATCTTGTTATTACAAGATACCCCGAAGTTTTCTCTATTGTTCCGAGAATACTTTGTGCCTACTGCCTAGCAGTTCTTTGCCACATGAATACCCCCTTCAAATAAATTCTTGCACTTATCGAGTATCCGCTCATCCCCCAGTTGTTCATGTGTTACACAAAAGTCTTCGAAATACCACCCGATATTCCGAAAATCCTCAGCAACCTATTGCTCTGGAATTTCTTGTTTGCTTTCATTATGATTAATCCCGTAAGTATAGAAATCTTATAGGCATTCCTTGTCATTATCATTTTGAGTCTGTTGACTCAATATGTTGCGAATACACGCAATCATCATTGATCCTTATAAATTACCTTTCCGGCTGAGCTTCCATTCTTTTAACTGGAATTGGTTCTCGACCAATCCAATTGTCGTTGATTGTACCCTAAGGCTATTCAACTTATCCATCCCTAATCAGAGCATTGCTTCTGATCCCTTGATTTGGAAATCATAATTCCTTTGCATTTGACAATTGAGTTAGTCAGTTGTTTCTATAATTTGATCTCCTTGCACTCTTCTTCCTCTAGTTGAGTACCGATGATCACGTCAGATCCCTTGTGGACCATCAGGCCCATTGTTGGATTTTATCCGTCAGCATCCTTCATATTCAATAACCTTGTGAGCCTTCCCTTGGATACATAATGCCCTTGGTAATTGTATCATCTACTTTCTCAACCTTGCTCTACTTTCGAGCTTGTGTTATTTACTCTTGAAACTTGTGGTATACGTTTCTAAGAAGCCCCTGTGGGTTGAACATATGCCTTCTCTAAACCGTGTGAACCCGAAAGTTTTCACGAGTCATACTCTTCTGGTGCTTCACCAGATAAAATTTCAACACTGCAACTTCATCGAACGTGAGAAGTGAATGAAAGGTTATGCATTGGAGAAGTGGGAGTCGACCTTGAACTTGTGTTCATGCCCATGGACACGATGTAGATCTTATCATTAAAGCTTACTTTAAATAAATTATTCCTTTGGTATAAGTTCATCTTATATCTAGGATCTGGCCTTTTGCAACCGTGGTTCCGACCATGATTGTTCTTCTTTGATCTCATTTCTCGGACAAGTTAAAACAATTGTCTTCTATGGATCAATACACTAGTCCAAATTTTACTTTGATCTTGTGTCGAGTATTACCCCCCCTGGCATCTCGAGATTATCATGGAACTGCATAACTTTTTATGAGTTCTTCATCAAATGCTACCTTCCCACTGATTCCAATTTTTCGCGGGCTCTGAGTTATTGAACACTCAAAGACACCGATAACTGAACCAAGTCCGCACTACGGTTCAACAACTCTTCGGTAAGCTTCTATAAGTACGAGTTTGTACTCGATCACGCCATTCCTAGCCTGTTTGGCTATATCATTGTCGTGATGATATTAACTGTGCTACCCGGTCCTTCTTCTCGGAGCACAATTTTCGACGATGAACTAACCTTACGTCGATCCTCATCGTCATACCATTTCGCCTTGAACAACAAGCTTGGTTTCGAGTTGAGTCATACCCTTGGTTCCAATAACCTTTCACTTCATCATTACTTTGACTTGATGTCGTCGCCGATCGATTACATCTTCATGAACTCTCGCGACAAAGGTGTCGTGATCATCAACATTCTGAGCTCATCCAGGATATCAATTGAATTCATGATGAGAAATACCATCCTTGCCCTCGATGAATTGTATTGTCATCGACCACTTTATTGCCTTCCCACCAACACAAGCTTGTTCATGTTTGGTGTTATACCTTGAGTTCCTTGCTATCCAGCAATTGTTCTTCTTTACCTTGGAGTATTACCATCCTTTATGTCAAGAATGTTCTGAGATTTGTTCCACCTCTTGAGAATTCTTGACATAGAAATACTTCTCACCATCACCATTCTTTCTTGGTCCCCGTGTTAATTCCAACAAGTGAACGGTGTTGTTTGGATTCTTTCCTTCTAGCAACCCTATTTTTTTTGAAGTTAATGGTCGAAAGTTCATTCTTAGGCTATTGACTATTGAATCACCATTCTGATATTGGTCGTGCAACCCAACCCATATTTCGGGTGCACCTTTCGACCAATGTTTAATTGTGTATGTTTTCCTCGAGCATACTTCCTTATATCATTTGATCTGACAAATGTTATCTCCTTGTTCACTTAATTGTGGAAATCCATCTTTTGGAAATCTCGAAGAATTGTCGTTGAGTTCATCATCCACCTCCTTGTCCTCTCCTTAGGATAATGATGAACTCTTGTTAGCGGAAATCACTTCATAGTTCATTTCCCCGAGAATCTTACAATGTCATCTCGTCAATTTGTGTTGCACCTTTCTTCTCAGGCATCCTAAGTCTGAGTTATCCTGACGGCCATCGATCTGAACCTCGGTCAGATATGATGGTTGGAACATAATTTCAATAGCTATAACATTGGTTCTTATATGACCCGGTAAGGTCATGTCATGCCTAGCACACCTGGCTAGAGGACCTATTGTTATAGTTCTTCCTTTTAGCAAGATTAGCCATTCTTCCATTAGGAAATTGTAAGGCTTATTCTATAAGTTGATCCTGATGGATCCTTCATGATTCCAAAGTCTGATCTTCACCTGAAGACCATGTCAATGCTATCTCGAAGCAGGTCAATGGTACTCCGATTTTCAACAGGAACATTTGAAGCACGATGCTAAATTTTGTTTATCATTTATCCTAACACCGTTGTATGGGTAATATCATGAGATTCCTCCCCCCCTTACCTAAATGGTTGTCTACTTTATACCCTGTCATGGATATCTTGCTCCGCTTGTCCTTGGGAAGGATATACCCCTGATATATGTGTTTAAACACATTTTCCTTTCCATTATTTGGTTTAACCTTTCTTGTGATCTATATAATCTAAGCAGTAATAATTCACTGCGTAGGTAAAACACCTCGGTGTACAACTCTGACAGTGAGACCCTGTTTCTATTGTTGATGGCATTTCGGTAACCGCCGATGGATGAGAACTTTGCCTCTTGGCCCGCCTCGTTCAACGAGCAGGAAAATAGTTCTCTTCGTCCCTCGCCCTTGGTATCGACGTTGTCGCCGACATAATCGACAGGCTACCCCCCCTGACATGCCTTGCTTGCATGATCATGCAAGACGTCTCCGCCCTTCCTACTTTAACCACATGATGGGCCCATAACCCACAGTTCCACAAGATCGAAACCTGACTCTCCTGTACAACCTGATGTCAAAGTTATTCCTCGTGCTTGACTTTGTATGTAATTCACGGGCCACTTGCCTGTTGATCTATTCTGGTATCGGACACAATACTTATTCCCGTTGCTCTGAACCCCTTTCGCACTCTGCTTCAGGCAATGAATGATTGCCTATCCGCTTGAAACTTCTTATTACACCGTCTTACTTTGCTCTCGATGTGTGTCACTTGTTCAACTCTAGAGATACTCATATGTTCAATCTTGGGATACCCCCAGATGAATTTCCCTTATAACATCCTATCATTGTAGAGCTGCCCTTACCTATTCGTAAGTACGATGGAGTTCCCCGAAGAAAGAACGACAACTTCATCATGATGCTTTGGAATAAAGAATTGAAGACATCAACGAAAGGGATTAACTTCTTCGATAAGATCCATTAGAATAACCAGAAATTTCCCCCTTACTCCCCTCTTAAATCTCGGGACGAGATTTCTTGTAGTGGAGGAGAATTGTGACGCCCGGATAAGCAAGCTACAGTAACCTCTGCTAATGACGCCATGTCACCTCCGTTACTGTCGCTAATCTCGCGTTAGTTCAAAACGATTCGAATTCAAATTTGAATTTTTGGCAAACAAACAAAGTTTTCAAACTTTAAAACAAAATGTTCGGACCGTGTCAAATATTGCATAGATAATTATGGTGAAGTAAACACATTTTTAGAAAATGCATAAATATTTTAAATTGAATAAAACAGAAAGGAAAATAAATAAAAAGAAACAAATGAAAGGAAAACAAAACAAAACAAAAACAATAGACCCCCCCCCCCC
>NC_041385.1:767751662-767811829 GCF_002162155.2 Triticum dicoccoides
CTGGTGAGGCCTGTGGCCTCCTATTTCCTCTTTGTGCCTGCTCCTGCACGTCTCCCCGTTGCCAGTCACGCACCGTCAGCCACCACACGCGCTGTCTGTGCCTGCCGGCGCCGTCCTGCGTCCGCGCCTCGTGCCCCTACCCCCTGCATCCACTAGTCCCGCTCGCCGGTCGACCGCGCCACCCCCGCTCGACGTCACTGGCCACCGCACCTGCCTCCGCTGCATACCCGCAACCCCTCTGCCGTCTTGGTCACCGCGCGCATCCCGCGCTCGCATCCGCCTAGGGCTGTGCCCCCTGCTCCTCGGTCCACTCGCTGCCGCCGTCGGTAGCAGCCCTTGCGCCCCCCCCCTGCGCCACGCTGCCGTCGCCGCCGGCTAGTTCCTGTGGCTGTGGCCGCCCGTTGCAGTGGCCGGCGACGCCTCGCCGTTCCCCAGTTGGCCTGGGCGGGCGCCCATTCGGGCTGGCGCCCGTCGCCTGCACGCCCGAACCCGATAGGCCCCTAGGGGCCTATGACAAACGGGGCCCGTGCCCCAGAACGTTTTATAAAAAAAAGGGGGAGTTAAAATAAAAATGAATTAATAAAATTAATAATTAATTAATTAGTTAATTAGTGAATTAATTAACTTAATTAATCTTGTTTAATTAACCTAATTAACTATTGATAATTAATTAAACTATAATTAGATTAGTTAAATCCTAATTAGTATAAGCAGAGTATAACATGTGGGACCCACACGTCAGGTCGGACAGTCAACTCTATTGACTGCTGATGTCAGCATGACATCATGCTGATGTCATTATTCCATTTTCGAATTAATTTAAATAACTAATTAAATTCCAGAAATTAATAAAATCTTTAGAAAATCATAACTTTTAATCCGTAACTCGGATTAAATTATTTTCAACATGAAAGTTGTTCAGAACGACGAGACGAATCCGGATACGCAGTCCGTTCGTCCGCCACACCCCCCTAACCTATCGAACCCGCAACTTTCCCCCTCCGGCTCCTCTGCCCGAAAACACGAAACACCGGGAATACTTTCCCGGATGATTCCCCCCTTAACCAGTACCACCTCATACCGCGTTAGAACACGTCTAGCTCTGCTTGTTGACCTGTTATGCACTTGCTTGCTATGTATTTACTGTTTCTCCCCCCTCTTCTCTCCGGTAGCCCCCGTGACGATGCTGATGCCCCTGTGGACGACTACGTCACCGACGACCCCTCTCTCTTGCCAGAGCAACCAGGCAAGCCCCCCCTTTGATCACCAGATATCGCCTATTCTACCCTCTACTGCTTGCATTAGAGTCGTGTAGCATGTTACTGTTTCGATTAATCCTATTCTGTTGCATAGCCTGACATTGTTGCTACATCTGTTGATACCTTACCCGCAATCCTAAATGCTTAGTATAGGATGCTAGTTTATCATCATTGGCCCTACATTCTTGTCAGTCTGCCTTGCTATACTATCGGGCCGTGATCACTTGGGAGGTGATCACGGGTATATACTATACATACATACATACTATACAGATGGTGACTAAAGTCGGGTCAGCTCATTGAGTACCCGCAAGTGATTTTGACGAGGGGGCTGAAAGGACAGGTGGCTCCATCCCGGTAGAGGTGGGCCTGGGTTCCCGATGGCCCTCGACTGTTACTTTGTGGCGGAGCGACAGGGCAGGTTGAGACCGCCTAGGAGACAGGTGGGCCTGGCCCTGTTCGGCGTTCACGGATACTTAACACGCTTAACGAGATCTTGGTATTTGATCTGAGTCAGCTACGAGCCTATACGCACTAACCATCTAGGTGGGAGTAGTTATGGGTATCCCGACGTCGTGGTATCAGCCGAAGCACTTCAGACGTCAGCGACGGAGCGGCGCGCGCCGGATTGGACTGGAACGCCACTAGGCTAGGTCTGCTTCCGGCCGCCCACGCAACGTGCTGGTGTGCTCAGGGCGATGGGCCCAGACCCCTGCGCGCTTAGGTTTAGACCGGCGTGCTGGCCTCTCTGTTGTGCCTAGGTGGGGCTGCGACGTGTTGATCTTCCGAGGCCGGGCATGACCCAGGAAAGTGTGTCCGGCCAAATGGGATCGAGCGTGTTGGGTTATGTGGTGCACCCCTGCAGGGAAGTTAATCTATTCGAATAGCCGTGATCTTCGGTAACAGGACGACTTGGAGTTGTACCTTGACCTTATGACAACTAGAACCGGATACTTAATAAAACACACCCTTCCAAGTTCCACAGACAACCCGGTGGTCGCTCTCTCTCAGGGATACGAGGAGGGGATCGCCGGGTAGGATTATGCTATGCGATGCTTCTTGGAGTTGCTACTTGGAGATGCTACTTGGAGGACTTCAACCTACCCTCTTCTACCTGTTGCAAGACGAAGGTAACCAGAAGCATAGTCTTCGATAAGACTAGCTATCCCCCTCTTATTCTGGCATTCTGCAGTTCAGTCCACTGATATGGCCTCCTTACACATATACCCATGCATATGTAGTGTAGCTCCTTGCTTGCGAGTACTTTGGATGAGTACTCACGGTTGCTTTTCTCCCTCTTTTCCCCCTTTCCCTTCTACCTGGTTGTCGCAACCAGATGTTGGAGCCCTGGAGCCAGACGCCACCGACGACGACGACCCCTACTACACCGGAGGTGCCTACTACTACGTGCAGCCCGCTGACGACGACCAGGAGTAGTTAGGAGGATCCCAGGCAGGAGGCCTGCGCCTCTTTCGATCTGTATCCCAGTTTGTGCTAGCCTTCTTAAGGCAGACTTGTTTAACTTATGTCTGTACTCAGATATTGTTGCTTCCGCTGACTCGTCTATGATCGAGCACTTGTATTCGAGCCCTCGAGGCCCCTGGCTTGTATTATGATGCTTGTATGACTTATTTTAATTGTAGAGTTGTGTTGTGATATCTTCCCGTGAGTCCCTGATCTTGATCGTACACATTTGCGTGCATGATTAGTGTACGATTGAATCGGGGGCGTCACACAAGATCTATAGGGATAGATCGAGACGCCTCATAGGTCTTTCACAAAGCACATACCTTGATAAGATATTGAAGAAGTTCAATATGGATCAGTCCAAGAAAGGGTTCTTGCCTGTATTGCAAGGTGTGAGATTGAGCTCGGCTCAATGCCCGACCACGACAGAAGATAAAGAAGAGATGAGTGTCATCCCCTATGCCTCAGCCATAGGGTCTATTATGTATGCCATGCTGTGTACCAGACCTGATTTAAACCTTGCCGTAAGTTTGGTAGGAAGGTACCAAAGTAATCCCGGCAAGGAACACTGGACAGCGGTCAAGAACATCCTAAAGTACCTGAAAAGGACTAAGGATATGTTTCTCGTTTATGGAGGTGACGAAGAGCTCATCGTAAAGGGTTACGTCGATGCTAGCTTTGACACAGATCTGGATGACTCTAAGTCACAAACCGGATACATGTATATTTTGAATGGTGGGGCAGTAAGCTGGTGCAGTTGCAAGCAAAGCGTCGTGGCGGGATCTACATGTGAAGCAGAGTACATGGCAGCCTCGGAGGCAGCGCATGAAGCAATCTAGGTGAAGGAGTTCATCACCGACCTAGGAGTCATACCCAATGCGTCGGGGCCGATCAAACTCTTCTGTGACAACACTGGAGCTATTGCACTTGCCAAGGAGCCCAGGTTTCACAAGAAGACCAGGAACATCAAGCGTCGTTTCAACTCCATTCGTGAAAATGTTCAAGATGTAGACATAGATATTTGTAAAGTACACACGGACCTGAATGTAGCAGATCCATTGACTAAACCTCTCCCTAGGGCAAAACATGATCAACACCAAAATTCCATAGGTGTTCGATTCATCACAATGTAACTAGATGATTGACTCTAGTGCAAGTGGCAGACTATTGGAAATATGCCCTAGAGGCAATAATAAAATGGTTATTATTATATTTCTTTGTTCATGGTAATAGTCTATTATTCATGCTATAATTGTGTTATCCGGAAATTGTAATACACGTGTGAATACATAGACCACAACGTGTCCCTAGCGAGCCTCTAGTTGACTAGCTCGTTGATCAACAGATAGTCATGGTTTCCTGACTATGGGCATTGGATGTCATTGATAACGGGATCACATCATTAGGAGAATGATGTGATGGACAACACCCAATCCTAAGCATAGCTCAAAGATCGTGTAGTTCGTTTAGCTAGAGCTTTTCCAAATGTCAAGTATCATTTCCTTAGACCATGAGATTGTGCAACTCCCGGATACCGTAGGAGTGCTTTGGGTGTGCCAAACGTCACAACGTAACTGGGTGACTATAAAGGTGCACTACGGGTATCTCCGAAAGTGTCTGTTGGGTTGGCACGAATCGAGACTGGGATTTGTCACTCCGTATGATGGAGAGGTATCTCTGGGCCCACTCGGTAATGCATCATCATAATGAGCTCAATGTGACCAAGCGTCTGGTCACGGGATCATGCATTACGGTACGAGTAAAGTGACTTGCGGTAACGAGATTAAACGAGGTATTGGGATACCGATGATCGAATCTCGGGCATGTAACATACTGATTGACAAAGGGAATTGTATACGGGATTACTTGAGTCCTCGACATCGTGGTTCATCCGATGAGATCATCGAGGAGCATGTGGGAGCCAACATGGGTATCCAGATCCTGCTGTTGGTTATTGACCGGAGAGGCGTCTCGGTCATGTCTGCATGTCTCCCGAACCCGTAGGGTCTACACACTTAAGGTTCGGTGACGCTAGGGTTGTAGAGATATGAGTATGTAGTAAACTGAAAGTTGTTCGGACTCCCGGATGAGATCCCGGACGTCACGAGGAGTTCCGGAATGGTCCGGAGGTAAAGAATTATATATAGGAAGTGAAGTTTCGACCATCGAGAAAGTTTTGGGGGTTACCGGTATTGTAACGGGACCACCGGAAGGGTCCCGGGGGTCCACCGGGTGGGGCCACCTATCCCGGAGGGCCCCATGGGCTGAAGTGGGAGGGGAACCAGCCCCTGGTGGGATGGTGCTCCCCCCTTGGGGCCCCCTGCGCCTAGGGTTGGAAACCCTAGGGGTGGGGGGCGCCTCCACTTGCCTTGGGGGGCAAGCCACCCCCTGGCCGCCGCCCCCCTCCCTAGGGGGCCTATATAAAGAGGGGGGAGGGAGGGCAGCCGCACCCATGCTCTTGGCGCCTCCCTCTCCCCTTGCTACACCTCTCCCTCTCGCAGACGCTTGGCGAAGCCCTGTCGAGATCGCTGCTGCATCCACCACCACGCCGTCGTGCTGCTGGATCTTCATCAACCTCTCCTTCCGCCTTGTTGGATCAAGAAGGAGACGTCTCCCTGACCGTACGTGTGTTGAACGCAGAGGTGCCGTCCGTTTGGCGCTAGGATCTCCGGTGATTTGGATCACAACGAGTACGACTCCCTCAACCCTGTTCTCTTGAATGCTTCTGCTCGATCTACAAGGGTATGTAGATGCACTCCTCTCTCTCGTTGCTATATGAACTCATAGATTGATCTTGGTGAAACCGTAGGAAATTTTTTATTTTCTGCAACGTTCCCCAACATGAACTACGTCGGTATTTCCCCAAAGAGGAAGGGATGATGCAGCACAACAACGGTAGGTATTTCCCTCAGTGATGAGACCAAGGTTATCGAACTAGTAGGAGAACCAAGCAACACTATGTAAACAACACCTGCACACAAATATCAAATACTCGCAACCCGACATGTTAAGGGGGTTGTCAATCCCTTTTGGGCAACGGCGCCAGAAATTGGCAAACGGACGTGAGAGAGTTGTAAATATTGATAGATCAGACGCCAAATAAAATAAAGTGCAGCAAGGTATTTTTGTATTTTTGGTGTAATAGATCTGAAAATAAAAGCAAAGGAAAATAGATCGCAAAGGCAAATATATTAAAGAAGAGACCCGGGGGCCGTAGATTTCACTAGTGGCTTCTCTCGAGAAAAATGGCAAACACTGGGTGAACAAATTACTGTTGGGCAATTGATAGAACTTCAAATAATCATGACGATATCCAGGCAATGATCATTATATATGCATCACGTCGAAGATTAGTAGACCGACTCCTGCCTGCATCTACTACTGTTACTCCACACATCGACCGCTATCCAGCATGCATCTAGTGTATTAAGTTCATGGAACGGAGTAATGCAATAATAATGATGACATGATGTAGACAAGATCTATTTATGTAGAAATAGACCCCATCTTGTTATCCTTAATGGCAACTATACATATGCATCGGTTCCCCTTCTTTCATTGGGATCAAGCACCGTAAGATATAACCCATCACAAAGCTCCTCTTCCCATTGCAATATAAATAGATCAAGTTGGCCAAACAAAACCCAAATATCGGAGAAGAAATACGAGGCTATAAGAAATCATGCATATAAGAGATCAAAGAAGACTCAAATAACTTTCATGAATAAAAAGATAGATCTGATCATAAACTCAAAGTTCATCGAATCCCAACAAACACACCGCAAAAAGAGTTACATCATATGGATCTCCAAGAGACCATTGTATTGAGAATCAAAAGAGAGAGAGGAAGCGATCTAGCTGCTAACTACAGACCCGTAGGTCTACAAAGAACTACTCACGCATCATCGGAGAGGCACCAATGGACATGATGCACCCCTCCATGATGGTGTCTAGATTGGATCTGGTGGTTCTGGACTTTGCAGCGGCTGGAATTGATTTTCGTCGACTCCCCTAGGGTTTCTGGAATATTGGGGTATTTAAGAAAAGAGGTGGTTCAGGGGGCACCCGAGGTGGGCACAACCCACCTGGGCGCGCCTGGTCCCCAAGGCATGCCCTGGTGGGTTTTGCTCCCCTCGGAGCACCCCCAGGTACCTCTCCGGCCCACTGGATGTCTTCTGGTCCAAAAAAATCCACAAAAAGTTTCGCTGCGTTTGCACTCCATTTGGTATTGATTTCCTACGATGTAAAAAACATGCAAAAACAACAACTGGCACTTGACACTATGTCAATAGGTTAGTACCAAAAAATGATATAAAACGACTATAAAATGATTATAAAACATCCAAGAATGATAATATAATAGCATGGAACAATCAAAAATTATAGATATGTTGGAGATGTATCAATCTGCAGCAAAGTATTTAGTAGCAAAGTAGTATGGAAGTAACGGTAACAGTGGCAAAAGTAACAGTAGCAGTTTTGTAGCGATTGTAACAGTATCAATAGAAAGTAACTTAGCAACGATCAATATGTGAAAAGCTCGTAGGCATTGGATCGGTAATGATAATTGTGTTGTGTAATATTCATCGTGTAGCAGTTATAACCTGGGGTGACACAGAACTAGCTCCAATTCATCAATGTAATGTAGGCATGTATTCCGTATATAGTCATACCTGCTTATGGAAAAGAACTTGCATGACATCTTTTGTCCTACCCTCCTGTGGCAGCGGGGTCCTAATGGAAACTAAGGGATATTAAGGCATCCTTTTAATAGAGAACCGAAACAAAGCATTAGCACTTAGTGAATACATGAACTCCTCAAGCTACGGTAATCATCGGAAAGAATCCCAATTATTGCCACCTTGGGGTATGCGAAGCATAACTCGTAATAGGTGTCTACAACTTGCAAGATAGGATCAAGAAAACACATATAATCATGAAAAAATAATAGGTTTAGATCTGAAATCATGGCACTTGGGCCCTAGTGACAAGCATTAAGCATAGCAAGGTCATAGAAACATCAATCTCAGAACATAGTAGATACTAGGGATCAAATCCTAACAAAACTAACTTGATTACATGATAAATCTCATCAAACCCATCACCGTACAGCAAGCCTACGATGGAATTACTCACTCCTAGCGGTGAACATCATGAAATTGGTGATGGAGGAAGGTTGGTGATGATCATGGCAACGAATCCTCCTTTCCGGAGCCCCGAACAGACTCTAGATCAGCCCTCCCAATGAATAACAGGAGGCGGCGGTGGCTCCATATCGTAAAACGCGATGAATCCTTCTCTTTGTTTTTTCTCCATGAATAGGTACTTATAGAGTTGAAGTTGTGGTCGGAGGAGGTTCGGGGGCCCACAAGCCTGCAGGGCGCTCGGGGGGGGGGGAGGGGGGTGGGCTCCCTTCCTCTAGTATCTTTTTGCGCCAGTATTTTTTGACATATTCCACAAAAAATCTTCGTAAATTTCCAGGTCAATCCGAGAACTTTGATTTCCGCACAAAAATAATACCATGGCAGTTCTGCTGAAAACATCGCCAGTCCGGGTTAGTTCCAATCAAATCATGCAAATTAGAGTCCAAAATAAGCGCAGAAGAGTTTGGAAAACTAGACATGATGGAGATGTATCACTCCCTACCTCAACCTACATCTTCCTAGCCGTCCTCAGTGACTAATGAGCATGGCATTGGCTGAAACAAGGATCGGGTGATCTTATGTCACCCTCTTAGCCGGCATACCACCGGATCTAGCGATGTTGGTGGCGTGGAGTACTCGCCCACCACCACACCGTGGTGCGGAGTTGCTCGAATCGGTCATGGCATTATCACATAACAAGAGATAAAGTTATTCCAGTTCCTAGGTGTTGCGCCATCCTTAGTGCTTGGTTCAGTAGGGGAGATCAAGGAGAATGCAAGAGGGGTGGGGCAGGGGGTAACAGTTATTTGCCTGGTGGCTTCAACTAATGGGCCTTAGGACTGCAAAAATAGTGGGGTTGGGCTTTATGATCGAATAAAAATTGGTGGAAGGATTGGATCGTGTAAATATCGGTTGGAGGGTTGGATCAAGGGGATTGTTGGTAGTACTAACAAAATAACTTATGGACTCTCCTTTTAGGAGTAGAGCACAAAATAGTAGGTTGGTCATAGGAAAAATGAAAAAACTAAACCAAAATAAAAACTTGGAAAAAAACTTGCGCACATGTGAAATGGGCCGACCAACTTTGGTAAGATTTGATTTGATTTGAATGAGTTAATGCACGACGTTGTTTTGGGAAAGTGTCGATTTGAATGAATCAATCCACGTGTCAAATGGGCAGCCAAATTTGGTAAGATTTGATTTGATTTGAATGAGTTAATGCGCGACATTGTTTTGGGAAAGTGCCAATTTGATGAAGTTAATGCATGCCTCAAATTGGCCGCCAACTTTAGTAAGATTTGATTTGATTTTAATGAGTTTAATGCACGATATTGTTTTGGTAAAGTGCCGATTTGATTGAATTAATGCACACGTCAAATGGGCCGAGCAATTTTGGTAAGATTTAATTTAATTGGAATGGGTTAGTGCACGACGTTGTTTTGGGAAAGAGCCGATTTGATTGAGTTAATGCACACGTCAAATGGGCCAGGCCAAATTGGCTATGCTTGAGCGAAAGGTTGTCTGTAAGACGCTTGCGAGCGTAATATAGGATTTGCAGAGGGGTTGGTGGGAGGTGAGATGAAACTATCTACCCCCCTTTAGGAGTCTCTACTCCTAATGGAGCAGTTGGTGAATAGTCTCCACGGTTTATTTTTGCTGTTTTTTTGCGTCTCTCCTCCCACCACCCCTCCCATCCTGGTCCATCAGTTTATTTTTCTCTCCACTCTTTGTTACAACCAGGATTTTCCTAACGTATAACAAATCACGGATCTAACTTCCTTAAATTATTCATATCAATCGATTCCTTTTATTGGTTCAATTTGTCTTAGGAAACAAATAACAAATTTTTAAGAAACAAATAATAGATTTGAATCTAACTTTCCTAACTTATCTAAATCAATCGATTTCTCTCATTAGTGAAATTTGTTTTAGGAAACAAATAACAGACACGTCACAAACTTTCCTCCCAATAAATAGTTTCTTAACATTTGCAAACTTTCCTAATCCGACACGTCATAAACGGGCAGGTACTAATATCATGTTACCAAACAATAAAACCCCATTTGCATAGAAATCAGTTCAAAATCCTAACTTTCCTAATTTTTACCTTTCCTTGACAATATTTCCTATGTTTTCCACCTATTGAGGGAAATCACCCCTCCATCGATATTAGCATTTTTTGGAATGAGATCTCCGGGTTATGATTTTTTTGCGATTCTTTCCAATTGTGACCTCTCCTTCCGCTCCGGCTCCTTCTCGCATAATCACCTCCACCACAGCCAGCTGACGCCACCCTAGACCTCTTGCCTCTCCACACCTTCTCCGCCACCTCCTCCTCGTACTCCATTGACAATCCCTCAGCCACGTTTTTCCACGGCGGTGTCGAGGGCATGGCGCAACAACGTACCAGTGGTAGAGCAGCGCATAGCAGCAGGAAGAGGCACGCAGCAGGCGAGGTGAGCGGCCGACGGTGGAGGGAAGAGATGCGACCGATGTGGCTGAGGGGGTGGCCGGCAGAAGATGGCCGCGACAAGAGGCGGCGCGAGGCAGGGGCGCGACAGCGGGGCGAGCAAAGGGATAGGCAGCGGCAGATGGTGCGAGCACAGCCAGCGAGAGTGTGACGCGCGGCCAGGGTGTGCGTCGCACGGGGCACAGTGGTGCGGTGGCTGTGGCGAGCGTGATGGCAACGGCGGGCGCGACGGACGCGGCGTGGCACGTGCGTGGGCATGGAGAACCAGAGAGGGAGTGGCCCTGCGAGCGCGGAAGAAGAGTTGAAGGCTCAGGCATGGGCGCGCATGGGAGCGGGCATGTGCCACGGGGTCAATCCGAGGAGCTCAGTGGCTACCCCTGCAATGGCCATGGCGGACGGCGGTTCTCGGCCACGGCGAAATACCTAACGAGAGCAAACGAGAGGGGAAACTAGGGAAAGGCAAGATCACGGAGGTGTCAATGGCACCCTAGGGGAAGACAGGGGAGCTCGGGGCAGCGCGGATCGAACGGTAATGTCGCGGTGGCCGAAGGTTGAGGAAGACGGCAACGACGTCAATCTGGGGGTGCTAGACTTGATCTCGTTGGCGCAGACAAAGTAGCGGAGGCATTCGGAGCTCCTCGACAAGCTCCTAGCCAGCAGGGAGTGCAATGGCCATGTGGACGGGGTCGGTCATGGTGGCCGTGGCATCTGACTTCGTCCAGATCACCAGGATCGAGCGAGCGAGGAGGAGAAGTGGATCTGGGAGGGGGCGTCGAGGAGGAGTGAGGCCATGGGGGCAGGGGAGGCTGGGCGTCACCCTTATCCATTCCCCTTCGATGCCGGCGAGGTGGTCGGGCGGGAGCCCGGCTCTGTAGCGACGGGCTCGGGGAACAAGAGAAGACGACTGTGCGGGGACTGGACCACTGGGCCGGTTCGGTGGCAAGGCCCGGGGGTAGGGGGAATCCCCTTTTTATCGTCCTTTTGGTTTTTAATGTATTCTAAATCATTTCTCCTTTTTAACACCGTTTTCTATTTATTCTTATATCAACTAAATGGATTTTGTTAATTGTGAAACTATGCACACAATTCGAGCACAATATTTTTAGGTGGCACAAAAAGTTTGGGGCCAAAAGGAAATACATAAAATTAGGTTTATATTTAATTGGTTATTTTAACTACTGTTGGACCTCTTATTAATTTGACAAGATTTAATTTTTGGGTCAAATAATGTTGGGCTCAACATGTCAAAGATCAGTGGAATTTATAGAATATGGTGAACATTTAGTTTTACTGTTTGACGAAATAATTTATTTGACTTTATTTTAAATTTGAATTGGGCTTTGATTTTTATCAAGTGGCAGTTTGGCTTAGCAAGCCTGATGACATGGCATCATTAGGGGGAGGTCACTGTAGCTAAGGACTTGAGGTGTTACATAATCTTCCCATTTCTGAAATTTCATTGTTAAATGATTGGGGAATATATCACACTATCCATTAGTTCAGTCAAGCTCACCACAAGTCCACACATTATTGCCAATTGAGTAAGTCTTATTGGCGGGGAGAATAGGCTATGTGTGTGTGTGTTAGAGAGAGAGAGGAAGAGAGAGTGAGGAAGAGGGAGGGGGAGAGTGTGTGTGTAAGGATTTGATGGTAAAAAAGGTCGCCAATGTCGTAATATTGAACTCTTAAAGTTAATGTGGCCCCGTTGCAACGCACGGGCGTTCTTCTAGTTTTAGTAGTAGAGATCATCAAATGATCAGTCATGTCATCGAGGTGCGTAGTGCTACGCTACATAGATACGCATCTCTCTAAGAATGTGGCCACAAATAGACCGATTATTACCTCTGTGCCAGTCCTCCACAAGCATTCGGGAATCAGTTTCAATCACTATCTTCGTCCAACCCTTCTTAGTTTCCATCAATATAGCCTCCCGACAAGCCAATCCCTCGCAAACAAATGTGTTAGAGATACCCTGATACTAGACGCACCTCCCTAATAGGAACTCTCAAATACAATTCTGAGCCACCATACCTCCACACGCACAACATCTCGTGGTGTCTACTGCCCCGTCGGTTTCCAATATGATTCTGATCTACCATACTTGCACCCTCATAACATCTCAAGGCGTCTATAGCACCGTCGGTTTGTTTTTCACCATGCCAACCCCTGCTAGTTTCCATCTCGCTTGTGCCAATGCCGTCACCTCGGCCTTGGCTGGAATATCCATAGCTCTTGTTAATTCTTGTACTAACTCCATAGAGCGAACATGTTGATATTGGATGTCCTCATCGGTATACTTGTTTCTGTTTCTCCATACAACCAACACATCTGAGATTGTAATAGCAGCCTCATGTTTGCTGATAAGCGTTGGCTCTAGCAGATCCATAGCCCACGTTAGAGTGTGCAACCGACTAAGCTTGAGCCCAAAAAAGTTCTAGCTTCATCACGAAAGAGTGATGCATGTTCACAACTGATCGAGAGGTGGTACATCGACCTCCCTACTACCATAGGGCATGTAGTATCTTCTTGGATATGTCTCCGAACTAATTATCCTTCAGTGGGTATAAAACCCTTCAGTAACCTCCACCAAATGACCCTAATTTTTGGTTGGACATGAACCTTCTAGGTCTCTTTGCCATCAGAAGAACTAGTCGGCACTTGCAAATTGCACTGTCTCTCCTTTAGAACCGATACACAAATTTTACTGACAATGTACACGATCTATCCCATTCCCATGTCCAAAAATCCTCTGCAGGCACTCTTGGCCTAGGCATGTTAAGAACGGCTACCACATCAACAACTATAAATAATCTCCTACCAGCTTGTCATTCCAATTTACAAAATCTTTGTCCAATAGATCTGCCACCAAGTGCACTGGATCTTAAGACATCCTGCTGATAGGCTTCATGGTGGTCGTGCTAGCAATCCACAAGTCATGCCAAATTTCCTTATCATCCCTAACTTGACGTATCTATCCTTGCTTCAGGACCCCCCCCCCCCCTTCCTTGAATAAAAGCCCGCCTCATAGCTGACGCACTTTTCGGACACCCTTCCTTGAGAAAGTTATCATTTGAGTTGTACCGACCTCAAAGAACACAAGCATAGAGACTATCAGGATTAGTTAATAGCATCCATGCCTATTTAGCCAACATTTAGTCATCGAATAATTCCCAATCTTGGAAACCTAGAACCCCTTTCGGCTTTGGAATTGCTTGACATCATAAATTTATGGCACAAACATTTTGCGAGCTTGAAGCAGCTCATATAATAGGCTGGTAATGCTTGAATTACTGACTTAAGATGCACCTCCTTTCCCACACGCGATCTTTTTCTCATACCAACCTTGTACCCTCGATCTCGCCTGCTCGACGTATGTTCAAAATGTTGCTTTGTTATCCTTCTTGTCACCGTTGGCAAACCAAGGTACTTCTCTACGAGGGCCTCCCTTAGGATTTGTAAGGCATTCTAGACTGCTACTCGTACTGAAGACCCACAATTAGGGCTAAAAATACCGAACTCTTAAGCTTCTTCGCACTTTGACCAAAGCCAAGCCTATAAGGTTGCAAAATTCATTGAGATGATGTGCACTCCAACTATTTTCCTTCGTGAAGATCAGATAATCATCAGCAAAAAAGGGTGAGACAGCCACGGCAACCGCAGTCCCACCCGTATACATCTATCAATCCATCCACAGCCATAATTCTTCAACATTTTTTTGGCCCTCTCCACATATAAGGAAGAGGTATGGAGAGGTCAGATCCCCTAGCCTAATTCCTCCATATGGACAAAAGGAAGGTAGCAACTCCCCATGAACTTTCAGTAGGAAGCTTACTAAATTAACACATGCATCTCTCGAACATAGAAACCCACACTTCCGAGAAAACCCATTGAAGCATAGCACTTCGCAAATGATCTAACTCCACGCGGCCATATCCTTTCATCATGTCAATTTTCACGGCTGCCCAACCTTGTTTTCCTTTCTCCGTCTTCATCGCATGAATGCACTCATATGCAGTAATTACATTGTTAGTAATAAGCCTCCCAGGCGCAAAGCGCTTTTTTTGTCGGCTATAATCTCTTAAAGAATTTCATGAAGACAATTAGCCAACACCTTAGAGGAAAGCTTATAAATGACATTACATGGGGAAAGATGCCTATGCTGATTAATATTTCAAGGATGTTTAACCTTAGGAATTAGAACAATCACCATTTTATTTACCGTTTCCGGCATATGACCCCCATTAAGGAAGTCCGTGACCGCTCTCGAAACATCATCCACATAAGCTGTTCATTCATCGCACCGCTTACTTTAGATGGAACATGATGTAACACCTTATCCACCACAGGGTCATCCCGCACTGCTTAGAAGCTCGTATAGAAGCCTTGGATATTAGCATGTATATCCTCTTTGCTCTCGCATAATACGCCACTAGCACTTTCCAGTGAAGAAATCCAATTCCACGCTCTCCTCGCACTCGACTAGGCATGAAAAAAAATTCCATGATCCGGTCTCCTGCTTGCAATCAGTCCGCACAAGACTGCTATCATTCTATGATCTCCTCCCTTGGCAAGAGCTCATTCAGCTGTCGGTCCAACTCCTTCTCGCTCGGCGAAGATCCATGCTATAAAGAGTTGCACTTCTTTTAGTGAGACTCCTTCCTGACTTTGTTAATCTTACACTTAACATCCGATGTTTCTTTTTGCTTTTCTAGTTGTTCGGTTGGGTCTTCATGTGATGGAGATTTCTTTGGAGGTCTGAAAGGCAAGAATTCCTAGCCCTCTGGTCCCACCCATTCACGACCACGACGTCATAAGTCTCATCATGCTGTCACGCCTCCTCATAAATAAAATGACGTGGGCTAGCACCGTCGCTTCCTGCACCTTTTTAATACCTACGGAGAGCATGTAGTGGTCGAACCTCGGCGATGAAATATGGCGCACCCCTGTTGCAGCATATATCTGCATGAATTTTGGGTTAGCTAGAAAATAGTCCATCCCAACCTTTACATTAGTACCATTTTCTTGCATGTTTTCCCAAGTGAATGGGATACCTCTCAAACCAAGATCATGAAAATCAGAAAAATACACGACTTCCCTTACCCTGCCATTTTCCACTCGACTATGTCATTAGCACTAAAAAATTCCGAGTTGTTGAGAATCTCATTAAAATCCCCTCTGGATAGCCATGGTATATCACTTTTCCTCTTCAGCCATTTCAACAAGTTCCATTTCTTGGATCGCTCACTTCAACTAGCCGCAACATAGTAAATCTCCAAGTTTCCATGTTACTCCCTACATTTTAAACAACACCATCAATATGTTAATCAGACACATTATGCACCGTGACATCCACCTCATGTGACAAGAACAAGGCTAAACTGCAACTTAAGACATCACTGCTTACGGGCAAACATCCAGCAAAACCCAAGTGGGCTCGCAAATCCACTACTCTCTTTCCCTCGATCGTCATTTCACACAAGAATAGAAAGGATGGCGCTTCCAACCTCCTTGGACTCGAATGGGCGCAGAACCCGTGCATTTTGCACCAGTTACATTAGATGGAACATGATGTAACACCTGGTCCACCACAAGCTCATCCTGCGTTTCTTACAAGCTTGTGTAGAAGCCTTGAATTTTAGCATGTATATCCTGTTATCTTTTGCATAATACACCACTAGCATTTTGCATAGAAGAAATCCTGTTCCGGACTCTCCTCGCACTCGTCTCGGCATGGAAAAATTTCATGTCCCATCTCCTACTCGCATCCAGTCAACACGAGACCACTGTCGTGCCATGATCTCCTCCATGTGCAAAAGCTCGTTCAGCTGTCGGGCCAACTCCTTCTCACGCGACGAAGATCCACGGTATAGCAAGTTGCCCTTTTGTTGTTCAAAGTCCTGCCTAACTTTCTTAATCTTGCGCTTAACATCCCTAATTCCTTTACTTCTCCAGTTGTTTAGTTGGGTGTGCATGTGATTGAGATTTCTTTCGAGGTCCAAAAGGCAAGAAGCCCCAGACCTCTCCTCCCACCCATTCGCGACCGTTACCTCATAATTCTCATCACGCTGCCATGCCTCCTCATAAATAGGCCAACACATGTCGCTTCCTGCACCTTTTTAATACCTACTGAGAGCATGCAGTGGTCGGACCTGGGTGGCAGATTATGGCGCACTCCTATTGCATCAATATAGCTGCATGAATTTTTGGTTAACAAGAAAATGTCGAGCCTGACCTTTACATTCGCATCAATATCTTGCCTGTTGTCCCAAGTGAACGGGATACCTTTGAATCCAAGGTCCTGAAATCAGAAAAATCCATGACTCCCTAGAATCCTGCCATTTGTAGCTCGACTCTTTCATTAGCATCAAAATATTCCTAGTTGTGGAGAATCCCCTCTTCATAGCGATGGTATATTAGATTGCCTCTTCAGCCATTTCAACAAGTTCCAGCTCTCGGATCGCTCACTTCTACAAGGCTTAATCCTAGAAACCAATTTATGTATTACTCTGTACATCGTAGACAACAACATTAATATATTGATTAGACACATTATTCACCATCGCGTGACATCCACCCACCTCACGCGACTAGAACAAAGCTAAACCGTCACTTAAGCCGTCACTGCTTATAGGACACATAAATTTCTCGAATACACACGTGTGCATATCATTCATTAAAGAAGAAGAGAGAAGACTCGCTGTCCACATTTACACCCATATTTATGTGTCGGATTTATCCGGCCCCACCCTAGGTACTAGAAATGTTACTACTCCTCGCTTTCCCGCCTACCGTCTTCCTCCTCAAAACCTTTGGTATTGCCCTCCATGAGGCCAGCCTTTGCCCATAACCTGCCCTCCTCTTGAATTTTCTGCAAGGTCCAAAAAACAGATGGCGTGGCTCCATTGAAGATGGCGTCGTTCCAGTGTTTCCACAACATCCACATGCCAAGGAGACACTTGGCCCGAGTAGACTTACGATCCATTGGGATCAAATCGTGTGTTAGAGCACCACTCGCTGAGGCCTTCATCATTATGAGGCTCAAATTCTTGCCTGTCATTGACCCTCCCCAACCAATGCCAAATCTTCTTTGCAAAGACGCAGCCAAGTAGCAAATTCGGGATAGTTTTCTCATGTTGGTTACAAAAAGGGCACGTGTTCTGGTGCGGTAGCCCACGACGAGCCAGACGGTCGGACGTCTAGCAACTGTTTTTGAAAGCCAGCCAGACGAAAAAATGGCACTACAAGGGTGCCTGAGACTTCCATAGGACATAGAAATGAACGACAGACCTACTCCCACAAAATGTGTTCGTGCTTTCAAACGGTGAACCAAGAACCGTAGAAGTGCACTATCAATCTATCATCAAAGGAACATACAGTCCTTGGATGATCGACGGACATCATCCAGAAAAAAGTCAGTCGGACACAACGATTCGTGCACCAATGAGTCGAGTCCAACCACCCATGACCATCCATCCAGGCTCCCAACTGGCAACAGAAGCCGGAGGTGGACCAGAGGAAAGCTGTCGTACAGACCAAACCAAACCAGTGTTGTGGTACACGCCATCACCGTCTCTCCAAGCACTACAATACAGCTAGCAGCACCTCCCCACCCAACCCCAACCCCAACCCTAGCCTGCGTCACTCCAAAACCTACCCCCTTCCATTTCTCTACCACTGGAGATCCATCCGCGATGGCGCCGGCTCCCCTACTCCTCCCCAAGCGAGATCCAGACGCAACCCCAGATCCCGACGGTGCGATCCCAGCCCTGGCACCGGCCCCGGTGACGGTCCCGCTCACCCCCGAGCTCTGCCTCGCGCTCAGCCGGGTAGTTGCCAGGTCCAACCCCGACGCCGATGCACCGATGATCTCTCTCACACACGAGCTCATCGCCATGCTGCACGACGAGCTCGAGCCCTCCCCCGACGACTACTCCATCTTAGCCCAAACGCTCTGCCTCTCCCAGCAGCTCCTGGACGCCATCTCCGCCCACCCCCCTCCGACCCGCCCTGCCCCCGTCATAACAACACCCACTATCTCCCCTGCCCTCGCCACCGCCACAGCAAGGCACACAGTCTCCCCTACCCACGCCGCCGCCACGGGCGTCGTCTCCCATGCTACCGCCCCCTCCACCCAGCGCGCATGCCATTGCCAATCCATCGTGGGCCTCGTCCTCGTCCTCGGCCACCCGCCTCCCCTCCACCATGCCACCTCCGCCACGTCCACTGTCTCGCCCGCCTCCCCCGCCGTCACGCCTAAACTCTCATGTGCCTCCGCCGCCGCCACATGCACTATCTCCCCCTCCGCCCAGTCATATTCTATTTTAACCAGAAAAGAAACTTGATTTATTTCATATCTGGATCATTAGTTTCTAGACTTCACCAAGCAATCACAAGATAAACTGAAATAAAGGTGAAATATCATGTCAAGTTGTTAACTTCTCCTTCCCGATCGATATGGAAGATGTGAAAGACTTATAATCATCATCTATAAGCAGAAATATTTAGCACACAAAAGGGCCTAACATTCAAAGCAATTTCAGATGAAAGCCGTGATGAAATATCCGTTAAAAGATCCATGAGTCATTGGATAAAATTCCTTTATACAAGAACGGTACATGCCCAACGCCTCATCTTGGTTGGCGATGATCCTCTGGCTTGTGTTCGAGGCCTCACGAGTCTGGGTGGCAAGCGCCACATCCATCTCCCTAATTTGCCCAGTCATAATTTTAGTTTCAACCTTAGATA
The DNA here is from genome assembly GCF_002162155.2 of Triticum dicoccoides. NCBI lineage: Eukaryota > Viridiplantae > Streptophyta > Magnoliopsida > Poales > Poaceae > Triticum > Triticum dicoccoides. Next base: position 767,770,748 of record NC_041385.1, read on the forward strand.
GAACATGATGTAACACCTTGCCACCACAAGCTCACCCCGCGCTGCTTACAAGCTTGTGTAGAAGCCTTGGATTTTAGCATGTATATCGTATTTGCTTTTGCATAATACGCCACTAGCATTTTCCAGAGAAGAAATCCTATCGCGCTCTCGTAGCACTCGACCGGACATGGAAAAATTCCGTGTTCAGTCTCCCGTTCCAAGCCAGTCCACACGAGACCGCTGTCGTGCCGTGATCTCTTCCATGTGCAAAAGCTCGTTCAGTTGTCAGGCCAACTCCTTCTCGTGCGGCGAAGATCCATGGTATAGCGAGCTGCCCTTCTATTGTTCAAACTCCTTCCTGGCTTTCTTAATCTCGCGCTTATCATTCGCATCATCTGCCACTTGACCTTTCACTAGCACTAAAATATCTAAGTTGTTGAGAATCAAATTAAAAACCCCTCTGCATAGCCATGGTATATCAGATTGCCTCTCTTCAGCCATTCAACAAGTTCTAGCTCTTGGATCGCTCACTTGTACGGAACCTGCAAATCGCCAAGTTTCCATATTACTCCCTACATTCCGGACAACATCATCATTACGGTTGATCGGAAACATTATTCACCGTGATATCCACCTCGTGAGACCAGAACAAGGCTCGCCACTTAAGCCATCACTAACATAGAAACGGATTGATTGAATGGAGAACCTGCTCCTAGAAAACGTGTTGGTGCTTTCAAACGGTGAACCGGAGATTAAGAACCGTAGTAGAAGTGTACCATCAATCAAAGGGATCAGTCGTGTCATGGCGGCGCGTAGTACTACGCTACACAGGCGGGACTAGGAGGCCGGACACAACGATTGGTGCACCAAGGGATCGAATCCAACCACCCATGGCCATCCATCCAGGCCCCCAACTGGCAACAGAAGCTGGAAGTGGGACCAGATGAAAGCTGTCGTACAGACCAGACCAGACCAGTCCAGCGTGTTCCACACACGGCACCACCGGCTCTCGGGACATAGAAATGAACTAGTAGGATAGCCGCGCTTTGCCGCGGCCGAGAAAAATAACTAAAACCCTTCTCATTTACTCCCTCCGTAAAGAAATATTAGTGATCTAAACGCTCTTATATTTCTTTATAGAGGGAGTACCTTCTCATTTGTCCACGGCCAGTTTTGAATGATTATGAGTATATGTGATTCTAAGTTGCCAACACGGTAGGGGAGAAATAGCTTAAATGGAGGAAGATTTACTGCATGGCATAATGTTTGGATTTGACATGAGTTACACCTTTGCAGATGTAAATTACAGAGCACTCATGTAATACATTTGGAGGGAACTTATATTTTTAGGAAAAGCAAGCTTGACTCCAATTTCTAGTAGATAAATCAAGAAAGCATGTGATACTTGCAGATGAAAAGCGATGACATAGAGAGTGTACACTCAATCAAATAGCAAAAGACAGCCCTCGGGAACAATAAGGCAATGCCAAATGAAACTAAAAAAGTAGCGACACCCAGGATTATCTGGTAGCTTTACTACCAGCCGACTTCACTTGAAATGTGCTTCCCATATTGCCTAGCCTGAGCGCTTCTTTGTTTTTCCAGTTTTTCCTGCAAGGAGGCCTAGAAATGAGGCCTAAATTTTTTAGTCAGGTCACTCCACTATGAAACAAATATTGGCATCACCATCTCAAAATACAAATATACACACCTGCATCTCCCTCCGGATCAAAGCACGGACCTTGCAAAGTGAAAACTAATCATAAAATCATGAAGTTTGAGGGAAAACCGTACACTGATTAATACACAGGCCACACACATCTTCTACTATGCATCAATTTTATAAAATGCAAGTAGTTTTAACTACAGCAGATAGAGGTATATCACCAATTCTATTTGAAGATAACTGTAGAACTTGGTCAAACATGAAAGAGCAAGTACATATATAGATTTAAGAACTTTCAAGCACGAACTGCAGATCATTCCTTCAGATATATAATACAGCAGAAATATCCTACTTGCGACAATTTGTTACCTTCTCATTTGCAACGTCCATAAATAAATCTTGAAATTATTTCTTGAACATGCAGGTAAGAATACTAATGTAGTGATAGTAGGCATACTCAGAGGACATGAGACGGGAACAATAATTCAAAGCATTGCATCGAAAAATTCCTTCATGTATCTCGAGTTCTTCACTTATAATCGCAGAAATTCCATATGAGAGTGCTAGCTGATGTTTTCTCAAAAACGAACCCGTCTCAACCAACTAAAAAACTATGAGAAGCATTACAATGCATTGGAATATAGTACGGCGAGCCTGCAGTTTTGCAGGGAGATTAGGGAAAAGTTGTGACCCAGCGAATTGATGCTGGTTGAAAAAGAGGAGACCTGGAAGTGGCGACGCAACGGGGCTCGCAAATTACTCCAACTATCGACTGCTAAAGGTTCATGCGGCGAAAAGTTCATACATCACAGGATCACCAGCAAAAATAGGTAGCATACAATAATAGTAGGGATGGGAGCAACAACCAAGCAATTTTTTTTTTTTTTGCATTTCTTGTATATGTATGCAATGATTATTGCAAGAACCTGAGATGGCATTATAGCTTGACATTAGCAGATCCCTTGCTTCATATAATATTACTGTCTTGGGAAGCTCAAGAAGGATGCATCTTGCAGGCATAAGGGAAATCAAAAAGAAGTTTACTAACCAAGAAGAAACAAAAGCGTTTTGTGAAAACAACTCCATATCTAACATGAACTTGATAGACATGAACTAAAAGAATAAGCACAATAGAATTGCATACCTAGTGAACAATGAAAAGAAATGTATCCACAACAATCAGGTTAGCTGCAGCACAAGCAACAATATAATACAATTAACAAAAGGCCATTTCCGAAAGACTTGCACCATCTGGATGTATTTCGTTGGGTCTGGTCATTCTTGTCGCTTTCCTTCCATCCTAGTTCTGCAGTTTAACCTGATTACTGCCAAATAAATTATCAGAGAAAAGTATTAAGGAGGTGTGATTAAAAGAAGGACAGGGGGTGGAGTTCTTTTCTACACAAAACAAACTCCATGATCTAGTAACATGGCCGGTATGAAACAATTAACATATGTAGTCACTTACTATTGACGTATGTGGATTTCCTCAAACATCTTTTCACAAATAAACCGTTGAATATAGGGGTATGCAAGAACAAAGAGCTCTCACCCTTGGTGTTAGAACAATTTTATCAAGCATATCAGGGACGTTGCAATCTTGGTCAAAAAAACTGAATCTGATTAGGGGAGGGGTGATTCCTGAATGAAGAAATCAAGTAATCTCACCTTGGCCCTTGGACCCGGTCTGCCCCCAGTGAAGAAAGAAAAGAAGTGGAGATGGGAGTCAATACCTCCATATTCCTCCACGAACGCTGCACGCAGACCACACGGTCGTGTCTGTCGATCGCTCCATCTAGATCCAGCGGTGGTGCAGCACCCGAAAAGAGGCGGGGGTTCAACGGCCGGCATAGCGACGCAGAGGAGCGGCGGGCCGGTGGCAGGGAGAAGCAAAGGTGGATGGGAGGGTGTGGGGCATCGCGCAGAGAAGGCGGGCGCGATGGGGGAGGCGGAGGAGAGAAGATCGGGCTACGGCGCACGGAGGAGATATGGGGACGCTCGTCGCCGTTGCCGATAGATGGATAGTGGGACGCTCGCGGCGGCGGCGGCGACACATAGAGGAGGTCAGGATTCAGGGGAGGTTGGTGTTGGCTGGAGATGATTCGAGAGAATGGATGGCTGGCCACGCTACACAGGTAGGGTAGCACGGGCGGCCAGCCGGACACAGCAATTCAAAATCGACGAATCGAATCCAACCAAATCACCCTGGCCATCCATCCAAGGCCCCCAACTGGCAACAGAGAGTGGAAACCTGTCGTACAGACCAGACCAGACGAGACCAGTGTTGAGTACAAAAGCAGCTAGCGGCGCCTCCCACCCAACCCCAACCCTAGCCTGCGACCTGCGTCAGTCCAAACCCCTCTACCCTTCCGTTTCTGTCCGACCTCAGATCGATCGGCGATGCCGCCCGCTCCCGTGCACGTCCCCAACTCAGATCCAGAGGCTACGCCAGATCCCGTCGCTGCGCCGCCGGCCCCGGCGGCGGTCCCGCTCACCCCCGAGCTCTTCGCCGCGCTCAGCCGGGTGGCCGCCAGGTCCGACCCCGACGCCGGCGCGCCGAGGATCCCTCTCACGCCCGAGCTCCTCGCCATCCTGCGCGGCGAGCTCGAGCCCTCCCCCGACGACCACTCCGACTTGGCCCTCCATCTCCGCCTTTCCCAGCAGCAGCTCGACTCCATGTCCGCGAGCCTCCCCTCCGCCACGCCCCCGCAACGCCCACAGTCTCCCCTGCCCCCGCCGCCCTCTCACGTGCCACCGCCGCCCCCTCCTCCGCCCAGCGCGCATGCCAACCCGGCGATGGAGATGGCGCTCCACTATCGCCCGCTGGTGCGCCGCGCGCGACTCACCTTCGAGGCGCTCTGGGGCCGCTACCACCGCAACGCCGAGCACAACCCCGTCCCCGGCAGCCGCAACCGGGCCGACTTGCGGGCCCTCGGCGCCATGATCAAAGGGGGGCTCTGCCTCAACCGCGATAAGCGCATCGTAGGGCCCGTGCCGGGCGTCTTCGTCGGCGACGCCTTTAACTACCGCGCCGAGCTCCTCGTCGTCGGCCTGCACAACCAAACGCAGGCCGACATCGGCTACGTGCCCGCCAGCAAGCTCGACGGGGGCCACTCCGTCGCCACCAGCATCGTCTCCTCGGGCAGGTACCTCGACGACCACGACAACGGGGATGTCTTGATCTACACGGGAAGCGGCGGCAGCCCGCCGAACGCCGGCAACCTCGCCCTCACATCCAGCTGCAAGTACGGCATCGAGGTGCGCGTCATCCGCTGCCACGACTGCCACGCCAGCCCCAGCGGCAAGCTCCACGTCTACGACGGCCTCTACAAGGTCCATTCCACCACCGAGGTCTGCAAGTTCAAGCTCGTGCGTGTGCCCGGCCAGGAAGCGCTCGGCAGCAACACCTGGCGCTCCGCCAGAGACCTCATCAACCAGCTCGACGCCAAGATCCAGCCTCCCGACTACATCACGCTGGACATGTCCAAGGGCAAGGAAGCGGTTCCCGTCCCCGTCCACAACACGGTGGACCATGACGTCTTTCCCCTCAAGTTCGAGTACCTCGCACGCCCCGAGTTCCCGGCGCCGCCGGCGATGCCCGGCCACAAGTGCTGCATCAACGCCAAGACTGCGTGCAGCGAGACGTCCGGTTGCGCCTGCGTGAAGAGGAGCGGCGGAGGCGGCCCAGCGTACAATGCTGACGGCATGCTCTTGAGGGGGCGGCCGGTGGTGTACGAGTGCGGCGCGTCGTGCGGGTGCCCGGCGAGCTGCCCCAACCGGGTGACTCAGCGGGGGATGAGGCACCGGCTGGAGGTGTTCCGGTCGACGGAGACGGATTGGGGCGTGAGGACGCTGGACCTGATCCAGCCGGGCGCATTCCTCTGCGAGTTCGCCGGGGACGTGCTCCTCGCGGATCACCCCCGCATTGCCAACGCGAACGCCAATGCCAATACCGGCGCGTCAACGGAGGAGTGGGCCTGCTTCATCGACCCGAGGAAGTTTCCGACGAGGTGGATGGAGTGGGGGTACGCCCCCGCGGCCGTGCTTCCGGACGACGGCGAGGAACCGCCCCGTTTCGTGCAGTGCCCGGCGCCGGGGTACGTGCTCGATATATCCAAGAGGAAGAACATCGCGGCCTACATCAGCCACAGCAGCTTAGTGCCGAACGCCTTCGTCCAGCTCGTGGTCCGTGGCAACGAGGACGAGTCGTGCCCCCACCTGATGGTCTTCGCCATGGAGATCATCCCGCCGATGAGCGAGCTGAGCATCGACTACGGCCTTGGTCAGTGATCGATCGGCAATGTTTCCTGTATGTTTACCTTCATTTCCAGTTGCCATGAACCATTCTGTCATTGTTATCGATTGTACTATCATTGGATGGACGCAGCGCAAGACACCTTCAACTGAACTGTTTCCTTATATTTCTTGTGCCTAGTTAATTTGCCGTGTTTGCACTTTGCAGTCGGCAAGTTATAGCCTGAACCCATATTTGCATGAGTTGATCCTGGGCTCGACATCATAACCATGGATGTGAGGTTTAGTTGAGAATTCCGATCGGTTTAGTTTTCTGTAGTTGATGCAAAGGTCCATGAAGTTGTGGTGTTTCGCTTGAAGAAGCAGAATGGATGGTGCACGCATCCCGATCTGTCATTTCTAATCGGGCCTTTCAAATTTGGGTTTGTTTTTGTAGAAAGATTTCATCCCGTGCTTTATTGATGGAAAACACTTCGGCTTAACCGCCGGATTACTCCGCGCGCGTTGCCCGTCTTTGTACCCGTCTGATCTAAGTTTTTATTGATGGAAAACACTTCGGCTCAACCATCGGATTACCCAAACACTTCGGCTCAACAAACTTCCATGCGCGTCGATTGTCTTCGCGCCCGTCCGATCTGAGAATTTATTGATGGAAAACGCTTACTAATTACTCCGTGCGCGTAGACCATCTTCGCACCCATCCGATCTGAGTTTGATCAGACGGTGCACAGCTAAACGTGGAACTTTTCCTACCCAGGTTGGAACATGAGTGTTGTTGCGCTCACATGAACACATCGCTTGTTGCGGTCCGAGGTGAGGGTGAGAGGGCGGGTGTGCGATAGACATGTGCATTTCTTGTGCCCGTTTTTTTCCGTGTTTGCCGTCGGTGAGTTGAGTCTATGATCGACATCATAAACATCTATGTGAGTGTTATTTGAGAATTTCAATTGGTTTAGTTTTTTGTAGTCGCTGCAAAAGGCTTATGAAGTTGTGGTGTTTCACTTGAAGAAGTGGAATGCATGGTGCACGCATCCCGATCTATCATTGCTAATTGGGCCTTGCCAGTTTGGGGTGTATATTTTTGGAAAGATTTTGTGGCATGATTTATTGATGGAAAACGCTTCGGCTCAACCGACAGATTACTTGGCGCGCGTCGATCGTCTTCGCACCTGTTCGATCTAAGTTTGATCGAACAGCACATGGCCAAACGTGGAACTTTCTAGCCGGTTTGCAGCATGGGTGTTGTTGCGTTCACATGTTGCTAGTTGCAGACGGAGGTGAGGGTGAGAGGGCGGACATCTCCTTCAATAGAGATGTGCCATGTTGGTCCTTGGACATCTTCACATTTCTGAAAACAACGTCCCTAGCCTCATCATCTTCCTGGTGAAGCTCTCTCTCTCTCTCTCTCTCTCTCTCTCTCTCTCTCTCTCTCTCTCTCTCTCTCTCCACACACACACACATAGAGGACAAGGTCATGGAAGTCGACCGCCGCCCCTTCCCACAGCGGTGCTACAAGCTCACTCTCTCTCACCTCTCCCCTTGGAGCTAGATCAGAAAGGGAACTTTGCGTTGTTGCACATCACCGCCGGCTGCGGTGAATTGGCCACCGAGATGCTACAACTAGACTGCCAGCAATCATTGGTTGTGAACTACAGCATGACCCTGACCATTATTGTCATTAATATGACATTGCTCGACAATTATTATCAGACTTTCAAACTAAAATCATGCAATTAGTAGTTCACTCTTAATATTTGGCAAGTAAAAGTGGATGCGTATATGTATATACAGATATATAATTGAATGTATCCGGTCTTAAGGGCCTTCTCGTCGACTTCGCCCAAGGGCCTTCCAAAACACCATGGTAGGCATGGGAGGTCGGCACATATTGCATCTTAGTTCGAGATCCACATCACATGACATTGAGTTCCTTTTAAATGATCACTTTTTGAATTTCACTTCTCTCACAAAGATAATGTATTAATTCTTGGATCCACGTGTGATCACAAGGTACAACTATCTAGAAGAGAACAATACTGGATGTTAAATCGTATGGAATGATGTCACTGAGCACAAGGGAAACCAACAAAGACCAATCGTTATCGGACATAGAACCAAATCAATATAATGGATGTTCCAACCATCTAACAGCTTGCCAGTTATAGGATACTATATGTTACAGGACAAACAAGCAAAAAAAAAACTAAGACAACACTGAATAAAGCACTCAGAAAGCAAGGAACATATGGAAATATACCAAGAAGTTTAACCCGAGTGTGAATAGCAATATGGGCACTAAAACTTGAAATGACAAAAATAGAGAATTTCCAGTGATTATTGATACTAGTCATCAACCCGTGCACTTGCACAGGCTAGCACTATTTAAGAAAATCTTGGTGATTAATATACTTTTGAAAAATAAGACATCATAATAGATCACTACATTTACACAGAGGAATGGACGATATAATCAAGTTAGTTAGATCCTACTAAAATGTGTGTAGCTACAAAGAGGAATGTCCAAGTATAAGAATTTGAGCATCCGACAACTTATACTACAGTCCGGTACAAACTTACAAATTGGCTGCAAAGGGATCCGACCTAAAACAATAGATCTACAATGCAATAATGATCAGGTTTCAAGTCATATATGCTTTTACAATGACCTTCTTAAGATTTAAAATGCTAATATGGATAGCCTGCTTAATTTGATCTAGTACTTAGCTTGACACGTAGCAACCTATTACTACAGAGAAGATAAATGGTCATCGTGTACATTGGCTCGGGAAATAAGGACAGTGGGACATGAAAAGATTAGAATGTTGCAAGTTATATAGAAATACAGACCTATGCTTAAATTTCAATCATATGCATGCATTTTTTAATATGATTAAATTTTCATAATATTGTATTGACATAGCAGGCATATACACAACAACCATGTATCATCCACTATTGAATTGGCCATGAGCCCCATGTGGCCATGAGCACAAAACAAAATTTGTAACTTGTTCCACTCTTGAACCGGTAGTGAGCCCTATGAGCCACAGTACAAATCTGGAACTTGTTAATAATGCATATGGATTTATATTCTTATATCTACTCTATTTCGTCTCCCCTTTGTTGGAGGAATATAATATGGAATTTAGTATATATAAGCACACAAGGGAGAATATGGCCATTTACCAAACATTGAAATAGGACTCAGATATTAGAACACGATACAATTTCCACTTTTAGTCAGTTAATGCAATTAATTTCTTTGTCAAGCAATCAACCACATCGAGTATCATGGAGAGAAAGAGAAAGATCTGGTGGATAATGTTAACATATTTTTTTTAAAGTAGTCACACCATCTCTAAAACCTATTCTACATAACGATGAGGTCTGCCTTACCTGCCTGGAAAATGCTGATCTCGAGATTCATCCATAAAGAACTACGTACGCACAAAATTTCTGAATCTAGGAAAGAAACATGTCTTGAAAGTGAGTGTTGATGTTGCTGCTATTTCTGGAAAGAGGCCATGGTGAGTGCTTCCTTTGGTAGTATTTTCGAAAAGAGGCCATGGTGTATCTCCATGTATCTAGGAAACAAAAATGTCTTTAAAATGTCAATGCAACATATAGGGGGTCACCATTATATTAGATACTATTATTAAATTAGAACTTCTGATTTTTTATGAATTATAGTGTTTAAGCAAACCATTATATGAACATTAAGGGCATGTTGTCCCAGGAAATAAAGTATAACTATCAAGCTATATGAAAGTCTTAGGTTAGGTAATTCTGGAAGAGAAATTACAACTTGCTCTGGTCATATTCAGCTTGCTACAACATATACCTCTAGCACCATTCTCGGCCCATGGCCTCCGCTACTCCTGCCAAATAATTTCAAATTAGTGTACTGTAGTTATCCATGCATAGCAAGGAAACAATGGAAGAATCAGTTCAAAATAAATATAAGAGCATGTGCGTTGTACAGACTACAGAGAGATAGTTGATCTATACATTGACTTTCCCAAAACACAAATGATGTAATTTTGTGGCAACAGGAAGAGGAATTCAGAGAGGTAGAAACCTATGGAGAGATGAATCAATTCCTTACCTACAGAAGCCAAAATTCAAGTTGAGCCTGCAATAGCAGGAGCATTTAAAATGTGATCAACAATGCGACCATACTGAAACTCAAGGTAGATAAATCATTTAAAATTTCTAGCTATATATATTATACATCCTATTTTCAATCTTCATACGGATAGTATGGTAGTAATTAAGTTTTCTCTCACACATTTTTTTTACAGTTCCTAGTCTAGGGTATTCTTTGAAGAAATAGAAAAGTGACTTGCATGTACCCTAGTCATTCTGCTGCACAGAATGGAACACATAAATCTGTTAATTCGTCAAAACATATTTAGCTGACAATATTTGGATCATCATCAACGTACATAGGCATAGCTCCCCACTTTAAATATGGAAATGACTGAAAGGGCACTCTGTTATCATAGCTGAAAATATATATATTATTATATTTTGTATGGGTAGCATCTCTAGAATCTGAACACTGGTACTGCAAAAAAAAAATCATGCTTATATTAGAGACGAACCTAGGAAATATGCTCGTGGGTGGTTCATGTAAGTGTAGTTACCCCAAGCTTACTGCAGGGTGACACTTTAGGTGGTGCAGATCACCTAGCTAGTTCTCATCTGTGCCCCAATCCATATAATCTGATAAGTTTTTTTCAAAACGGTATATAATCTGATAAGTAGAAGTGTTGAAAGATAGACACGGAAAATGTGTTTTTCTTGATGAGACGTTGTGGATCAAAGGCGGAGATTATCTGGCTGCTATGGAGGCTTGGTGCAGTTGATACGATTTGTGGCCATAGTGCAAAACTTGGCAAACGTGAGAGCATGCATGAGGTAATGTGGCACGTGCACCCTTCAGTGCAGTATTGACCGTGTAATAGCCATTGGCTCTGGCAGCCATAGCCTCAACTAACTGATGGCCTAGACAGGATGTAGTGCAAGAATCTTCTAGCATATTGACAGCGTGAATTACAGGACTACAGGAGGTTCCCAATCCTTGGTTTCTCTCTTTTCACTACTGATTAATCTCAGTTCAGCCAAAACTTTCCTTTCGAAGTCATGTGATATGCTGTATCAGTTATTGGGGAATGCATTCATTTACATGACAGATGAAAACCGCAGAGAAAACCAATTGTAAGGGACTCAAAATGTTTTGTGAACCTGTGATGAGATGAATGTCTGGAAGCCTTGTCTGACAACTTGTGGAAATCTACAAAATCTGAAGCCTAATATATCTGCGCAGTAGAAGAGAACTGAATAGAAGAATCTGATATGGGGGAAGGGATGCAGAACTAAAACTGCTCCGTTCAAAATCTTGTATCCTGAAAAATACAAATAATGAACCAATTTTCTAACACTAAAACTGTTCTGAACTATCATCTAGACCATTGGTACAATTAATGAAGAACGAATCGAACTTTATTTCATACTCCCTCCGTCCCAAAACACTACGGGAATTTTGGTATACGCCGGGTGTGCGGCTCTTCACCGAGAGCCAAACCACGGACACTCGGCAAACTTCGGTACGCCGAGAGCCGCGCTCGGCAAAAGTGAGTTCACGGCAACTAGCCCATGCTGCGGACACAGTGTCACGGCGAAGGGACTACACCGGGCGAACGGTACAGACGCCGAGAGCACCACACGACAAAAGTAGCCACGTGGCATTGCCCGTTCGCACTTGACGGCTCCGTCGGTTTCTTTTCATATTACCGAGAGCCAGTTGTCGATGCTCGGTACAATATATGCCACATCCTCTTTTCATTTTTTTGTGTACTCTTTTGCCCTCTATTTTTTTGTATTTCATATCTTTTAATGACTAAAGTTTCAAAATGGCATGACTTTTGATGACTTGGGTTTTGGGTTAGATATTTTAAAATCTCAACCTCTAAGCACCACTCCCTCCGTTCCTTTACGTAAGGTGTATTATTTTTGCCACGGTGACCAAGGCACAAAATTATAGAGGATTTAGGATGAAGTTATCCTTGACTAATTTGTTCATTAGTGGCAAGTAAATCAATTAAGCCAGGAAAGAAAGAGATATTTTTTTCTGCGATAGAAAGAAAGAGATACTTGCAATAGGAGAAAGATTCTTACCGAGCACGGCTACAATCGGAGAAGACCCCTAGACGACCTAGGGCTAGGACCTGTACCGAGTGGGCTCTCTGTACAGGCAGCTATTACTGAAAACCGGTTATCGACCTTTGGTGCTGAGTAAGCCACATCCTATTTTCCTTTTATTTGTGTGTGTTTCTTTGCCACTCTCATTTTATGTCTGATATTTCATGTCTCTTAGTGAATCAAGTTTCAAGATGCCATGACTTTTGATGACTTGTGTTTTGGGTTAGATTTTTTCAAATCTCAACTTCTAAGCACTATAAAGTAAAAGAATGAAAACAGTGACCCGCCATAACACGGAGAAGCACGTATTCATCAACCCCTACCCCCTCTTGGTGCCAGTCTACGCCGTAGACCGTCCGAGCCAAGGTAAGGGCGCACGGTCGAAAAACCGCATCTCGATAATGTCTAACTAAAATGGTAAGGTGCTTTGCCAAGCATGTGGGAAAATAAAGGAGATGTAAACAATAACAAAAAGAATAACATGTATATACCGAGCACGACTACGAACAGAGAGGATGTGTAGACCTAGGGTTAGGACCTTTACCGAGAGCCGTTTATCAACTCTCGGTAAAGGCCACATCCTCTTTTCCTTTCATTTGTGTGTGTTTCTTTGCCACTCTTTTTTTGTCTGATATTTCATGTCTTTTAATGACTAAAGTTCCCAAATTCCATGATTTTTGATGACTTCTGTTTTCGGTTAGATTTTTTCAAATCTCAACTTCTAATTAAGCACTATAAAGTAAAAGAATGAGAACAATGACCTGCCGTAACACGGAGAAGCAGGTATTCACCAACCCCTACCCCCTCTCGGTGTCGGTCAACACCCGTCGGGGCCACCGGCTGGGTGCTCGGTCGGAAAGCCGCCCGAGGGGGGGGGGCAGGAACTGGCCCTGCATGCATGTGGCCAAGGAATATGTATGAAACGGTTTGTGGTGTACGAATACCCAATGCACATCCTTGACGTGGTAGATGCCTCACAAACGGGACACATGCACGGGCCCAAACATTGAGGACTAGCTGCGTTCGTCGCCCAGATTGAGCATGCGGTGGGCGATCCTGTGAGGGAAAGGGTGGTGTGGTGTACAGGTCCATAGTTAGTTGCTAGATGGATTCTTCTCTCTATTTGATCTTCAATACAATGTTCTCCTCAATGTTCTTGGAGTTCTATCCGATGTAATCACTTTTTGCAGTGTGTTTGTTGGGATCCGATGAATTGTAAATTTATGATCGGATTTATCCATGAATATTATTTGAGTTTTCTCTGAACTCCTTTATGCATGATTGTTATAGCTTCGTATTTCTCTCCGATCTATTGATTCGGTTTGGCCAACTAGATTGGTTTATCTTGCAATGAGAGAGGTGCTTTGTAATGAGTTTGATCTTGCGGTGCTCAATCCTAGTGACAGAAGGGGACATCACACGTATTGTATCGTTGCTCTTAAGGATAAAAAGATGGGGTTTATTCATACGTGAGTTTATCTTGTCTATATCATGTCATCTTGCTTAAGACGTTACACTGTTCTTTATGAACTTAATACTCTAGTGCATGCTGGATAGCAGTCGTTGTGTGGAGTAATAGTAGTAGATGCAGGCACGAGTCGGTCTACTTGTCTCGGACGTGATGCCTATATATGATCATTGCCTTGGATATCGTCATAAGTATTTGTCTTCTTATCAGTTGCCCAGCGGTAATTTGTTTACCCACTATATGCTATTTTTAAGAGAGAAGCCTCTGGTGAAAACTATGGCCCTCGGGTCTATCTTTTATCATATATTAAAACCAAAAATAACTTTCTGCGTTTTTACTTTATATTTATTTTATTTTGTATTTTTGTCATATCTATATATCTATCACCATACAATTTAATCTTGCTCGTAACCGTCGAGGAAATGAGAACCCCTTGTTCGCATTGGGTTGCAAGGATTTGTTGTTTGTGTGCAGGTGCTGCTAACGAGGTGTTGCTTGGTTCTCCTACTGTATTGATAACCTAGGTTCTTAACTGAGGAAAATACTTATCCCTACTGTATTGCATCATCCCCTCTTTTTCGGGGAAATCCCAACACAGTTCACAAGTAGCAGAAACAAGGACGGACCCAGCTAACTAGACAAGATCCTCGATAGACCATGCTAGATTCATGGCACCTCGGATAAACATGCAAATCATACTAACCGAAACTATTGGGTCTTCAAGCAAGCCAGAAAAATGGTGACAAAGGGTCAAAATAAAGGCCAACCTCGTAGCGAAGACGAGCACGAGCCTCGGCGGCCGAACAATGGAGGCCAGAAACAATTCCCTCCTGAGGTGAAAAACATGAACATGATTTACGTCATTCACATCCCCAAACGGGAGAGGAAGCGAGCACTTCGGGACATTTACTCCTTAGAGCCCGTCGCCCCAAAAGTACAATCCATGGTCGGCTTACCGATCACATTCTACAAGCATGACCATCCGACCAGCATCCGGCATGGAGGATGGGCATCTTTGGTCTTGGATCCCATTGTTGATGGATTCCACTTAACATGCGTCCTTATGGACGGAGGCGGCTGCCTGAACCTGATCTATGTGGATACGGTCAGAAAGATGGGCATTGGTTCTTCTCGGATGTAGCCCAGCACCACCACCTTCAAAGGTTTCATACCTGGTGTCGAAGCTCGCTTCACGGGAACAATCACACTGGGAGTAGTCTTCGGATCAGAGAACTTCCGGAGTGAAGAGTGGATCTTTGATATCGTTCCATTTCGAAGCGGCTAGCACGCATGGCTCGGGCGCACCACATTCCCTCATTTCAATGCAATTCCGCACTACGCATATCTAAAGCTGAAGAAGCCAGGGCCAAATGGTCTTATCATATTCAACGGTAACACCGAACGCTCCCTCCGAACAGAGGAGCAGACTGCTGCTACTTGTGAGCTCCTTTGGAATTTCCTCCAAGAGGAGCAGATCTGTGAACCCGACGACGGCCACCCTGTTTTCACTCCTTTTCTTTTTTTTTTACCAAATTGTATCTTTTAGAGGTCTCTTTTGTTAAAGCTTGGCATGTGCGGCTTGACCATATGAAATAAAGGAGAATGTACCGTTCGAGGTCACCACACATATACTCATGTTCCTTTCATTTCTTGCCTTTGAGTCAAATGACTACTTTCACGACACAAACGTTATTTATAAAATTAACCATGGGCTCAGCTTTTAATTGCGTGCCTAACTTACAAGTCAGAAGTGTCTATTCGATGTCTCGGATGTTGCGTTATATGCATCAGCTCCGAACCTCGATTTTTGTCAATAGTTGGGTTACCCGGTTCCGGTGCTTACATCTTACGTTCCCGACCTATTTGGCTAAGAGTGTAAAGGGAGAACCACTGCGATTGCGCTTCCAACTCGGATGGTAAAGCGCCGCAGTGGAGAAAGCCGAAAACTGACTATCTTGCTAAGCGTAAACTGGTCGGCCAACCGATGAAAGTGTCGAACAAAGGATCATTAGAGGTCATCTGTGTCAAGCGAGGGGCTTTCTTAAAATAATAGGTTGAAGTGACCGGTGGCCTAAACCCTGGCCAACCGCCGAACACTTCACACATCGGGGGCTTCTCTCCAGCCTCCACAATTAAGCTCCTAGGACTAATTAAGTGAAAGCTATAAGACCCATTGTTGGTGTCAAAACCGGCGGATCTCGGGTAGGGGGTCCCGAACTGTGCGTCTAGGCGGATGGTAACAGGAGACGAGGGACACGATGTTTTTACCCAGGTTCGGGCCCTCTTGATGGAGGTAAAATCCTACGTCCTGCTTGATTAATGTTGATGATGTGGGTTACAAGAGTAGATCTACCACGAGATCAAGGAGGCTAAACCCTAGAAGCTAGCCTATGGTATGATTGTTGTTCGTCCTATGGACTAAAGCCATCTGGTTTATATAGACACCGGAAAGGGCTAGGGTTACACAGAGTCGGTTACAAAGGTAGGAGATCTACATATCCGTATCGCCAAGCTTGCCTTCCACGCCAAGGAAAGTCCCATCCGGACACGGGACGAAGTCTTCAATCTTGTATCTTCATAGTCTTGGAGTCCGGCCGATGATGATAGTTCGGCTATCCGGACACCCCCTAGTCCGGGACTCCCTCAGTAGCCCCCGAACCAGGCTTCAATAACGACGAATCCGGCGCGTATGTTGTCTTTGGAGTTTGCAAGGCGGGTTCTTCTTCATGCTCCATGTGTTTGCCGGATAGTGTCCGGTTGCTTCATAAATGCTGCGCTCCTTGGCTTCCGCGTCCAATAATGGTCTTCTTCCACGCGTTGCACGAATGCGGAAAGCCAGGGTATTTTATGTTTTACCCCCTAGCTGCGCAAATAAGCTGCCTATAAGAGAGGCGAGGATCCAGATCCAAATCACGTCATCCTCCTTCCGCAAGCACTCATCGAGGCGCATCTGACACCAAACCCATTCCAACATGGACAGTCGACGCGGCTCCTCTTCTCGCGCTCCCAGCCCTAAGCCAGGAGATTGGAGGAGATGCTCAGTCCCGCACAGCGAGTTAGTGACGCTCCAAGCAGAGGGATATCTTCCCTCGGCCTTCATGGTTCCGGTTCGAGCCGGGCTGGCCACCTACAAAGGTGGGAAGCAGGCGGAGAGCGCCCCCAATCCCTCCAAAGGAGAGCGGGTGTGTTTCGTCTCCTACTTAATAAGGGGACTCGGATTTCCTATTCATCCGTTTCTCTGGGGCTCCTGGAGTTCTACGGACTCCAGCTTCATCACCTTACACCTGCCTCCATTTTGCACATCGCGGGCTTCGTAGCTCTGTGTGAGCTGTTCTTGGGCATTGAGCCCCATTTTGCGTTGTGGAAGAGGTTGTTCTGCCTCGTACCCCGCTCTCACGAGGGGTCGATATATCAAGTGGGCAGAGCCGAAATATGGCGCATCGTCGGGACCGGATACCTGTCCGGGACCCCGAAGAAGGCGTCCGAAGATTGGCCTTCGGAGTGGTTTTATATTGTGGACGCTCCGCTGCCGGATCCAGTCCGGATCGGCCTTCCGGAGTTCAGCAACGCTCCCCTGAAGAAACGCCTAAGTTGGCGCCCACGGAGCCCTCGACGAGAAGATGATAGTAGCGTCCATTACTTGATGGGCTGAATAAGGCTACTAGCCCATTCCGGATTAACCATGATCGGAGTCATGGCCACATGCATTATGCGTGGGGTGCAGCCGCTCCAATATAGGGGCCACCCCATGTGGGACTTCAACGGAGACGACGACGCCACCCGTCACGGCCACAAGGGACCTGGCTCGGCCGACGATCTGGTGAAGATCCTGTCCGGCTTGTACAAGGGGGAGAAGGAGGACTTCCTCCGCATGAATCCTCTGAACGGATTTTCCATGAACAACCCTCGGAGCTGGGTAAGCGGTCGCATGCATATCTGAACCGTGCCTTTAAAGGCAATTGTCTTATTGTATGATTTTGACACAGGAACTGCGTCGGGATGTGGAGGGCATAAAAAGCCCAGCCCCACAACCCGAAGACCCAGAAAGGTCCCTTGATCTGGCCTCCGAAGAGGATCCGGACTTAGCGGTGGAACTGATCGACGGGGTGTATCACCAGCTCAGCATAGATAATGCTTTAGTCGCCATTATGGCTGACTACCCCGGTTTGTGTCCGACTTCCCCGGTGAGTACGACCGAAGTCCTGGCGCCGTTAATTCTTTAATGCTTAGTTCTGACCACCGTGCACCGATGGTGTTCGACAGGAAGCGCCTTTACGGCAGGAAGTCGAGCCCGCGGCGACCGGCCAACAAGGGTCAGTCCGGCCCAGCAGGCGGAAGAGGAGTGCGACGCGAACTGAAACGTCGCCGCAACGGTACGGAGCACCGCTATTTTTTAAGGGAAGGATTCCCCGGAGGTATATTAATGCTCATAACTTTTCCAGAAAGAGCGCTCGCCGGACAGTGTCCGGAGAGGATGCCAATCAAGCCTCCGCCAGCCATGCTCCAACGCATGGCCCGGAAGGGGAGGCGAATAGAAGGCATGAGTCGGACGCTCCTCCGATGGAGGATGCCGACAGGCTGTCCGCCACCCGGTCTGAGGTGGAGAGCGCCATGAATCACAGGCGTCGCCGGACAGTTCTTCGTGACGCGTGTTTCTCCCCGGAGGCGTTAAATGCCTTTGATGCGGGAAACGCGCACCTCCGTGCCGCTCAAGATGGGTTAACCAGAGCCACGGAGCAGTATGTGAAAGACATACGTGTAAGTAATTTTAATAGTTATATATGCCAGTAGCCCCCGAGACTTAAAATGGTTAAAATAACTGATTTAAGGATCAATTTTTATACAGGATCTTACGGAGAAGAATACCCATCTGTCCCAGGAGCTCCAAGAGTGCAAGGCCCAACTTGAGGCCGCACTGGCCGCCACAGGGGGAGCCACAGAGACCCCCGCTGGTAAGACGTACTTTGAAAGATAATTAATTAACAAAGTGCGGGGTGAATCTGACAATAACATTGCAGAGGGCGCCGGACTAGATCCGGACAAGCAACAGCTACTGCGTCAGCTAAAGGCTGGCGAGAGGGTGCTTATGAAGGTGCAGCAGGAGAGAAACAAGCTCCAAGATGCCCACACCCAGCTAGGAGAAGAGCTGAAAGGTGTTCGGGCCCAGCTGTCTGGCTCCTTGAAGGAGAATCAGCGACTTCGTCGCGGCATTTATAGTAAGTGCTTGAACAAATTCCTTTGAAAAGAAGAATTCAGCGAGGAAGTCGTTTGACAGAAATATGTCTTTAGGTGTGCTCACAGGTCGCCCTGCGGAGGAAATGCCTGGGTCAACAGGTGACCAACTTCCCGAGCTGGTGCAATTGTTCGAACGTGTTCGGCAGGCGATTATGGCGTCGTTCAGGCTTTATGGCCATCTGTCTCCCTACCCGAGGGCCTTGGTGAGCTTGCTGAGAAGCTCCAGGGAGCACGGCGACGCCTCCATTTGTGGAAGATATCAGCCTGCCGTCAGGGCGCCAGGGAGGCCTGGGCCATGGTGAAGACGCGCTACCCGAAGGCTGACCCAAACCACATGGCCGAGGTCGGACCTGCGGGGCATGATGGGAAGGAGATCCCTGTGAGCATGATGTATGGCCAAGTAGAACTGGCCACGAAATATTCCCAACAGGACTGTAAATTAGATAGCCTGTTAGATGGGATTGAGGAGGAGTACAATCAGTCGGTTTGACGATGTAATTTGAAATGACATGTAAGATGCCTTCTAGCCGGATTGTAGATCGTTTGTCTTTGCGGACCGTTTCACTTCAACCTCGGGACCCAACAGTCCGGAGTGTGTCCGAATACCCCTACGGTTATAAAAGAACCGGGGCATGCATGGAGACAAGGCGTCGGGGTCATAATTGCTTTATCAGACAAGTGCCCAACTAGTTATGTTATATTACATGGTTAGTAAGAAACATCTTCCAGGGAGAATAGTTTCGTTAAGGGTTCCTTTCCCTGGGAGGCATGCCCTAAGGTGCAATGCCGGACTGCGAAAATAGCAGAAAAAACATCTGGGGGCTTATAAATAAGTAAGTAATAAATCATCTTTCAAGTCACCAACCGAATATTCTCTTAAGAACGCTAGCTTTCGGCTTCACCCAGTCTGAGGTACACATCCGGCTGACCCAGCAGTAACAATCGCAGAGGTGCTCCCTTTACCTCCTAGCCGAACAATCAGGAACGTAGGGGTAAGCACAGGAGCCAGGCAACCCAGCTTGGCCAAAACTTAAGTCATATCGATGCATATAATGGTGAATAAAAGGTACATGCGGAAGTATGACACATGTATTGGGCGTGAAGCCCATATTAAGAAGCTTCTGGTAAAGAAGCCCCCAGGTATAATGAGTGCTAGGAGCACATCAAGTGTGTGCGAACAAAGCGCAAATCAGCCTATAAAAGGTATTGAAAAAAAGTGGGAAGAAGGAGGGGGACAAGAGACAGTAAAAAATATAAAAAGGTGGACGGGTGAGTGAGACGAACTCTGAGTCCAGTGTTTAGGCGTAGAATCTTCGGTGACGGGCTGCGTTCCATGGGTTCGGCTCGAGTCGGTTGTCAGATGCTTTACGTAGACGGTATGCTCCGCCGGTCAGGACTTGGTCGATGATGAAGGGACCTTCCCACTTGGGCTTAAGTTTGTCCTTTTTCTTGTCCGGCAGGCGTAGAACGAGTTCGCCGACATTGTAAGTTTTGGCCCGTACTTCTCTGCTTTGATATCTTCGAGCCTACTGCTGATAGAATGCGGAACGAGCCTTTGCCACGTCCCGCTCCTCCTCTAAGGTGTCCAAACTGTCCTGCCGATCCAACTCGGCTTCTCTTTCTTCGTACATGTGCACACGAGGTGAGTCGTGAATTATATCGCAAAGCAGAACTGCCTCTGCGCCGTACACCATTAAAAATGGTGTGAATCCAGTAGTTCGGTTTGGCGTGGTCCACAGCCCCCAGAGTACGGAGTCGAGCTCCTCTACCCAGTGCGTGTTAGATTCCTTGAGGGACCGCACTAGTCTGGGTTTGATGCCGTTCATGATTAGACCATTTGCTTGCTCGACTTGACCGTTAGTTTGGGGGTGATAGACTGAAGCGTAATCGAGCTTGATGCCCATGTTTCTGCACCAGAGTTTAACCTCGTCGGTAGTGAAGTTCGTGCCGTTATCAGTGATGATGCTGTGGGGGACGCCAAAACGGTGTACTACCCCGGATAGGAAGTCTATCACCGGTCCGGATTCTGCCGTTTTAACCGGCTTGGCCTCAATCCATTTGGTGAATTTGTCCACCATGACCAATAAGTATTTGTGCTTGTGGGTTCCCCCTTTAAGGGGTCCAACCATGTCAAGCCCCCAGACCGCGAACGGCCAGGTAATGGGTATAGTTTTGAGGGCGGTGGGTGGCATGTGGCTCTGATTAGCAAAGAGCTGGCAACCGACGCATTGTTGGACTAAGTCCTGAGCATCTGCCCGGGCTGTCGGCCAATAAAATCCTGTACGGAAGGCCTTGCCTACGAGTGCCCGGGCTGCAGCGTGGTGCCCGCCGAGTCCGGCGTGAATTTCAGCCAGGAGATTCCACCCATCCTCTTCTGAGATACACCTTTGAAGGACTCCGGTTGTGCTTTTCTTATAAAGTTCTCCCTCATGGACCTTGTAGGCTTTAGATCGCCGAACTATGCAGCGGGCCTCATTTTGGTCTTCGGGAAGTTTCTGTCGAATTAAGTAGGCTAGGAATGGTTCTGTCCACGGGGCAATTACTGCCATTATTTCGTGAGCTGAAGGTGTTATTTCGTTGGCTGAGCCGCCGATTGTGTCAGAATGGTCTGAGTTCGGTGATGCAGCTGGCTCCGGATAGTTATTTCCGGACTCCTCTTCCCATAACACGGATGGCTTGAAGAGCCGTTCCAGGAAGATGTTTGGAGGGACGGCGTCTCGTTTCGTGCCGATGCGTGCTAACACGTCTGCTGCCTGGTTATTATCCCGGGCTACATGGTGGAATTCGAGTCCTTCGAACCGAGCTGACATTTTTAGGACGGCGTTGCGGTAAGCTGCCATTTTTGGATCTTTGGCATCAAAGTCTCCATTTACTTGGGATATTGCGAGGTTTGAATCCCCGCGCACCTCTAGGCATTGAATGCCCATGGAGATTGCCATCCGGAGGCCATGTAGAAGGGCCTCGTATTCGGCTGCGTTATTGGAGTCCATGTACATTATTTGAAGTACGTATTGGATTGTCTCTCCAGTTGGGGACGTCAGGACGACGCCAGCCCCCAAGCCAGCCAACATTTTGGATCTGTCGAAATGCATGATCCAATTGGAGTATGCGCCGTACTCTTTAGGGAGTTCGGCTTCGGTCCATTCGGCGACGAAGTCGGCCAGAACCTGCGACTTTATAGCTCGCCGTGGTTTATAGGTTATGTCAAATGGTAAGAGCTCAATAGCCCATTTTGCAATCCTGCCCGTTGCGTCGCGATTGTTTATAATATCGTTGAGAGGTACTTCGGAGGCCACCATTATGGAACACCCTTGAAAGTAGTGTCGCAGCTTCCGGGATGCCATGAACACTGCATATGCTATCTTTTGATAATGTGGGTACCGGGACTTGCATGGAGTTAGAACAGTGGATACGTAATACACTGGTTTTTGAAGAGGGAATCTGTGCCCTTCTGTCTCTCGCTCGACGACGAGTACCGCGCTGACAACTTGATGTGTTGTTGCGATATATAATAACATAGGTTCGCCCAGGTTGGGCGCAGCCAGGACCGGATTTGTTGCCAGTATGGCCTTTATTTCTTCGAGTCCGGCTGTGGCAGCATCCGTCCATTCGAAATGTTCGGTGCACCGGAGGAGGCGGTAGAGGGGCAGAGCCTTTTCTCCCAAACGGGAGATGAAGCGACTTAAGGCCGCTACGCATCCGGTTAGTTTTTGTATTTGCTTGAGGTCTTTTGGAATATCCAATTGTGATAGAGCTCGGATTTTGGCCGGGTTTGCTTCAATTCCTCTACCGGATACGATGAAGCCCAAGAGCTTTCCGGCTGGTACGCCGAAGACGCATTTTTCCGGATTGAGCTTAATGTCATATGCTCGGAGGTTGTCGAATGTCACCCTCAAGTCTTCTACTAGAGTTTCGACGTGTTTGGTCTTGATGACCACATCGTCTACGTATGCCTCTACTGTTTTGCCTATCTGGGTAGCCAGACATGTTTGAATCATGTGCTGATATGTTGCGCCGGCGTTTTTGAGTCCGAAGGGCATTGTGTTGAAGCAGAATGGCCCATATGGAGTAATGAATGCTGTTGCGGCCTGGTCTTTCTCCGCCATCTTGATTTGATGGTATCCGGCGTATGCGTCGAGGAAGCACAATGAATCGTGCCCTGCGGTAGCATCGATGATTTGGTCGATGAGAGGGAGGGGGAAAGGGTCCTTTGGACATGCCTTGTTAAGGTCTTTAAAATCGACGCAGAGGCGCCAGGATTTGTCCTTTTTTGGTACCATTACTAGATTGGCTAGCAAGTCCGGATGTTTTATATCTCTGATGAATCCGGCTTCTAAGAGTTTGCTTAGCTCTTCTTGAAGGAAATATGCCCTAGAGGCAATAATAAAGTTATTATTTATTTCCTTATTTCATGATAAATGTTTATTATTCATGCTAGAATTGTATTTACCGGAAACATAATACATGTGTGAATATATAGACAAACAAAGTGTCACTAGTATGCCTCTACTTGACTAGCTCGTTAATCAAAGATGGTTATGTTTCCTAACCATGAACAATGAGTTGTTATTTGATTAACGAGGTCACATCATTAGTTGAATGATCTGATTGACATGACCCATTCCATTAGCTTAGCACCCGATCGTTTAGTATGTTGCTATTGCTTTCTTCATAACTTATACATGTTCCTATGACTATGAGATTATGCAACTCCCGTTTACCGGAGGAACACTTTGGGTACTACCAAACGTCACAACGTAACTGGGTGATTATAAAGGAGTACTACAGGTGTCTCCAATGGTCGATGTTGAGTTGGCGTATTTCGAGATTA
The DNA here is from genome assembly GCF_002162155.2 of Triticum dicoccoides. Taxonomy (NCBI): domain Eukaryota; kingdom Viridiplantae; phylum Streptophyta; class Magnoliopsida; order Poales; family Poaceae; genus Triticum; species Triticum dicoccoides. Next base: position 767,794,385 of record NC_041385.1, read on the forward strand.
GGATTTGTCACTCCGATTGTCGGAGAGGTATCTCTGGGCCCTCTCGGTAATGCACATCACATAAGCCTTGCAAGCACTGCAACTAATATGTTAGTTGTGAGATGATGTATTACGGAACGAGTAAAGAGACCTGCCAGTAACGAGATTGAACTAGGTATTGGATACCGACGATCGAATCTCGGGCAAGTAACATACCGATGACAAAGGGAACAACGTATGTTGTTATGCGGTCTGACCGATAAAGATCTTCGTAGAATATGTAGGAGCCAATATGGGCATCCAGGTCCCGCTATTGGTTATTGACCGGAGACGTGTCTCGATCATGTCTACATTGTTCTCGAACCCGTAGGGTCCGCACGCTTAAGGTTACGATGACAGTTATATCATGAGTTTACATGTTTTGATGTACCGAAGGAGTTCGGAGTCCCGGATGAGATCGGGGACATGACGAGGAGTCTCGAAATGGTCGAGACGTAAAGATTCATATATTGGATGATATGGTTAGGCCAAGGGGTCAAGCCCATGAGGCTTTAGATCGGTGCAAAAGGAGTTTTGCGGAGTTCAGGGGGCCAAACGTCGGAGACCCTGGCGTCTGGCCCTGGGCCAGACGCCGAGGCCCATGGCGTCTGGGCCAGACGCCAAGGATTGTGGCGTTTGGTCCTGGAGTCCGAGTGGGACTCTTGCCTTTCGGGAAAAACCGACTTTGAGGAGGCTTTTGCTCCAAGTTTCGACCCCGGGGCTCAACATATAAATAGAGGGGCAGGGCTAGCACCAAAGACACAACAATTGATCCCTTGGATCTCTTAGCCGTGTGCGGTGCCCCCCTCCACCATAGTCCACCTCGATAATATCGTAGCGGTGCTTAGGCGAAGCCCTGCGACGGTAGAACATCAAGATCGTCACCACGCCGTCGTGCTGACGGAACTCTCCCTCGACACTCGGCTGGATCGGAGTTCGAGGGACGTCATCGAGCTGAACGTGTGCTAGAACTCGGAGGTGCCGTAGTTTCGGTGCTTGATCGGTCGGGCCGTGAAGACGTATGACTACATCAACCGCGTTGTGCTAACGCTTCCGCTTACGGTCTACAAGGGTATGTAGACAACACTCTCCCCTCTCGTTGCTATGCATCACATGATCTTGCGTGTGCATAGGAAATTTTTTGAAATTACTACGCAACCCAACAGTGGCATCCGAGCCTAGGTTATTGATGTTGATGTTATATGCACGAGTAGAACACAAGTGAGTTGTGGACGATACAAGTCATGCTGCCTACCAGCATGTCATACTTTGGTTCGGCGGTATTGTTGGACGAGACGACCCGGACCAACCTTACGCGTACGCTTACGCGAGACCGGTTCCCTCGACGTGCTTTGCACATAGATGGCTTGCGGGCGACTGTCTCTCCAACTTTAGTTGAACCGAGTATGGCTACGCCCGGTCCTTGAGAAGGTTAAAACGGAGTCTATTTGACAAACTATCGTTGTGGTTTTGATGCGTAGGTGAGATTGGTTCTTACTTAAGCCCGTAGCAGCCACGTAAAACATGCAACAACAAAGTAGAGGACGTCTAACTTGTTTTTGCAGGGCATGTTGTGATGTGATATGGTCAAAGCATGATGCTGAATTTTATTGTATGAGATGATCATGTTTTGTAACCGAGTTATCGGCAACTGGCAGGAGCCATATGGTTGTCGCTTTATTGTATGCAATGCAATCGCGATGTAATGCTTTACTTTATTACTAAACGGCAGTGATAGTCGTGGAAGCATAAGATTGGCGAGACGACAACGATGCTACGATGGAGATCAAGGTGTCGCGCCGGTGACGATGGTGATCATGACGGTGCTTTGGAGATGGAGATCACAAGCACAAGATGATGATGGCCATATCATATCACTTATATTGATTGCATGTGATGTTTATCTTTTTATGCATCTTATCTTGCTTTGATTGACGGTAGCATTATAAGATGATCTCTCACTAAATTATCAAGAAGTGTTCTCCCTGAGTATGCACCGTTGCCAAAGTTCGTCGTGCCCAGACACCACGTGATGATCGGGTGTGATAAGCTCTACGTCCATCTACAACGGGTGCAAGCCAGTTTTGCACACGCAGAATACTCAGGTTAAACTTGACGAGCCTAGCATATACAGATATGGCCTCGGAACACGGAGACCGAAAGGTCGAGCGTGAATCATATAGTAGATATGATCAACATAACGATGTTCACCATTGAAAACTACTCCATCTCACGTGATGATCGGTCATGGTTTAGTTGATTTGGATCACGTAATCACTTAGAGGATTAGAGGGATGTCTATCTAAGTGGGAGTTCTTAAATAATATGATTAATTGAACTTAAATTTATCATGAACTTAGTCCTGGTAGTACTTTGCAAATTATAGATCAATAGCTCGCGTTGTTGCTTCCCTATGTTTATTTTGATATGTTCCTAGAGAAAATTGTGTTGAAAGATGTTAGTAGCAATGATGCGGATTGGATCCGTGATCTGAGGATTATCCTCATTGCTGCACAGAAGAATTATGTCCTTGATGCACCGCTAGGTGACAGACCTATTGCAGGAGCAGATGCAAACGTTATGAACGTTTAGCTAGCTCAATATGATGACTACTTGATAGTTTAAGTGCACCATGCTTAACGGCTTAGAATCGGGACTTCAAAGACGTTTTGAACGTCATGGACCATATGAGATGTTCCAGGAGTTGAAGTTAATATTTCAAGCAAATACCCGAGTTGTGAGATATGAAGTCTCCAACAAGTTCTATAGCTAAAAGATGGAGGAGAATCGCTCAACTAGTGAGCATGTGCTCAGATTGTCTGGGTACTACAATCGCTTGAATCAAGTGGGAGTTAATCTTCCAGATAAGATAGTGATTGACAGAATTCTCTAGTCACCATCACCAAGTTAGTAGAACTTCGTGATGAACTATAATATGCAAGGGATAACGGAAACAACTCCCAAGCTCTTCGTGATGATGAAATCAATGAAAGGTAGAAATCAAGAAAAACATCAAGTGTTGATGGTTGATAAGACCACTAGTTTCAAGAAAAGGGCAAAGGGAAGAAGGGGAACTTCAAGAAGAACGGCAAGCAAGTTGCTGCTCAAGTGAAGAAGCCCAAGTCTGGTCCTAAGCCTGAGACTAAGTGCTTCTACTGCAAAGGGACTGGTCACCGGAAACGGAATCACCCCAAGTGATTGGCGGATAAGAAGGATGGCAAAGTGAACATAAGTATATTTGATATACATGTTATTGATGTGTACTTTACTAGTGTTTATAGCAAACCCTAAGTATTTGATACTAGTTCAGTTGCTAAGATTAGTAACTCGAAACGGGAGTTGCAGAATAAACAGAGACTAGTTAAGGGTGAAGTGACGATGTGTGTTGGAAGTGGTTCCAAGATTGATATGATCATCATCGCACACTCCCTATAATTTCAGGATTAGTGTTGAAACTAAATAAGTGTTATTTGGTGAGCATGAATATGATTTGATCATGTTTATTGTAATACGGTTATTCATTTAAGTAAAAGAATGAATTGTTGTTCTGTTTACATGAATAAAACTTTATATGGTTACACACCCAATGAAAATAGTTCATTGGATCTCGATCTTAGTGATACACATATTCATAATATTGAAACCAAAAGATGTAAAGTTAATAATGATAGTGCAACTTATTTATGGCACTGCCATTTAGGTCATATTGGTGTAAAGCGCATGAAGAAACTCCATGCTGATGGGATTTTGGAATCACTTGATTATGAATCACTTGATGCTTGCGAACCATGCCTTATGGGCAAGATGACTAAAACGCCGTTCTCCGGAACAATGAAGCAAGCAACAGATTTGTTGGAAATCATACATACCGATGTATGTGGTCCGATGAAAGGCTTACAGTAGGTATCATTATTTTCTGACCTTCACAAGATGATTTGAGCAGATATGGGGATATCTACTTGATGAAACATAAGTCTGAAATAATTGAAAGGTTCAAAGAATTTCAGAGTGAAGTGGAAAAATCATCGTAACAAGAAAAATAAAGTTTCTGCGATCTGATCACGGAGACGAATATTTGAGTTACGAGTTTGGTCTTCAATTAAAACAATGTGGAATAGTTTCATAGCTCACGCCACCTGGAACACCACAATGTTATGGTGTGTCCGAACGTCGTAACCGCGCTTTATTGGATATGGTGCGATCTATGATGTCTCTTATTGATTTACCATTGTTGTTTTGGGGTTATGCATTAGAGACAGCTGCATTCACGTTAAAAGGGCACCATCTAAATCCGTTGAGACGACACCATATGAACTATGGTTTGGAAAGAAACCTAAGCTGTCGTTTCCTAAAGTTTGGGGCTGCGATGCTTATGTGAAAAAGTTTCATCCTGATAAGCTCGAACCCAAATCGGAGAAGTGCGTCTTCATAGAATACCCAAAGGAAATTGTTGGGTACACCTTCTATCACAGATCCGGAGGCAAGATATTCGTTGCTAAAAATGGATCCTTTCTGGAGAAGGAGTTTCTCTCGAAAGAAGTGAGTGGGAGGAAAGTAGAACTTGACGAGGTAACTGTACCTGCTCCCTTACTGGAAAGTAGTTCATCACAGAAAACTGTTTCTGTGACACCTACACCAGTTAGTGAGGAAGCCAATGATGATGATCATGAAACTTCAGAACAAGATACTACTGAACCTCGTAGATCAACCAGAGTAAGATCCGCGCCAGAGTGGTACGATAATCCTTTTCTGGAAGTCATGCTACTAGATCATGATGAACCTACGAACTATGAGGAAGCGATGATGAGCCCAGATTCCGCGAGATGGCTTGAGGCCATAAAATCTGAGATATGATCCATGTATGACAACAAAGTATGGACTTTGATTGACTTGCTCGATGATCAGCAAAGCCATGTTAAATAAATGGATCTTCAAGAGGAAGACGGACACTGATAGTAGTGTTACTATCTACCAAGCTCGACTTGTTGCAAAAGTTTTTCAACAAGTTCAAGGTGTTGAATACGATGAGGTTTTCTCACTCGTATCGATGCTTAAGTCTATCTGAATCATGTTAGCAATTGCCACATTTTATGAAATCTGGCAAATGGATGTCAAAACTGCATTCCTTAATGGATTTATTAAAGAAGAGTTGTATATGATGCAACCAGAAGGTTTTGTCAATCCTAAAGGTGCTAACAAAATGTGCAAGCTCCAGCGATCCATCTATGGACTGGTGCAAGCATCTCGGAGTTGGAATATACGCTTTGATAAGTTGATCAAAGCATATAGTTTTATATGGACCTACGATGAAGCCTGTATTTACAATAAAGTGAGTGGGAGCACTACAGCCTTTCTGATTAGTATATGTGAGTGACATATTGTTGATCAGAAATGATGTAGAATTTTTCTGCAAAGCATAAAGGAGTGTTTTAAAGGAGTTCTTTAAAAGGAAAAGACCTCAGTAAAAATCTACTTATATATTGAGCATCAAGATCTATTGAGATAGATCAAGACGCTTGATAAGATTTTCAATGAGTACATACCTTGGCAAGATTTTGAAATAGTTCAAAACGGAACAGTTAAAGAAAGAGTTCTTGCCTGTGTTGCAAAGGTATGAAATTGAGTAAGACTCAAATCCCGACCACAGCAGAAAATAGAAAGAGAATGAAAAGTCATTCCCTATGCCTCAGTCATAGGTTCTATAAAGTATGCTATGCTTTGTACCAGACCTATTGTATACCTTGCTCTGTATTTGGCAAGGGAGTACAATAGTGATCTAGGAGTAGATCACTGGACATTGGTCAAGAATATCCTTAGTAAGGACTAAGGAGATGTTTCTCGATTATGGAGGTGATAAAAGAGTTTGTTGTAAAAGTTACATCAGTGCAAACTTTTACACTGATCCAGATGACTCTAAGTCTCGATCTGGATACATATTGAAAGTGGGAGCGATTAGCTAGAGTAGCTCCGTACAGAGCATTGTAGACATAGAATATTTGCAAAATACATACGGCTCTGAATGTGACAGACCCGTTGACTAAGCTTCTCTCACGAGCAAAACATGATCACACCTTAGTACTCTTTGGGTGTTAATCACATAAGCGATGTGAACTAGATTATTGACTCTAGTAAACCCTTTGGGTGTTGGTCACATGACGATGTGAACTATGGGTGTTAATCATATACAAATATGAATATTGGTGTTAAATCACATGGCGATGTGAACTAGATTATTGACTCTAGTGCAAGTGGGAGACTGAAGGAAATATGCCCTAGAGGCAATAATAAAGTTATTATTTATTTCCTTATTTCATGATAAATGTTTATTATTCATGCTAGAATTGTATTTACCGGAAACATAATACATGTGTGAATATATAGACAAACAAAGTGTCACTAGTATGCCTCTACTTGACTAGCTCGTTAATCAAAGATGGTTATGTTTCCTAACCATGAACAATGAGTTGTTATTTGATTAACGAGGTCACATCATTAGTTGAATGATCTGATTGACATGACCCATTCCATTAGCTTAGCACCCGATCGTTTAGTATGTTGCTATTGCTTTCTTCATAACTTATACATGTTCCTATGACTATGAGATTATGTAACTCCCGTTTACCGGAGGAACACTTTGGGTACTACCAAACGTCACAACATAACTGGGTGATTATAAAGGAGTACTACAGGTGTCTCCAATGGTCGATGTTGAGTTGGCGTATTTCGAGATTAGGATTTGTCACTCCGATTGTCGGAGAGGTATCTCTGGGCCCTCTCGGTAATGCACATCACATAAGCCTTGCAAGCACTGCAACTAATATGTTAGTTGTGAGATGATGTATTACGGAACGAGTAAAGAGACCTGCCAGTAACGAGATTGAACTAGGTATTGGATACCGACGATCGAATCTCGGGCAAGTAACATACCGATGACAAAGGGAACAACGTATGTTGTTATGCGGTCTGACCGATAAAGATCTTCGTAGAATATGTAGGAGCCAATATGGGCATCCAGGTCCCGCTATTGGTTATTGACCGGAGACGTGTCTCGATCATGTCTACATTGTTCTCGAACCCGTAGGGTCCGCACGCTTAAGGTTACGATGACAGTTATATCATGAGTTTACATGTTTTGATGTACCGAAGGAGTTCGGAGTCCCGGATGAGATCGGGGACATGACGAGGAGTCTCGAAATGGTCGAGACGTAAAGATTCATATATTGGATGATATGGTTAGGCCAAGGGGTCAAGCCCATGAGGCTTTAGATCGGTGCAAAAGGAGTTTTGCGGAGTTCAGGGGGCCAAACGTCGGAGACCCTGGCGTCTGGCCCTGGGCCAGACGCCGAGGCCCATGGCGTCTGGGCCAGACGCCAAGGATTGTGGCGTTTGGTCCTGGAGTCCGAGTGGGACTCTTGCCTTTCGGGAAAAACCGACTTTGAGGAGGCTTTTGCTCCAAGTTTCGACCCCGGGGCTCAACATATAAATAGAGGGGCAGGGCTAGCACCAAAGACACAACAATTGATCCCTTGGATCTCTTAGCCGTGTGCGGTGCCCCCCTCCACCATAGTCCACCTCGATAATATCGTAGCGGTGCTTAGGCGAAGCCCTGCGACGGTAGAACATCAAGATCGTCACCACGCCGTCGTGCTGACGGAACTCTCCCTCGACACTCGGCTGGATCGGAGTTCGAGGGACGTCATCGAGCTGAACGTGTGCTAGAACTCGGAGGTGCCGTAGTTTCGGTGCTTGATCGGTCGGGCCGTGAAGACATACGACTACATCAACCGCGTTGTGCTAACGCTTCCGCTTACGGTCTACAAGGGTATGTAGACAACACTCTCCCCTCTCGTTGCATCACATGATCTTGCGTGTGCGTAGGAAATTTTTTGAAATTACTACGCAACCCAACACTTCTCCCATTGCCTGTCTTTTGGGTTCGGAAAATCGCCGAAGAGCTTGTTTGACCGGCTTGAATCCTTTTAGGATGTTTAGGCTGTGCTCTGCCAGCCTGCGTGGGATTCCTGGCATGTCTGAAGGGTGCCAGGCAAAAATGTCCCAATTTTCCCGAAGGAATTCTCATAGTGCGGCTTCGACATCAGGACTTAATTGTGCCCCAATGGAGGCCGTCTTTGTGGGATCCGTTGGATGGACCTGAAATTTGACTATTTCGTCTGCTGGTTTAAAAGAGGTGGACTTGGACCTCTTATCGAGTATCACATCGTCCCTATCCACCGTGGAGCGCAGCGTAGTTAGTTCCTCTGCCGCTAGGGCTTCGGACAATGCCTCTAGGGCCAGTGCGGCTATCTTATTTTCAACGCGGAGTGCTGTATCTGGATCACTGGCAAGAGTGATTATCCCATTGGGTCCGGGCATTTTGAGCTTCATGTACCCGTAGTGGGGTATAGCTTGGAAGATTGTGAATGCCTCTCGCCCTAACAAAGCGTGATATCCGCTGCCGAATGGGGCCACTTGGAACGTGACCTCCTCGGACCTGTAATTGTCTGGTGAGCCGAACACTACATCTAGTGTGATTTTTCCTGTGTAGCGTACTTCTCGACTAGGGATTATCCCTCTGAAGGTTGTGCTGCTTCGCTCAATGCGGCTCCAGTCAATATCCATTTTTTGAAGGGTTTCCTCATAGATGAGGTTTAATCCGCTGCCGCCATCCATGAGTACCTTGGTAAGGTGAAAGCCATCCACTATCGGACTGAGGACCAATGCGGCTGGTGCTCTAGCTGTTTGGAATTTAGGTTCGTCGCTGGCGTTGAAGGTGATAGCCGTGTCACTCCATGGATTTGCTGTTGCTACTTGGTAGACTTCGGCGAGGCCACGGATTGTTCGTTTTCGCATCTTATTTGATGCGAAAGTACCGGTACCGCTGTTAATACCGTACCGGTACTGCTGGGCTGTTTGCCCGGGGCTAAAAAGCCTTCGCCACTTTTGGCCACCTGCCGTAGTATCCAACATGCTCGAAGGTTGTGTGTTGGAGTGGCGCCCTCCGTATTGTGGATTTTGCAGGGTCCGTTGAGCCAGCCCTCTAGTACGGTTCCATGCCCTTTAGGGGGTCTTTGCTTTTTGGTTTTTAACCCAGGTGCTTGAGTATGGCGCACCCTTTTACTTCGGACTAGGGTTGTGGTCAAGGCTGGACTGTCCCAAAACCTAGTTTCGGTGTTCCTGGCACTCTCTACCGCACAGTATTTTTGTAAGATAGTCGCTAGGTCGATGAAGCGTGTAACTTCGCAACGACTTATGGCGTTCATGATTCCCTTGTCCGTGCAATTGTTGCAGAAAATTGAAATCGGGCTTTCTTCGTAGCAGTCCTTTATCCTGTTCATAACCAGGAGGAATCTGGCCTAGTAATGATGTACTGTTTCATCGGGCTCTTGCCGTATTCGAGATAGATCGCTTATGTTTGGGTGGGCGGGTGGAATCAAGTTCGGAACCCCGCCCGATCTGAGGCTCAAAGGCCAAGAAGTTTCCGGATTTGGAAGCTTGACTTGCTGGATGCTTTCCAATGAATCTAGTCCGATGCCTGACTCTAAGTTCAGTATTTGATTAGCGTCCATCCCTTCGCGGGAATCCGGCTTGGAGGGATCGGGAATCCGGACATAGTTGGTTTTCAACGTAGAAGAAGGGTTGCCGCATTGCTCCTCTACCACGACAACATGGTGGGTGGCCTGAGGAGAGTTAATCTCTCTCAGATCGGGTTTAAGCCCAATCTGATCATAGTCTGTAGCGACTCCCAGGGCGGCGATGCGATCCAAGAGCTCGTTTACAGAGGAGAGCTCAATCGGATCTAACTGCTCGGCGAATTCCGGGCTGACGTGAAGATCGCTTTTGATGACCTGAGAGGTCATCGTCGGAGCGGTGGCCGAACAGGCGGTCATAAGAAAACCACCTAGCCGGACAGTTTGGCCGGCGGCCAAAGCTCTCTTGACGACGGTGCCGTCTTTAAAGACGGGAGAAGGCATCCTTCCTGATCGCGACGGCACAGAGGAACTCTCAATGAAAGCACCGATGTCAGTGTCAAAACCGGCGGATCTCGGGTAGGGGGTCCCGAACTGTGCATCTAGGCGGATGGTAACAGGAGACGAGGGAGACGATGTTTTTACCCAGGTTCGGGCCCTCTTGATGGAGGTAAAACCCTACGTCCTGCTTGATTAATATTGATGATGTGGGTTACAAGAGTAGATCTACCACGAGATCAAGGAGGCTAAACCCTAGAAGCTAGCCTATGGTATGATTGTTGTTCGTCCTATGGACTAAAGCCATCAGGTTTATATAGACACCGGAGAGGGCTAGGGTTACACAGAGTCGGTTACAAAGGTATGAGATCTACATATCCGTATCGCCAAGCTTGCCTTCCACGCCAAGGAAAGTCCCATCCGGACACAGGACGAAGTCTTCAATCTTGTATCTTCATAGTCTTGGAGTCCGGCCGATGATGATAGTTCGGCTATCCGGACACCCCCTAGTCCGGGACTCCCTCACCCATATAGTCTAACTGCTTTATTTCCCTATGCACGGGCTGCCTCCAGGAACCGAGACGTCGGCTAAGGGTCAAGATTGCCTATGGAACACCCTTTGTACCCTATACAAAGGGGCCGAAGCCGCCGACCGGTCACACAGGTGTTATATAAAGGCACATTCATTTTAAACAAATGAAAGTTTTTTACATCCCGCTAAACTTGGGCATTCCGAAGTGCAAACTTAAAAATACAAGGTGTCCTTAGGGCACTGGTCCTCCGTGATCCGAGCCCCCTCCATCACCCCGGCAAGGAACTGCTCTGCTGTCTAGTCTTTCCCTTCAGGGTCCCTGAGGCCATGAGTGTCGCATCAAGGCGTGGATAGTGCGTCTTCATGCAAGCATACACCCGTTGAATGCCCTCCAAGCACATGGACCATTTCCAGCTCGTCACTTGGGGGCCGGCTTCTTGCAGATGGGCCACCAGACCAAAGAAGCTAGTCGGTAGTGCTTCCGCGGGCCAGAGATGCACGCAGAGATCTTCCAGCGCTAGCTTGGCCATACAGAAGAGCTCCCTTAGCTACTTCATCTGGTGATTCAGCAACTCCGTATGCGATGGCGCCTAGAACTGTTGCCCGAACGCTCTCTCCATGGCATGGCCCTGAAGTAATGGCCGACGTCCGATGCGCTCTTCGGGAGATCCGTGAAGGCCTCTGCGGATCACCATAGTTGAGTGAGTTTGACAAACCCCTTGCGGAAAAAAACACTGAAGCAAAAATTAGCTTAGCAGCAGCGATATGCCTCTCTTGCTGGAGCGCTTCGTGATATGTCTCCATCGTATCTATAATGTTTATTGTTTCATGGCAATACTATATAACTTTCATATACTTTTGGCAACATTTCATATTATTTTTGGGATTAACATAGTGATCCAGTGCCAGTTTATGTTTGTTGCATGTTTTTTGTTTCGCAGAATATCCATATCAAACAAAGTCCAAACGCGATAAAAGTTTACGGATATTTTGGAATATATGTGATATATGGGAAAAAGAATCAACGCGCGATGATGCCCGAGGGGCCCACAAGCCCAAGGCGCGCCCCCCTACTCCAGGCACGCTGGGCAGGCTTGTGGCGCCCCTATAAGGAGGTTGGTTCCCTTCTTCGATGCAAGAAAGATAATATCCGAAAGAAAATCGTGTTAAAATTTCAGCCCAATCGGAGTTACGGATCTCCGGAAATTTAAGAAACGGTGAAGGGCCAGTAAACAGGAATGCGAAACAGAAGAGAAATAGAGAGATAGATCCAATCTCGGAGGACTCCTTCCCTCCGGAGCATGGAGACCATGGACCAAAGGGGGAATTCTCCTCCCATCTAGGGAGGAGGCCAAGAAAGAAGAAGAAGCAGTGGGTCCCTCTCCCCCCTCTCTCCCAGTGGCGTCAAAGTGCCAACGGGGCCATCATCTTGACGGCAATCTACACAAACAACTTCGCCGCCGTCAACATCCACTCTCTCCCCCTCTATGCAACGGTGTAACCTCTCTATTCCCGCTATAATTCTCTACATAAACATGGAGTTTCATGCTTCATATTATTATCCAATGATGTGTTTCCATCCTATGATGTTTGAGTAGATTCGTTTTGTCATATGGGTTGATTGATGACCGTGATTGATTTGAATTGTATGTTTTATTTTGGTGTTGTCCTATGGTGCCCTCCATGTCGCGCAAGCATGAGGTATCCCCACTGTAGGGTGTTGCAATACATTCATAATTCGCTTATAGTGGATGGTGAGAGTGATAGAAGCTTATACCCGAGTAAAGAGATTATTGCGTATGGGACTAAAGAGGACTTGTTACTTAATGCAATGGTTGGGTTTTACCTTAATGATCTTTGGTAGTTGCGGATGCTTGCTAGAGTTCCAATCATAAATGCATATTATCCAAGTATGGAAACTATGTTAGCTCGTGCCTCTCCCTCATATAAAATTGCAATATGATTACCGGTATACTTATCAATTGCCTAGGTACAAAATCCTTCTCTTTGTGTCACAAAAAGCTCTCTACTAAAACTAACTTAATTGTTTATTTATATAAATAACCCCTAACTTTTATTCACGTGTTCTTTATTATCTTGCAAACCTATCCTATCACCTACAAAATAGTTTCATACTTGTTCTAGGTAAATCGAACGTTAAGTGTGCGTAGAGTTGTATCCATGGTCAATAGAACTTGAAGGGAATATAAATTCTACCTTTAGCTACTCACTGGGTTTCACACTCTTATTTATTGAAAAAGCTACAGTTGATCCCCTACACTTGTGGGTTATGAAGACATTTTTCTAGCACCGTTGTCGGGGCACTACTGCAGGATGCTGCTAACACGACACTACGATTAGAGACCCTTCGAGAAACTGTGTGTGATGCAATAATCGCAAACAGTGGTGTAAGAAAACCGTCAAAAATGTGCAAAACGTTTGTGATGACGGATGCATCAAACACGGTTGAGATTTTAGTTGCGTGTGCGATGCACGATATACGGTTCAATTCAATGAACTGTTTGCGATGAGAAAAAAGAACGGAAATGGGCAGTCGGAAGAAGGCGTGTCCGATATACGGCATAATCTGCCTGTTTGTGATGAGGCAAAACAATTAAAAATTTAGCATGATACTTCTATTTGCTCTAATCTGCCTGTGTAAAATAATTAAGGCGGGAGAAGGCAGTGTATGTATGTTGTTTCGCACACGGAGGTGACACATTCCCTCTCGGAACCACAAGCCTTCTTGAGAGAAGCTCCGGTTTGCAAGAAGCTTATACCAAAGCTTGTCCCAATTCAGCCAAAAAAAATTACCGTAGCATGTTGGTGCCATGTCATGACACCATGCCAAGTTTCATGATTTTCAGGCGTGTTTTGGATTTACATGAATTAAAAAACCAAGTTTCTCAATCTTTTCGGCTGAGCCACGATGCCCAGATGTTTGAATTTCATTCCCATTTCTTGCATGGGACCTAGAAATTCACCCAAGGACACACATGCGATTTTTCAACCAACTTTGGTGCACTAGAGCATGTGCTTGTAGTTCAAATTTGAATTATGCATATTAAATGACCAGAAATTCAATTAATGTATAAAAAGGTCAAACGAACCCGGAATAATTAAAATTTTTAGCACGATACTTCTATTTGGTCTAATTTGCCTGTGTAAAAAAATTAAGGTGGGAGAAGGCAGTGTACATATGTCGTTTTGCACACGGAGGTGACACATTCACTCTCGGAACCACGAGCCTTCTTGAGAGAAGCTCCGGTTTGCAAGAAGCTTATACCAAAGCTTGTCCCAATTCAGCCAAAAAAATTACCGCAGCATGTTGGTGCCATGTCATGACACCATGCCAAGTTTCATGATTTTCAGGCGTGTTTTGAATTTACATGAATTAAAAAATCAAGTTTCTCAATCTTTTCGACCGAGCCACGATGCCCAGATGTTTGAATTTCATTCCCATTTCTTGCGTGGGACCTAGAAATCCACCCAAGGACACACATGTGATTTTTCAACCAACTTTGGTGCATTGGAGCATGTGCTTGTAGTTCAAATTTGAATTATGCATATTAAATGACCAGAAATTCAATTAATGTATAAGAAAGTCCAAATAAAGCTGGAATAATTCCAAATTTTAACACGGCACTGATACATCCATTTTGCATCATGCTTTTATATCAATATTTATTGCATTATGGGCTGTTATTACACATTATATCTCAATACTTATGGCTATTCTCTCTTATTTTACAAGGTTTGCCATGAAGAGGGGGAATGCCGGCAACTGGAATTCTAGCTGGAAAAGGAGCAAACGTTGGAAACCTATTATGCACAACTCCAAAAGACCTGAGACTCCACGAAACAACTTTTCAGATTTAATAAGAATTATTGGGAAAAAGAAATAGGCCAGGGGCCCACACCCTGTCCAGGAGACAGGGGGCGCCCCCTATCTCCTGGGCCTCCTGGTGGGCTTCCGGCTGCCATCTTTTGCTATATGAAGGGTTTTCACCTTGAAAAAATCATGGGCAAGCTTACGGGATGAAACTCCGCCGCCATGAGGCGGAACCTTGGCGGAATCAATCTAGGGGGGAGGCAGCGTATATAGTTCTATGTTGCCTCTGTAGAAAATAAGGGGGGGAGGCAGCGTATATCGTTTCAAACACAAAGGTGACACGTCCCCCCTCGGGAACCACGAGTCTTCTCGAGAGAAGCTCCGGTTTGCAAGAAGCTTATACCAAAAACTTGTCCAAATGCGGCCAACCTTTTTACCACAACATGTTGGTGCCATGATGTGACGCCCCCGATTTAATCGTACACTAATCATGCACGCAAATGTGTACGATCAAGATCAGGGACTCACGGGAAGATATCACAACACAACTCTACAAATAAAATAAGTCGTACAAGCATCATAATACAAGCCAGGGGCCTCGAGGGCTCGAATACAAGTGCTCGATCATAGACGAGTCAGCGGAAGCAACAATATCTGAGTACAGACATAAGTTAAACAAGTTTGCCTTAAGAAGGCTAGCACAAACTGGGATACAGATCGAAAGAGGCGCAGGCCTCCTGCCTGGGATCCTCCTAACTACTCCCGGTCGTCATCAGCGGGTAGCACGTAGTAGTAGGCACCTCCAGTGTAGTAGGGGTCGTCGTCGACGGTGGCGTCTGGCTCCAGGGCTCCAGCATCTGGTTGCGACAACCAGGAAGGAAGGAAAGGGGAAAAAGGGGGGAGAAAGCAACCGTGAGTACTCATCCAAAGTACTCGCAAGCAAGGAGCTACACTACATATGCATGGGTATATGTGTAAAGAGGCCATATCAGTGGACTGAACTGCAGAATGCCAGAATAAGAGGGGGATAGCTAATCCTGCCGAAGACTACGCTTCTGGCAGCCTCCGTCTTGCAGCATGTAGAAGAGAGTAGATTGAAGTCCTCCAAGTAGCATCTCCAAGTAGCATATCCAGGTAGCATCTCCAAGCGCACCTCCAGTCGCATCGCATAGCATAATCCTACCCGGCGATCCTCTCCTCGTCGCCCTGCGGAAAAGCGATCACCGGGTTGTCTGTGGAACTTGGAAGGGTGTGTTTTATTAAGTATCCGGTTCTAGTTGTCATAAGGTCAAGGTACAACTCCAAGTCGTCCTGTTACCGAAGATCACGGCTATTCGAATAGATTAACTTCCCTGCAGGGGTGCACCAACTTACCCAACACGCTTGATCCCATTTGGCCGGACACACTTTCCTGGGTCATGCCCGGCCTCGGAAGATCAACACGTCGCAGCCCCACCTAGGCAAAACAGAGAGGCCAGCACGCCGGTCTAAACCTAAGCGCACAGGGGTCTGGGCCCATCGCCCATAGCACACCTGCACGTTGCGTGGGCGGCCGGAAGCAGAACTAGCCCCCTTAATACAAGAGCAGGCTTACGTTCCAATCCGGCGCGCGCCGCTCCGTCGCTGACGTCTGAAGTGCTTCGGCTGATACCACGACGCCGGGATACCCATAACTACTCCCGCATAGATGGTTAGTGCGTATAGGCTCGTAGCCGACTCAGATCAAATACCAAGATCTCGTTAAGCGTGTTAAGTATCCGCGAACGCCGAACAGGGCCAGGCCCACCTGTCTCCTAGGTGGTCTCAACCTGCCCTGTCGCTCCGCCACAAAGTAACAGTCGAGGGCCGTCGGGAACCCAGGCCCACCTCTACCGGGATGGAGCCACCTGTCCTTTCAGCCCCCTCGTCAGAATCACTTGCGGGTACTCAATGAGCTGACCCGACTTTAGTCACCATCTGTATAGTATGTATGTATGTATAGTATATACCCGTGATCACCTCCCAAGTGATCACGGCCCGATAGTATAGCAAGGCAGACTGACAAGAATGTAGGGCCAATGATGATAAACTAGCATCCTATACTAAGCATTTAGGATTGCAGGTAAGGTATCAACAGATGTAGCGACAATGTCAGGCTATGCATCAGAATAGGATTAACGAAAGCAGTAACATGCTACACTACTCTAATGCAAGCAGTATAGAGAAGAGTAGGCGATATCTGGTGATCAAAGGGGGGGCTTGCCTGGTCGCTTTGGCAAGAGAGAGGGGTCGTCAACTCCGTAGTCGAACTGGGCAGCAACGGCGTCGGTCTCGTAGTCTACCGGAAAGGAGTAACAGAGGGGGAACACAATAAATAACAGAGCAATCAAATGTAACACAAAGCAAGACGCGGCAATACGGTGTGCTAGGGGTGACCTAACGTAGGGATAGGCGATACCGGTGAAGGGGGAAACATCCGGGAAAGTATTCCCGGTGTTTCGCGTTTTCGGACAGATGAACCGGAGGGGGAAAGTTGCGAGTTCGATAGGTTAGGGGTGTGTGGCGGACGAACGGACTGCGTATCCGGAATCGTCTCGTCGTTCTGAGCAACTTTCATGTTGAAAATAATTTAATCCGAGTTACGGATTAAAAGATATGATTTTCTAAAGATTTTATTAATTTCTGAAATTTAATTAATTATTTAATTTAATTCGAAAATCTGGATTTATGACATCAGCATGATGTCATGCTGTCATCACCAGTCAACAGGGGTTGACTGGGTGGGACCCACCTGTCATACACTGTTAGGTTAACTAGGGTTTAATTATCTGCTTAGGCTAATCTAATCAGGATTAATTAGTTTAGTTAATTAATTAGGTTAATTAAGCAAGATTAATTAAGTTAATTAATCCTTTAATTAATTAATTAATTTAATAATTTTATTTATTATTTATTTTTAATATATTATTATTAACTTTTTAATTCCCTTTTTTTTTATTAATCCGTTCTGGGGGTGGGGTCCCGCTGTCAATGGCCGAAAGGGGCCAAACGGGCGCTGGCAAACGGGTGCGGGCACCAGCCCGCTCGGTGGCTGGGGCGTGCGGGCGCCCGAGCGAAGG
>NC_041385.1:767815794-767818424 GCF_002162155.2 Triticum dicoccoides
GCAATGCGAACTCGATTTAGTTATCGGTGTCTTTGAGTGTATAATAACTCAGAGCCCGTGAAAAATTGGAATCAGTGGAAAGGTAGCACTTGATGAAGAACTCATAAGAAGTTATGCAGTTCCATGATAATCTTGAGATACCAGGGGGTAATACTCGACACAAGATCAAAGTAAAGATTGGACGGGTGTATTAATCCATAGAAGACAATTGTTTTAACTTGTCCGAGAAATGGAATCAAGGAAGAACAATCATGGTCGGAACCACGGTTGTAAGGGATCAATTCACAGATACCATATGTTAGTTATCAAGGAAATAGTTATTATTACAGGAAGCTTCCATGATAGGATATACATCGCGTCCATGGGCATGAACACAAGGTTCGAGGTCGACTCCCACTTCTCCAAAGCATAACCTTACATTCACTTCTCGTCTCGATAATGGCATTAGTGTTGAAAGTTATACCTGGTGAAATACCAGATGAGTATGACCCGTGAAAACTTTCGAGTTCACACATAGTAAGGAAGGCATAGGTTCAACCCATCAGGGCGTCTTACGAACATATACCACAAACTTCGGGGTAAATAATACAAGCTCGAAAGTAGAGCATTGTTCAAAAGCAGATGATACAATTTACCAAGGCATTATATACCCATGGAAAGGCTTTCAAGGTTATTCAATATGAAGGACACTGTCGGATAAAATCCAACAAAGGAACCGATGGTCCACAAGGGATCTGAGGTGAGCACCGGTACTCAACCAGAGGAAGAAGAATGCACGGGCATCATATTATAGAACATCGGAATGATTCGATGCTTAGATAATAAAGGAATTTCGATTTCCAAAACAAAGGATCAGAAGCAGTCGCTCTGATCAAGGATGTATAAGTTGGATATACCAGAGGCACAATTGACGACAAATAGTTTGGTCTAGAACCAGCTCATGTTCAAAAATGATGTCTGAGCCGGAAGGATAATTTAGAAGGGTTGATAGATGATTGTGTGCATTCGCACACATGCTGAATCAATAGGATCAAAATGACGATGCCTAAGGATACTAACGAATATTGCCAGACATATGGAAAGCATCCATAATGCAAGCAGACAAGTATTGCAGAGCAATAAGCTATTAAGGATTTTTGGAGGATCAAATAGTATTTCGAAGGCCATTGTGAAACACATGAACAACTAGGGGATGAGCGGATACTCGATAAGTGCGAGAATTATCCATAGGGGTATTCAGGTGACAAGGAATTGCAAGACAGTAGGCACAAGATATTCTCGGATCAATAGAGAGAATTTCGGGGTATCTTGTAATAACAAGATCAACTGGGAATAAAAGTAAGAACGTCAAGTGTATGTATTTATCCATAGGGATATTTCGATGGTAGGGAATTGCAAAAGCAACGGGCACAAAGTCTCAAAAGAGTTTCGGTGAGTAACTTCGAAATCTTCTGGTGCAGCCGGCGATCACCTGGACTGAAGGGGCTCTCCGGGAGAAAGTATTTTCGAGAACCTAAAGTCAGATTTTAGTAAAAATCGTTTAACCCGAGTAGAAGAGAGTTCAGAGTCCCAGAGTAAAGGTCGAGGAGTAAAAGATCCTAGTACCACCTGATGGCGACGTGGGCCCGTAAGGCACACAGCCAAGTTAGTAAAAGTTTTGCAATGTCTAGACTCGACTTCGGCCAAGGAGTGTGGAAGGGGGATTCCTACAGGCAGTCGGCTCTGATACCAACTTGTGACGCCCCCGATTTAATCGTACACTAATCATGCACGCAAATGTGTACGATTAAGATCAGGGACTCACGGGAAGATATCACAACACAACTCTACAAATAAAATAAGTCGTACAAGCATCATAATACAAGCCAGGGGCCTCGAGGGCTCGAATACAAGTGCTCGATCATAGACGAGTCAGCAGAAGCAACAATATCTGAGTACAGACATAAGTTAAACAAGTTTGCCTTAAGAAGGCTAGCACAAACTGGGATACAGATCGAAAGAGGCGCAGGCCTCCTGCCTGGGATCCTCCTAACTACTCCCGGTCGTCATCAGCGGGTAGCACGTAGTAGTAGGCACCTCCAGTGTAGTAGGGGTCGTCGTCGACGGTGGCGTCTGGCTCCAGGGCTCCAGCATCTGGTTGCGACAACCAGGAAGGAAGGAAAGGGGAAAAAGGGGGGAGAAAGCAACCGTGAGTACTCATCCAAAGTACTCGCAAGCAAGGAGCTACACTACATATGCATGGGTATATGTGTAAAGAGGCCATATCAGTGGACTGAACTGCAGAATGCCAGAATAAGAGGGGGATAGCTAATCCTGCCGAAGACTACGCTTCTGGCAGCCTCCGTCTTGCAGCATGTAGAAGAGAGTAGATTGAAGTCCTCCAAGTAGCATCTCCAAGTAGCATATCCAGGTAGCATCTCCAAGCGCACCTCCAGTCGCATCGCATAGCATAATCCTACCCGGCGATCCTCTCCTCGTCGCCCTGCGGAAAAGCGATCACCGGGTTGTCTGTGGAACTTGGAAGGGTGTGTTTTATTAAGTATCCGGTTCTAGTTGTCATAAGGTCAAGGTACAACTCCAAGTCGTCCTGTTACCGAAGATCACGGCTATTCGAATAGATTAACTTCCCT
>NC_041385.1:767821182-767870729 GCF_002162155.2 Triticum dicoccoides
GGGGGGGGGGCTTTTCTGTTTTTATTTCTTTTGTTCTATTTTTGTTTATTATTCCTTTTCTATTTTCTGTTTTATTTTGGTTCCTCTTTTATTTTAGTTTTATAACTATAAAAGTAGTCCCTAATTTAGTGTTAGTAATTAGTTACTACCACATAAGTTTGGGCAACAAAATAAATTAGTTTAATATTTTATCTATTGTAAAAGGCATTCAACTAATTGTCTTTGCTACTGTTTAAAACATTTTAGATTATTTTCACTTTTATAAAAGTGTGGTTTCTCCACCATACTTACTTATGCATTATTTGGCTCACTCCGAACAATTTTAGTTTCAATATTTGAAATCTTTTATTTTTTTGCTTGATTTTGAATTTGAACGCGAATCGGTTTCGAACTAACGCGAGATTAGCAACTATAATCGAGGTGACGTGGCATCACTAGCAGAGGATCACTGTAGCTTAATTACCCGGGCGTCACACATGAAATGACACCATGCCAAGTTTCATGATTTTTAGGCGAGTTTTGAATTTGCAGGAATTTAAAAACCAAGTTTCTCAATGTTCCCGACCAAGCCACGACGTCCAGATGTTTGAATTTCATTCCCATTTCTTGCATGGGACCTATAAATTCACCTAAAGACACACATGTGATTTTCCAACAAACTTTGGGGCACTGGAGCATATGCTTGTAGTTCAAATTTGAATTATGCACATTAAATGCCGAGAAACTCAATTAATCCATAAAAATGCCAAATGAACCCGGAATAATTCCAAATTTAAACATGACACTCATGTAGTTGCATGTTCACTGTACATAAATGTTCTAGCAATTAAAACACCGTCCTTTCCCTTTGTAACACCATTTTGTCTTTCAAACCATAATGAAAAAAATCAGGTATACCACAAACAATTTGCTAGAAAGAACCGTATGGGATGCGATATAAAATATCTTGGCGCACCATCTTGTCTGGCTTACGCAGGAAGCTTTGTCATCTACAGTCCACCCCCACCCCCCACCCCTCGCCGCTTGAACCACACTTGCGCGTCAGTTTCTCGCAGCATCGAGCGAAATTTTTTTGCCACCGCGGAAATATCTATCTCCCCGCCCCCTCCTCCCACCAAAAGCCACATTTCCACTATTCCTCCTTGCTTTCCAAGTTCAAATCTTAACTACTGCTTACTGGCAGCTCAGCCTCCTCACCGGCGACCCTTCTTCTTGCAGTGCCGCCTCCTCACTGGCGACCCTTCTTCTTGCAGCGCCGCCTCCTCGCCGGCGACCCTTCTTGCCGCGCGGCCTCCTCATTGCCGACCCTTCTTCTTGCTGCATGGCCTCGTCAATATGGTCAGGTAATCCACACCCCACCCACACCATCCTCCTCCTTTCCCGTCCCACATGCCCCGACCGCCGGCGCGACACCTTCCGCCGAAATCACTATCCCCCTCCTCCAATTAAGCGCCGCCCACAACCATTTTGCACGCAGTATAACGTGGAGCTCAGTAGCATTCGGCAGCGGAGAAGCAAATCGCGGCTGCACGCACGCTCGAGATTGCTATGGCTGCCATGTGTGTCGACCGCCAGATCATGGAGGAGCACCTCGTCTTCGAGGCCACTGTCGACACCGCCACGCGGTTGTCTACTTTAAAATATAGTTCGTGTTGTTTTCTCGAGGCCACCGCCAATGCCTTCTAGTGATTTGTCCTCTGGAATGTTCTGATGTTCATTTTACAGTTTGGTCCTCTGAAATGTAATGTTCAGTTAACACTTTGGTCCTCTGAAATGTAATGTCAGTTAATAGTTTGGTCCAACAATTGCTACATTTCGTAGTAGTGTTCTCAAGCATTCTTTGTTTTGTTAACTGTCTTATCTTCTAGTACATCTTTCCATTCTGCAATGTCGTGCTTAGTTAACTATTTTGGTTCATTTGGTATGTTGTCCATTTAACTGTTTGGTTCAGTTCTGCAATTTCATTTTCATTTGCTGTGGGTACAATTTTGTATTGTTACACATGTGAAATAAATCGAATTTGGCTGTACTCAATACATATTCTACTGATAGTATGACAACTCTCAGTTAACCTGATCAAGATCTTCCTTATGTGTGTTGCAGGGAAACAATGGGAGACACTGCGGTTTACCATCGAGGTTTGTTCAAGCATGGTCCTTTGGCTAATAGAACATTATTGTGCAGTTGTAGGAATCATTCTAATATTTAGGTTTCTTACAATTTGGTCTTGCATATGTAGGTCCTTCTATCAGAGGCTCAGACCCACTATTTGACCCATTTTGCATATTGGAAATGAGATGTCCATGAATATCAGTCAAGATAATAAACTCGGAAAGATTGTTAGGATGAAGAAACTTGCGAAGAATAATAGCAAGATCTTTGTTTGCACAATGAAGAAGATATCAGTCAACTATAGGATGGTACTAACTCTTTTACCTTGTTTTTACCCCTTGCGCCATTAGTCAACTATAGGATGGTACTGTTGGGGAACGTAGTAATTTCAAAAAAATTCCTACGTACACGCAAGATCATGGTGATGGCATAGCAACGAGAGGGGAGAGTGTTGTCCACGTACCCTCGTAGACCGTAAGCGGAAGTGTTATGACAACACGGTTGATGTAGTCGTACGTCTTCATGATCCGACCGATCCAAGCACCGAACGTACGGCACCTCCGAGTTCAGCACACGTTCAGCTCGATGACGATCCCCGGGCTCCGATCCAGCAAAGCTTCGGGGATGAGTTCCGTCAGCACAACAGCATGGTGACGATGATGATGCTCCACCGGTGCAGGGCTTCGCCTAAACTCCGCGACGATATGACCGAGGTGGAATATGGTGGAGGGGGGCACCGCACACGGCTAAGGAACGATCCGTAGATCAACTTGTGTGTCTATGGGGTGCCCCCTGCCCCCGTATATAAAGGAGGGAGGGGGGAGGCCGGCCGGCCCTTGTTGGGCGTGCCAGGAGGAGGAGTCCTCCTCCTAGTAGGAGTAGGACTCCTCTTTTCCTACTCCTACTAGGAGGGGAAGGAAGGGGAAGAGGAGGGGAAGGAAAGAGGGGGCGCCGCTCCCCCTCCTAGTCCAATTCAGACCAGAGGGAGAGGGGGCACGCGGCCCTTCCTGGCCGCCCCTCTCTCTTCCCACCAAGGCCCATGTGGCCCATTAACTCTCCGGGGGGGGGGGGTTCCGGTAACCCTCCGGCACTCCGGTTTTCTCCGAAATCACCCGGAACACTTCCGTTGTCCGAATACAGTCGTCCAATATATCAATCTTTATTTCTCGACCATTTCGAGACTCCTCGTCATGTCCGTGATCACATCCGGGACTCCGAACAAACTTCGGTACATCAAAACTTGTAAACTCATAATAAAACTGTCATCGTAACGTTAAGCGTGCGGACCCTACGGGTTCGAGAACTATGTAGACATGACCTAGAACTATTCTCGGTCAATAACCAATAGCGGAACCTGGATGCCCATATTGGTTCCTACATATTCTACGAAGATCTTTATCGGTTAAACCGCATAACAACATACGTTGTTCCCTTTGTCATCGGTATGTTACTTGCCCGAGATTTGATCGTCGGTATCCAATACCCAGTTCAATCTCGTTACCGGCAAGTCTCTTTACTCGTTCCATAATGCATCATCCCGTAACCAACTCATTTGGTCACATTGCTTGCAAGGCTTATAATGATGTGCATTACCGAGAGGGCCCAGAGATACCTCTCCGACAATCGGAGTGACAAAACCTAATCTCGAAATACGCCAACTCAACATGTACCTTTGGAGACACCTGTAGTACTCCTTTATAATCACCCAGTTACGTTGTGACGTTTGGTAGTACCCAAAGTGTTCCTCCGGTAAACGGGAGTTGCATATTTCTCATAGTTACAGGAACATGTATAAGTCATGAAGAAAGCAATAGCAGCATACTAAACGATCAAGTGCTAGGCTAACGAAATGGGTCATGTCAATCACATCATTCTTCTAATGATGTGATCCCATTAATCAAATGACAACACATGTCTATGGTTAGGAAACATAACCATCTTTGATTAATGAGCTAGTTAAGTAGAGGCATACTAGTGACTATATGTTTGTTTATGTATTCACACATGTATCATGTTTCCGGTTAATACAATTCTAGCATGAATAATAAACATTTATCATGATATGAGGAAATAAATAATAACTTTATTATTGCCTCTAGGGCATATTTCCTTCAGTCTCCCACTTGCACTAGAGTCAATAATCTAGATTACATAGTAATGATTCTAACACCGATGGAGTCTTGGTGTTGATCATGTTTTGCTGTGAGAGAGGCTTAGTCAACGGGTCTGCAACATTCAGATCCGTATGTATTTTGCAAATCTCTATGTCTCCCACTTGGACTTGGTCCCGAATGGAATTGAAGCGTCTCTTGATGTGCTTGGTCCTCTTGTGAAATCTGGATTCCTTTGCCCAAGCAATTGCACCAGTATTGTCACAGAAGATCTTCATTGGTCCCGATGCACTAGGTATGACACCTAGATCGGTAATGAACTCCTTCATCCAGACTCCTTCATTTGTTGCTTCAGAAGCAGCTATGTACTCCGCTTCACATGTAGATCCTGGCACGACGCTTTGTTTAGAACTGCACCAACTTACAGCTCCACCATTTAATAAAAACAAGTATCCGGTTTGCGATTTAGAATCGTCCGGATCAGTGTCAAAGCTTGCATCAATGTAACCATTTACGACTAGCTCTTTGTCACCTCCATATACGAGAAACATATCCTTAGTCCTTTTCAGGTATTTCAGGATGTTCTTGACCGCTGTCCAGTGATCCACTCCTGGATTACTTTGGTACCTTCCTGCCAAGCTTATTGCTAAGCATACGTCAGGTCTGGTACACAGCATTGCATACATGATAGAGCCTATGGCTGAAGCATAGGGAACATCTTTCATTTTCTCTCTATCTTCTACTGTGGTCGGGCATTGAGTTTGACTCAACTTCACACCTTGTAGCACAGGCAAGAAACCTTTCTTTGCCTGAACCATTTTGAACTTTTTCAAAATTTTGTCAAGGTATGTGCTTTGTGAAAGTCCTATTAAGCGTCTTGATCTATCTCTATAGATCTTGATGCCCAATATGTAAGCAGCTTCACCGAGGTCTTTCATTGAAAAACTTTTATTCAAGTATCCCTTTATGCTATCCAGAAATTTTATATCATTTCCAATTAATAATATGTCATCTACATATAAAATCAGAAATGCTACAGAGCTCCCACTCACTTTCTTGTAAATACAGGCTTCTCCAAAAGTCTGTATAAAACCATATGCTTTGATCACACTATCAAAACGTTTATTCCAACTCCGAGATGCTTGCACCAGTCCATAAATGGATCGCTGGAGCTTGCACACTTTGTTAGCACCTTTTGGATCAACAAAACCTTCTGGTTGCATCATATACAACTCTTCTTCCAGAAATCCATTCAAGAATGCAGTTTTGACATCCATTTGCCAAATTTCATAATCATGAAATGCAGCAATAGCTAACATGATTCGGACAGACTTAAGCATCGCTACGGGTGAGAAAGTCTCATCGTAGTCAACCCCTTGAACTTGTCGAAAACCTTTCGCAACAAGTCGAGCTTTATAGACAGTTACATTACCATCAGTGTCAGTCTTCTTCTTAAAGATCCATTTATTCTCAATGGCTTGCCGATCATCGGGCAAGTCAACCAAAGTCCATACTTTGTTTTCATACATGGATCCCATCTCAGATTTCATGGCCTCTAGCCATTTTGCGGAATCTGGGCTCATCATCGCTTCCTCATAGTTCGTAGGTTCATCATGGTCAAGTAACATGACTTACAGAATAGGATTACTGTACCACTCTGGTGCGGATCTTACTCTGGTAAACCTACGAGGTTCAGTAGAAACTTGATCTGAAGTTTCATGATCAATATCATTAGCTTCCTCACTAGTTGGTGTAGTTGTCACAGGAACTGGTTCTTGTGATGAACTACTTTCCAACAAGGGAGTAGATACAGTTATCTCATCAAGTTCTACTTTCCTCCCACTCACTTCTTTCGAGAGAAACTCCTTCTCTAGAAAGGATCTGATTTTAGCAACGAAAATCTTGCCCTCAGATCTGTGATAGAAGGTGTACCCAATAATCTCTTTTGGGTATCCTATGAAGACACATTTCTCCAATTTGGGTTCGAGCTTATCTGGTTGAAGTTTCTTCACATAAGTATCGCAGCCCCAAACTTTAAGAAATGACAACTTTGGTTTCTTGCCAAACCACAGTTCATAAGGCGTCGTCTCAACGGATTTTGATGCTGCCCTATTTAACGTGAATGCGGCCGTCTCTAAAGCATAACCCCAAAACAATAGCGATAAATCAGTAAGAGACATCATGGATCGCACCATATCTAGTAAAGTACGATTACGACGTTCGGACACACCATTTCGTTGTGGTGTTCCGGGTGGCATGAGTTGCGAAACTATTCCGCATTGTTTCAAGTGTAGACCAAACTCGTAACTCAAATATTCTCCTCCACGATCAGATCGTAGAAACTTTATTTTCTTGTTACGATGATTTTCCACTTCACTGTGAAATTCTTTGAACTTTTCAAATGTTTCAGACTTGTGTTTCATTAAGTAGATATACCCATATCTGCTCAAATCATCTGTGAAGGTGAGAAAATAACGATACCCGCCGCGAGCCTCAACATTCATTGGACCACAAACATCAGTATGTATGATCTCCAATAAATCAGTTGCTCACTCCATAGTTCCGGAGAACGGCGTTTTAGTCATCTTGCCCATGAGGCACGGTTCGCAAGTACCAAGTGATTCATAATCAAGTGATTCCAAAAGCCCATCAGTATGGAGTTTCTTCATGCGCTTTACACCGATATGACCTAAACGGCAGTGCCACAAATAGGTTGTACTATCGTTATTAACTCTGCATCTTTTGGTTTCAACACTATGAATATGTGTATCACTACTATCGAGATTCAATAAAAATAGACCACTCTTCAAGGGTGCATGACCATAAAAGATATTACTCATATAAATAGAACAACCATTATTCTCTGATTTAACTGAATAACTGTCTCGCATCAAACAAGATCCAGATATAATGTTCATGCTCAACGCTGGCACCAAATAACAATTATTTAGGTCTAAAACTAATCCCGATGGTAGATGTAGAGGTAGCGTGCCGACCGCGATCACATCGACTTTGGAACCATTTCCCACGCGCATCGTCACCTCGTCCTTAGCCAATCTTCGCTTAATTCGTAGTCCCTGTTTCGAGTTGCAAATAATAGCAACAGAACCAGTATCAAATACCCAGGTACTACTGCGAGCATTAGTAAGGTACACATCAATAACATGTATATCACATATACCTTTGTTCACTTTGCCATCCTTCTTATCCGCCAAATACTTGGGGTAGTTCCGCTTCCAGTGTCCAGTCTGCTTGCAGTAGAAGCACTCAGTTTCAGGCTTAGGTCCAGACTTGGGTTTCTTCTCTTGAGCAGAAACTTGCTTGCCGTTCTTTTTAAAGTTCCCCTTCTTCTTCCCTTTGCCCTTTTTCTTGAAACTGGTCGTCTTGTTAACCATCAACACTTGATGCTCCTTTTTGATTTCTACCTCCACAGCCTTTAGCATTGCGAAGAGCTCGGGAATAGTCTTGTTCATCCCTTGTATATTATAGTTCATCACGAAGCTCTTGTATCTTGGTGGAAGTGATTGGAGAATTCTGTCAATGACACTATCATCAGGAAGATTAACTCCCAGTTGAATCAAGTGATTATTATACCCAGACATTTTGAGTATGTGTTCACTGACAGAACTATTCTCCTCCATCTTGCAGCTATAGAACTTATTGGAGACTTCATATCTCTCAATCCGGGCATTTGCTTGAAATATTAACTTCAACTCTTGAAACATCTCATATGCTCCATGACGTTCAAAACGTCGTTGAAGACCCGGTTCTAAGCCGTAAAGCATGGCACACTGAACTATCGAGTAGTCATCAGCTTTGCTCTGCCAGACGTTCTTAACGTCGTCAGTTGCATCAGCAGCAGGCCTGGCACCCAGCGGTGCTTCCAGGACGTAACTTTTCTGTGCAGCAATGAGGATAATCCTCAGGTTACGGACCCAGTCCGTGTAATTGCTACCATCATCTTTCAACTTTGCTTTCTCAAGGAACGCATTAAAATTTAACGGAACAACAGCACGAGCCATCTATCTACAAACAAACATAGACAAGCAAAATACTATCAGGTACTAAGTTCATGATAAATTTAAGTTCAATTAATCATATTAGTTAAGAACTCCCACTTAGACAGACATCTCTCTAGTCATCTAAGTGACCACGTGATCCAAATCAACTAAACCATGTCTGATCATCACGTGAGATGGAGTAGTTTCAATGGTGAACATCACCATGTTGATCATATCTACTATATGATTCACGTTCGACCTTTCGGTCTCCGTGTTCTGAGGCCATATCTGTATATGCTAGGCTCGTCAAGTATGACCTGTGTATTCCGCGTGTGCAACTGTTTTGCACCCGTTGTATTTGAACGTAGAGCCTATCACACCCGATCATCACGTGGTGTCTCAGCACGAAGAACTTTCGCAACGGTGCATACTCAGGGAGAACACTTCTTGATTATTAAGTGAGAGATCATCTTAAAATGCTACCGTCAATCAAAGCAAGATAAGATGCATAAAGGATAAACATCACATGCAATCAATATAAGTGATATGATATGGCCATCATCATCTTGTGCTTGTGATATCCATCTTCGAAGCACCGTCGTGATCACCATCGTCACCGGCGCGACACCTTGATCTCCATTGTAGCATCGTTGTCGTTACGCCATCTATTGCTTCTATGACTATCGCTACCGCTTAGTGATAAATTAAAGCAATTACAGGGCGTTTGCATTTCATACAATAAAGCGACAACCATATGGCTCCTGCCACTTGCCGATAACTTCGGTTACAAAACATGATTATCTCATACAATAAAATATAGCATCACGTCTTGACCATATCACATCACAACATGCCCTGCAAAAACAAGTTAGACATCCTCTACTTTGTTGTTGCAAATTTTACGTGGCTGCTACGGGCTTAGCAAGAACCGTTCTTACCTACGCATCAAAACCACAACGATAGTTTGTCAAGTTGGTGTTGTTTTAACCTTCGCAAGGACCGAGCGTAGCCACACTCGGTTCAACTAAAGTGAGAGAGACAGACACCCGCCGGTCACCTTTAAGCAACGAGTGCTCGTAGCGGTCAAACCAGTCTCGCGTAAGCGTACGCGTAATGTCGGTCCGGGCCGCTTCATCTCACAATGCCGCTGAACCAAAGTATGAAATGCTGGTAAGCAGTATGACTTATATCGCCCACAACTCACTTGTGTTCTACTCGTGCATATAACATCAACGCATAAAACCAGGCTCAGATGCCACTGTTGGGGAACGTAGTAATTTCAAAAAAATTCCTACGTACACGCAAGATCATGGTGATGGCATAGCAACGAGAGGGGAGAGTGTTGTCCACGTACCCTCGTAGACCGTAAGCAGAAGCGTTATGACAATGCAGTTGATGTAGTCGTACGTCTTCACGATCCGACCGATCCAAGCACCGAACGTACGGCACCTCCGAGTTCAGCACACGTTCAGCTCGATGACGATCCCCGGGCTCCGATCCAGAAAAGCTTCGGGGATGAGTTCCATCAGCACGACGGCGTGGTGACGATGATGATGCTCTACCGGCGCAGGGCTTCGCCTAAACTCCGCGACGATATGACCGAGGTGGAATATGGTGGAGGGGGCACCGCACACGGCTAAGGAACGATCCGTAGATCAACTTGTGTGTCCATGGGGTGCCCCTGCCCCCGTATATAAAGGAGGGAGGGGGAGGCCGGCCGGCCCTTGTTGGGCGCGCCAGGAGGAGGAGTCCTCCTCCTAGTAGGAGTAGGACTCCTCCTTTTCCTACTCCTACTAGGAGGGGAAGGAAGGGGGAGAGGAGGGGAAGGAAAGAGGGGGGTGCCGCCCCCCCCCTCCTAGTCCAATTCGGACCAGAGGGAGAGGGGGCGCGCGGCCCTTCCTGGCCGCCCATCTCTCTTCCCACCAAGGCCCATGTGACCCATTAACTCTCCAGGGGGGTTCCGGTAACCCTCCGGCACTCCGGTTTTCTCCGAAATCACCCGGAACACTTCCGGTGTACGAATATAGTCATCCAATATATCAATCTTTATGTCTCGACCATTTCGAGACTCCTCGTCATGTCCATGATCACATCCGGGACTCCGTACAAACTTCGGTACATCAAAACTTGTAAACTCATAATAAAACCGTCATCGTAACGTTAAGCGTGCGGACCCTACGGGTTCGAGAACTATGTAGACATGACCTAGAACTATTCTCGGTCAATAACCAATAGCGGAACCTAGATGCCCATATTGGTTCCTACATATTCTACGAAGATCTTTATCGGTCAAACCGCATAACAACATACGTTGTTCCCTTTGTCATCGGTATGTTACTTGCCCGAGATTTGATCGTCGGTATCCAATACCCAGTTCAATCTCGTTACCGGCAAGTCTCTTTACTCGTTCCGTAATGCATCATCCCGTAACCAACTCATTTGGTCACATTGCTTGCAAGGCTTATAATGATGTGCATTACCGAGAGGGCCCAGAGATACCTCTCGGACAATCGGAGTGACAAAACCTAATCTCGAAATACGCCAACTCAACATGTACCTTTGGAGACACCTGTAGTACTCCTTTATAATCACCCAGTTATGTTGTGACGTTTGGTAGTACCCAAAGTGTTCCTCCGGTAAACGGGAGTTGCATATTTCTCATAGTTACAGGAACATGTATAAGTCATGAAGAAAGCAATAGCAGCATACTAAACGATCAAGTGCTAGGCTAACGAAATGGGTCATGTCAATCACATCATTCTTCTAATGATGTGATCCCATTAATCAAATGACAACACATGTCTATGGTTAGGAAACATAACCATCTTTGATTAATGAGCTAGTTAAGTAGAGGCATAGTAGTGACTATATGTTTGTCTATGTATTCACACATGTATCATGTTTCCGGTTAATACAATTCTAGCATGAATAATAAACATTTATCATGATATGAGGAAATAAATAATAACTTTATTATTTCCACTAGGGCATATTTCCTTCAGGTACAAACTCGTTTACCTTGTTTGCATATCTTTGTTTTCAGTACTTTACAAAGCAGTTCACCGATGATTACCTCTCAAAGCACCTGCATGGTCAAGAGGCGAGGAAGGTATTCATTCAACACCCACGGTACAATATTGAAGTCTTGCTGAAGAGGATGAAGGTTGGGAGGGCAATTATCCATAGCCACTGGCCTAAAGTTGCAAGGACATTCAACATCACTGAAGGCTCAACATTTGCCTTCCGCTTTTGCAGTTTCCAATATGAGATTCATCTGTCTATTTACCGTGTATGGTGCTACTTTCCAAAGGTTTTTGATGTTGCATGTGAAACTTTGTGGTGTTGTGTAATGGCGGAACTAAGTGCCGAAGCTATCTGATGTAATTCAATTATGAAATTTTGGTTGCTGTTATACGGATATGAATTATCTGGTGTGTTTTTATGAGAAATATCAATTTGATTAGGTCATGGATTATCAATAATAGGCTAATTACCCTACTTATTGGGGTTTTCTATTGCAGAAGGTTACCCAGACAACACCGTGGGCGATGAACTCAAACAACACGCACGGTTTCTAGAAAGTAGGCATGTCCGATCAACTAACAATCACACACGGCTTCCGGCAGAGAACTGTTTGCGTTAGGCCACCTTGCACCAACGTTTCCACACACAAAACTGTGTGTGATATACATACTAATGGAAATGTTTTTCTGGGATTCACCGTGTGGGATGTACATATGAACAGAAACAATTGGGTTTCGATGCCTCGCCCAATCGCACACGAGCCAGCTTGTGTGACAGGAGGGCCCGATGGTTTCTGGGTCGTGTGGGAATGACCCCCCTATCACCCACACTCACTTGGTGACGGTTCCAAGTGCCTTCACGAAAAGGGGTTAAAAACCATTTGTATAGCACGTCGATGTACCAGTGGGGAGCAATAGCGTGGGGTGAATATTCTCGTGTGCGCTTGTTTGGTTTATCACTAAGTAGTTTGTATTTTCTATTCTCAGTTGTTCTCTATCTTTGTTATGGATATGGAACACGAAACACTAAAAAAACTAGTTGTACTTGCTACTCATGGAGATGGGGGACCTCCTAAAACCCTCGATGCTCGTTATGTGGAAAATATTAAACACTACTTTCATAATCCCGAGAAACCCCATTCAACTTGATAATGGGAGACACGTTGGATCGACATGAATACTTTAGGGATTATCGCTTGACTCAAAAAGGAAAATTCTTATGGGATCAAATTGATTGTTTGCAATGGTATGCTTGGAATTTATGCTTGAGACATGATTACACTTATTGCTCTAGGATGAAGGCTCCACACCTCCCTTTTCATGTGAATTTAATGATAATGAAACCTTGGCTTCTTATGCTAACGGTAGATATGTTACTATGATGTGGAACAAATAGAAGAATTTGTTACTTTTAAGGGTGCTTATGAAATTAAATCTTTGTTTGAAAGTTTGAAGATTGTGATGATGTTGTTTACAGATCTAAGTTCTTTTCTATACTTAAGTATTGCTATGAGAATTATAAATACAATGCTGATATTGATGGATTTGTTGAGAAAATCTTCGCTGTCCAAGAAGAGACTAATAATTTACAGGAATCTATGGAAGAAGAAATTGCTGAAATTGTGAGCTCATTAGATGAAAAAGATGAGGAAAGCGAAGAACAAAAGGAGGAAGAGTGGATTAACTACCCATGTCCACTTTCTAATGAGAGTAACTCCTCAACTCATACATTCTTTAATTTCCCTTCGTGCTTACTGAAGGATGAATGCTATGATAATTGCTATGATCCCGTTGATTCATTTGAAATATCCTTTTTTAATGAACTTGATGCTTTCTATACTTGTGGCCATGATGCCAATATGAATTATGCTTATGGAGATGAACTTGCTATAGTTCCTTATGTTAAACATGAAATTGTTGCTATTGCACCCACACATGATAGTCCTATTATCTTTTTGAATTCTCCCAACTACACTATATCGAAGAAGTTTGCACTTATTAAGGATTATATTGATGGGTTGCCTTTTACCATTACGCATGATGATTTTGATGAATATAATATGCATATGCCTGCTGCTCCTACTTGAAATTATTATGAGAGAGGAACTACATCTCCACCTCTCTATGTTCCCAATATGATAAAATTGCAAGAAACTGTTTATACTATGCATTGCCCTTCACTTGATGTGCATGAATTATTCTTTTATGGCATGCCGATGCGTAGGAAGAGAGTTATAATCCATTGTTATGTGATATATGTTAATTTGTGCTCATTACAAAAATACAAATCATTGTGAATTAAAATTGGCTTTAATGTACCTTGGGATTCGGGTGGATCAATTACTTGAGCACTGTATGCCTAGCTTAATGCCTTTAAAGAAAGCGCTGCCAGGGAGACAACCCAGAAGTTTTAGAGAGTCATTTACTTATGTTGTGTGCTTTTAAAAAGTTTCAAAAAAAATAGGGGAACATAAAAAAATAAAAAAAATAAAATTGAAAGTGAGAAAGACGAGCACCGTTGAAGTGGAGGATACCCTTGAACTTCTTCATGCCTAAGGAAACTTCGTGAATCTTGAATTACAAAAACTTCTCAACAAAAATAATTATCCCCTTTTACAAATCCATTGTATTATAAAAATAATGTGCCAAGATTTACCTTTAGGATGTTTAAATTGCTTGTTTCGTGTGTGCGGTGCAAAACAGAAACTTTTGTTATAGTGCGTGAATTTAATTTTTTTATTGGAATATGCAAAAACAATCTGAAATTTTTAAATAGTACTTCTATGAAAAATGTTTATTTTGTCCTAATTTTTTAGAATTGTTTGAGTTACATAAGTATATGTAGCATCTGCATTTTTATAGATTGTCCTATTTTCACATATTGCTGTTATAGTTGCATTATTTGCTTATGTTTTAAATCTCGTTGAGCCCGTTGACTTGGGAGCCATAGAATTCTGATAGCATACAGTGGGTAATATTTATTATATTTAGTGTTACAGCAGTACATGATGGGATTTGATGTTATATGTACTAATCCCGTTAATAAAAAGTTTGGTTAAGTTTTGTATGGATGAAGTGTTCGAAGATCGAGGAGTTATCGATATGAGAAGAAGGAGAGGCCAGAGTTCAAGATTGGGGATGCCCAAGGCATCCCTAGTAAAATTTTGAAGGAAATATGCCCTAGAGGCAATAATAAAGTTATTATTTATTTCCTTATTTCATGATAAATGTTTATTATTCATGCTAGAATTGTATTAACCGGAAACTCAGTACATGTGTGAATACATAGACAAAACATAATGTCCCTAGTATGCCTCTACTTGACTAGCTCGTTATCAAATATAGTTAAGTTTCCTCACCATGGACATGTGTTGTCATTTGATGAACGGGATCACATCATTAGGAGAATGATGTGATGGAAATGACCCATCCTTTAGCTTTGCATAATAATCGTTACAGTTTCATTGCTACTACTTTCTTCATGACTTATACACGTTCCTCATACTATGAGATTATGCAACTCCCAAATACCGGAGGAACTCTTTGTGTGCTACCAAACACCACAACGTAAATGGGTGATTATAAAGGTGCTCTACAGGTGTCTCCGAAGGTGTTTGTTGGGTTTGCATAGATCGAGATTAGGATTTGTCACTCCATGTTCCAGAGAGGTATCTCTGGGCCCTCTCGGTAATGCTCATCACTATATAAGCCTTGCAAGCAATGTGAATAATGCGTTAGTTGCGGGATGAAGTATTACGGAACAAGTAAAGATACTTGCTGGTAACGAGATTGAACTAGGTATGATGATACCGACAATCGAATCATGGGCAAGTAACATACCGATGACAAAGGAAACAACGTATGTTGTTATGAGGTTTGACCGATAAAGCAGATCTTCGTAGAATATGTATGATCCAATATGAGTATCTAGGTTCCGCTATTCGTTATTGACCAGAGATGTGTCTCGGTCATGTCTACCTAGTTCTCGAACCCGTAGGGTCCGCACGCTTAACGTTCGATTACGATATACATTATGAATTATGTGTTTTGATGACCGAAGTTTGTTCAGAGTCCCGGATGAGATCACAAACATGACGAGGAGTCTCGAAATGGTTGAGACATAAATATTAATATATTAGACGGCTATATTCGGACACCAGAAGTGTTCCGGAAAGTTTCGGAAAAAATCGGAGTGCCCGAGGGGTTACCGGAACCACCCCGGGGAACTAATGGGACACATTGGGCCTTAGTGGAGAGAGAGAGGGGCGGCCAGGGCAGGCCGCGTGCCCCCTCCCCCTTGGGTGCAAATTGGACTAGGGAAGGGGGCCGGCGCCCCCCTTTCCTACTCCCTCTCCTTCTCCTTCCTTTCCCCTCTCTCCCTCTTGGTGGAATCCTACTAGGACTAGTAGTCCTAGTAGGACTCCCCTCTTGAGGCACGCCCTAGAGGTCGGCTGGTCTCCCCCTTGCTCCTTTATATACGAGGGCAGGGGGCACCCTAGAACACACAAGTTTCTCTCCCAACTGTGTGCAGTACCCCCCCCCCCTCCACAGTTACACACCTCGATCATACCATCGTAATGCTTAGGCGAAGCCCTGCGCCGGTAACATCATCATCACCATCGCCACTCCATCGTGCTGATGAAACTCACCCTCGTCCTCAACTGGATCAAGAGTACGAGGGACTTCATCGAGCTGAACGTGTGCTGAACGCGTAGGTGACGTACATTCGGTACTTGATCAGTTGGATCGCAAAGAAGTTCGACTACATCAACCACGTTATTGAAACACTTCCGCTTTCGGTCTACAAGGGTACGTGGACACACACTCCTATCTCGTTGCTATGCATCACCTAGATAGATCTTGCGTGATCGTAGGAATTTTTTTGAAATTGCCGCATTCCCCAACAGTGGTATCAGAGCCAGGTCTATGCGTAGATGTTATATGCACAAGTAGAACACAAAGAGTTGTGGGCGATAATAGTCATACTACTTACCACCAAAGTCTTACTTTGATTCGGGGTATTGTTGGATGAAGCGACCCGGATCGATATTACGTGACCGTGTTCATGAGACTGGTTCTACCGACGTGCTTTTGCACATAGGTGGCTAGCGGGTGTCTGTTTCTCCAACTTCTGTTTAATCGAGTTTGGCTACGGCCGGTCCTTGTTGAAGGTTAAAACAGCACACTTGACGAAAAATCATTGTGGTTTTGATGCATAGGTTAGAACGGTTCTTGCTAGAAGCCCGTGGCAGCCACGTAAAACTTGCAACAACAAAGTAGAGGACGTCTAACTTGTTTTTGCAGGGCTTGTTGTGATGTGATATGGTCAAGACATGATGTGATATAATTTGTTTTATGAGATGATCATGTTTTGTAACAAAGTTATCGGCAAATGGCAGGAGCCATATGGTTGTCGCTTTATTGTATCCAATGCAATCGCCTTGTAATTGTTTTACTTTATCACTAAGCGGTAGCGATAGTCGTAGAAGCAATAGGTGGCGAGACGACAACGATGCTATGATGGAGATCAAGGTGTCGCGCCGGTGACAATGGAGATCATGACGATGCTTCGGTGATGGAGATCATGAGCACAAGATGATGATGGCCATATCATGTCACATATTTTGATTGCATGTGATGTTTATCATCTATGCATCTTATTTTGCTTAGTACAGCGGTAGCATTATAAGATGATCCCTTACTAAATTTGAAGGTACAAGTGTTCTCCTTGAGTATGCACCATTGCTACAGTTCGTCATGCCGAGACACCACGTGATGATCGGGTGTGATAAGCTCTACGTTCACATACAATGGGTGCAAGCCAGTTTTGCACACGCAGAATACTCGGGTTAAACTTGACGAGCCTAGCATATGCAGATATGGCCTCAGAACACTGAGACCGAAAGGTCGAACGTGAATCATATAGTAGATATGATCAACATAGTGATGTTCACCATTGAAAACTACTCCATCTCACGTGATGATCGGACATGGTTTAGTTGACTTGGATCACGTGATCATTTAGATGACTAGAGGGATGTCTATCTAAGTGGGAGTTCTTAAGTAATATGATTAATTGAACTTTAATTTATCATGAACTTAGTCCTGATAGTTATTTTGCATGTTTATGTTATTTTAGATCAATGGCCCGTGCTACCGTTCCTTTGAATTTTAATGCGTTCCTAGAGAAACCTAAGTTGAAAGATGATGGCAGCAACTACACGGACTAGGTCCGTAACTTGAGGGTTCTCCTCATTGCTTCACGGAAGAATTACGTCCTGGAAGCACCGTTGGGTGACAGGCCTGCTGCAGATGCTACTGATGATGTTAAGAACGTCTGGCAGAGCAAATCTGATGACTACTCGATAGTTCAGTGTGTCATGCTTTACGGCTTAGAATCGGGACTTCAAAGACGTTTTGAACGTCATGGAGCATATGAGATGTTCCAAGAGTTGAAGTTAATATTTCAAGCAAATGCCCGAGTTGAGAGATATGAAGTCTCCAACAAGTTCTACAGCTGCAAAATGGAGGAGAATAGTTCTCTCAGTGAACACATACTCAGAATGTCTGGGTATCATAACCACTTGACTCAGCTGGGAGTTAATCTTCCCGATGATAGTGTTATTGACAGAGTTCTTCAATCACTGCCACCAAGCTATAAAGGCTTCATGATGAACTATAATATGCAAGGGATGAACAAGACTATTCCCGAGATCTTCGCGGTGCTAAAAGTTGCGGAGAAATAAATCAAAAAGCAGCATCAAGTGTTGATGGTCAACAAGACCACTAGTTTCAAGAAAAAAGGCAAAGGGAAGAAGGGGAACTTCAACAAGAATGACAAGAAAGTTCCTGCTCAAGAGAAGAAACCCAAGTCTAGACCTAAGCTTGAAATTGAGTGCTTCTACTGCAAAGGGACTGGTCACTGGAAGCAGAACTGCCCCAAGTATTTGGCGGATAAGAAGGATAGCAAAGTGAAAGGTATATTTCATATACATGTTATTGATGTGTACCTTACTAATGTTTGTAGTAGCGCCTGGGTATTTGATACTGGTTTTGTTGCTCATATTTGCAACTCGAAACATGGGCTAGGGATTAAACAAAGATTGGCTAAGGACGAGGTGCCGATGCACGTGGGAAATGGTTACAAGGTCGATGTGCTCGTCGTCGGCACGCTACCTCTACATTTACATTCGGGATTAGTTTTAGACCTGAATAATTGTTATTTGGTGCCAGCGTTGAGCATGAACATTATATCTGGATCTTGTTTGATGTGAGACGGTTATTCATTTAAATCAGAGAATAATGGTTGTTCTATTTATATGAGTAATATCTTTTATGGTCATGCATCCTTGCTGAGTGGTCTATTTTTGTCGAATCTCGATCGTGATCATACACATGTTCATAATATTAAAGCCAAAAGATGCAAAGTTGATACTGATAGTGCAACTTATTTGTGGCACTGCCGTTTGGGTCATATTGGTGTAAAGCGCATGAAGAAACTCCATGCTGATGGACTTTTGGAATCACTTGATTATGAATCACTTGGTGCTTGCGAACCACGCCTTATGGGCAAGATGACTAAAACTCCGTTCTCCAGAACAATGGAACAAGCTACTGACTTATTGGAAATAATACATATAGATGTATGCGGTCCAATGATTGTTGAGGCTCGTGGCGGGTATCGTTATTTTCTTACCTTCACAGATTATTTGAGCAGATATGGTTATATCTACTTAATGAAGCATAAGTCTGAAACATTTGAAAAGTTCAAAGAATTTCAGAGTGAAGTGGAAAATCATCGCAACAAGAAAATAAAGTTTCTACGATCTGATCATGGAGGAGAATATTTGAGTTATGAGTTTGGTCTTCATTTGAAACAACATAGGATAGTTTCACAACATACGCCACCAGGAACACCACAGCGAAATGGTGTGTTCGAACATCGTAACCGTACTTTATTGGATATGGTGCGATCTATGATGTCTCTTACTGATGTACCACTATCATTTTGGGGTTATGCTTTAGAGATGGTTGCATTCACTTTAAATAGGGCACCATCAAAATCCGTTGAGACAACGCCTTATGAACTGTGGTTTGGCAAGAAACCAAAGTTCTCGTTTCTTAATGTTTGGGGCTGCGATGCTTACATGAAAAAGCTTCAACCTGATAATCTCGAACCCAAATCGGAGAAGTGCGTCTTCATAGGATACCCAAAGGAGACTGTTGGGTACACCTTCTATCACAGATCCGAAGGCAAGATATTTGTTGCTAAGGATGGATCCTTTCTAGAGAAGGAGTTTCTCTCGAAAGAAGTGAGTGGGAGGAAAGTAAAACTTGATGAGGTAATTGTACCTTCTCCCTTATTGGAAAGTAGTTCATCACAGAAATCAGTTCCAGTGATTCCTAAACCAATTAGTGAGGAAGCTAATGATGATGATCATGAAACTTCAGATCAAGTTACTACCAAACCTCGTAGGTCTTCCGGAGTGAGATCTTTACCAAAGAGGTATGCTAATCCTGTTCTCGAATTCATGTGACTAGACCATGGGGAACCTACGAACTATGAGGAAGCAATGATGAGCCCAGATTCTGAGAAATGGCTTGAGGCCATGAAATTTGAGATGGGATCCATGTATGGGAACAAAGTGTGGACTTTGGTGGACTTGCCCGATGATCGTCAAGCCATAGAAAATAAATGGATCTTCAAGAAGAAGACCGGCGCTGACGATAATGTTACTGTCTACAAAGCTCGACTTGTTGCGAAAGGTTTTCGACAAGTTCAAGGAGTTGACTACGATGAGACTTTCTAGCCAGTAGCGATGCTTAAGTCTGTCCGAATCATGTTAGCAATTGTCGTATTTTTGATTATGAAATTTGGCAGATGGATGTCAAAACTGCATTCCTGAATGGATTTCTGGAAGAAGAACTGTATATGATGCAACCATAAGGTTTTGTCAATCCAAAGGGTGCTAACAAAGTGTGCAAGCTCCAGCGATCCATTTATGGACTGGTGCAAGCCTCTCAGAGTTGGAATAAATGCTTTGATAGTGTGATCAAAGCATATGGTTTTATATAGACTTTTGGAGAAGCTTGTATTTACAAGAAAGTGAGTGGGAGCTCTATAGCATTTATAATATTATGTGTGGATGACATATTGATGATTGGAATGTTGGCGAACGTGGTAATCTCAAAAAAATTCCTACGATCACGCAAGATCTATCTAGGAGATGCATAGCAACGAGATGAGAGAGTGTGTCCACGTACCCTCGTAGACCGAAAGCGGAAGCGTTATGACAACCCGGTTGATGTAGTCGTACGTCTTCACGATCCGACCGATCCTAGCACCGAAGGTACGACACCTCCGCGATCTGCACACGTTCAGCTCGGTGACGTCCCACGAACTCTAGATCCAGCTGAGGTCGAGGGAGAGTTTCATCAGAACGACGGCGTGGTGACGGTGATGATGAAGTTACCGGCGCAGGGCTTCGCGTAAACACTACGATGATATGACCGAGGTGTGTAACTGTGGAGGGGGGCAACGCACACGATTAAAACAATTGTCAACTTGTGTGTTTGGGGTGCCCCCCTCCTCCGTATATAAAGGAGGGAGGGAGGAGGAGGCCGGCCAGGGGAGGAGGCGCGCCAAGGGGGCAATCATACTCCAAGTAGGTTTGCCCCCCCCCCCCACTTCCTATTCCAACAAGGAGAAGGGGAAAGGAGGAGGTGGAGAGAAGGAAGGAGAGGGGGGCAACTGCCCCTTCCCCTTGTCCAATTCGGACTAGGGCAAGGGAGGCCGCGCGCCACCTCCTGGCTGCCCTCTCTCTTCTCCACTAAGGCCCATGAGGCCCAATAGCTTCCCGAGGGAGGGGGGTTCCGTTAACCCCCGGCACTCCGGTTTTATCCTAAACTTATCCAGAACACTTCTGGTGTCTGAATATAACCGTCCAATATATCATTCTTTATGTCTTGACCATTTTGAGACTCCTCGTCATGTCCGTGATCACATTCGGGACTCCGAACAATCCTCGGTACATCAAAACACATAAACTCATAATTCCAATCGTCATCGAACGTTAAGCGTGCGGACCCTACGGGTTCGAGAACTATGTAGACATGATCGAGGCACGTCTCCGGTCAATAGCCAATAGCGGAACCTGGATGCTCATATTGGTTCCTACATATTCTATAACAATCTTTATCAGTCAAACCGCATAACAACATACATTGTTCCCTTTGTCATCGGTATGTTACTTGCCCGAGATTCGATCGTCGGTATCATCATACCTAGTTCAATCTCATTACCGGCAAGTCTTTTTACTCGTTCTGTAATACTTCATCCCGCAACTAACTCATTAGTCACAATGCTTGCAAGGCTTATAGTGATGAGTATTGCCGAGAGGGCCAAGAGATACCTCTCCGAGACATGGAGTGACAAATCCTAATCTCGATCTATGCCAACCCAACAAACACGTTCGGAGACACCTGTAGAGAACCTTTATAATCACCCTTTAATGTTGTGACGTTTGGTAGCACACAAAGTGTTCCTCCGGTATTCGGGAGTTGCATAATCTCATAGTCTGAGGAACTTGTATAAGTCATGAAGAGAGCAGTAGCAATGAAACTGTAACAATCATAATGCTAAGCTAACGGATGGGTCATGTACATCACATCATTCTCCTAATGATGTGATCCGGTTCATCAAATGACAACACATGTATATGGTTAGGAAACATAACCCTCTTTGATTAACGAGCTATTCAAGTAGAGGCATACTAGGGACACTATGTTTTGTCTATGTATTCACACATGTACTAAGTTTCCGGCTAATACAATTCTAGCATGAATAATAAACAATCATGAAATAAGGAAATAAATAATAACTTTATTACTGCCTCTAGGGCATATTTCCTTCATTCTCCCACTTGCACTAGAGTCAATAATCTAGTTCACATCGCCATGTGATTTAACACCAATAGTTCACATCTGTATGTGATTAACACCCATAGTTCACATCGCCATGTGACCAATACCCAAAGGGTTTTCTAGAACCAATAATCTAGTTCACGTCGCTATGTGATTAACACCCAAAGAGTACTAAGGTGTGATCATGTTTTGCTTGTGAGAGAAGTTTAGTCAACGGGTCTGTCACATTCAGAGTTGTATGTATTTTGCAAATATTCTATGTCTACAATGCTCTGCATGGAGCTACTCTACAATGCTCCCACTTTCAATATGCATCCAGATTGAGACTTAGAGTCATCTGGATCGGTGTAAAAGCTTGCATCGACGTAACTCTTTACGGCGAACTCTTTATCAGCTGCATAACCGAGAAATAGTTCCTTAGTCCTCACTACGGATAATTTTGACCGTTGTCCAGCAATCTACTCTTAGATCAGTATTGTAGCCCCTTGCCAAACTCATGGCAAGGAACACGATAGGTCTGGTACACAACACAGCATACTTTATAGAACCTATGATTGTGGCATAGGGAATGACTTTCATTCTCTTTCTATCTTCTGCAGTGGTCGGGCTTTGAGTCTTACTCAACTTTACACCTTGTAATACAGGCAAGAACTTCTTATTTGACTGATCCATTTTGAACTCTTTCAAA
Source organism: Triticum dicoccoides (assembly GCF_002162155.2). NCBI lineage: Eukaryota > Viridiplantae > Streptophyta > Magnoliopsida > Poales > Poaceae > Triticum > Triticum dicoccoides. The sequence goes on from NC_041385.1 coordinate 767,844,041, forward strand.
AAACTTGTCAAGGTTTCATTGAAAAAATCTTATCAAATGTCTTGATCTATCTCTATAGATCTTGATGCCCAATATATAAGCAATTTCATCGAGGTCTTTCTTTGAAAAACTCCTTTCAAACTCTCCTTTATGCTTTCCGGAAAATTCTACATCATTTTCGATCAACAATATGTCATCCACATATACTTATCAGAAAGGCTGTAGTGCTCCCACTCACTTTCTTGTAAATACAGGCTTCACCACAAGTCTATATAAAACTATATGCTTTGATCAACTCATCAAAGCGTATATTCCAACTCCGAGATGCTTGCACCAGTCCATAGATGTATCGCTGGAGCTTGCACACCTTGTTAGTACCTTTAGGATTGACAAAACCTTTTGGTTGCATCATATACAACTCTTCTTTAAGAAATATCCATTTAAGGAATGCAGTTTTGACATCCATTTGCCAGATTTCATAAAATATGGCAACTGCTAACATGATTCGGACGGATTTAAGCATCGCTACAGTTGAGAAAATCTCATTGTAATCAACACCTTAAATTTGCCGAAAACCTTTTTGCGACAAGTCAAGCTTTGCAGATAGTAACACTACTATCAATGTCCGTCTTCCTCTTGAAGATCCATTTATTTAATATGGCTTGCCGATCATCGGGCAAGTCCACCAAAGTTCACACTTTGTTCTCATACATGGATCCCATCTCAGATTTAATTGGCCTCAAGCATTTCCCGGAATTTGGGCTCATCATCGCTTCCTCATAGTTCGTAGGTTCATCATGGTCTAGTAACATGACTTCCAGAATATGATTACCGTACCATTCTAGTGCGGACCATACTCTGGAACACCTACGAGGTTCTATAGTAACTTGATCTGAAGTTTCATGATCATCATCATTAGCTTCCTCACTAATTGGTGTACGAATCACTGGAATTGATTTCTGTGATGAACTACTTTCCAATTCGGGAGAAGGTACAGTTACCTCATCAAGTTCTACTTTCCTCCCACTCACTTATTTTGAGAGAAAACTCCTTCTCTAGAAAGGATCAATTCTTAGCAACGAATATCTTGCCTTCGGATCTATGATAGAAGGTGTACCCAACAGTTTCCTTTGGGTATCCTATGAAGGCACACTTCTCCGATTTGGGTTCGAGCTTATCAGGTTGAAGCTTTTTCACATAATCATCGCAACCCCAAATTTTAAGAAATGACAACTTTGGTTTCTTGCCAAACCATAGTTCATAAGGTGCCGTCTCAACGGATTTTGATGGTGCCCTGTTTAAAGTGAATGTAGCTGTCTCTAATGCATAACCCCAAAACGATAGTCGTAAATCGGTAAGAGACATCATAGATCGCACCATATCCAATAAAGTGTGGTTACGATGTTCGGACACACCATTACACTGTGGTGTTCCAGGTGGCGTGAACTGTGAAACTATTCCACATTGTTTTAAATGAAGGCCAAACTCGTAACTCAAATATTCTCCTCCACGATCAGATCGTAGAAATTTTATTTTCTTATATATTACGATGATTCTCCACTTCACTCTGAAATTCTTTGAACTTTTCAAATGTATCAGACTTGTGATTCATCAAGTAGATATACCCATATCTGCTCAAATCATCTGTGAAGGTCAGAAAATAACAATACCCGCCACGAGCATCAACACTCATTGGACTGCATACATCGGTATGTATTATTTCCAATAAGTCACTAGCTCATTCCATTGTTTCGGAGAACGGAGTTTTAGTCATCTTGCCCATAAGGCACAGTTCGCAAGCATCAAATGATTCATAATCAAGTGATTCCAAAAGTCCATCAGCATGGAATTTCTTCATGCGCTTTACACCAATATGACCCAAACGGCAGTGCCACAAATAAGTTGCACTATCATTATTAACTTTGCATCTTTTGGCATCAATACTATGAATATGTGTATTACCATGATTGAGATTCAATAAACCATCAACATTGGGTGTATGACCATAGAAGGTTTTATTCATGTAAACAGAATAACAATTTTTCTCTGTCTTAAATGAATAACCGTATTGCAATAAACATGATCTAATCATATTTATGCTCAATGCAAACACCAAATAACTTTTATTTAGGTTCAACACTAATCCCGAAAGTATAAGGAGTGTGCCATGATGATCATATCAATCTTACCACTTCCAACATACATCGTCACTTCATCCTCAACTAGTCTCTATTTATTCTGCAACTCATGTTTCGAGTTATTAATCTTAGCAACCGAACAAGTATCAAATACCCAGGGATTACTATGAGCACTAGTAAGGCACACATCAATAATATGTATATAAAATAAACCTTTGTTCACTTTGCCATCCTTCTTATCCGCCAAATATTTGGGGCAGTTCCACTTCCAATGACCATTTCCTTTGTAGTAGAAGCACTCAGTTTCAAGCTTAGGTCCAGCTTTGGGCTTCTTCACGGGAGTGACAACTTGCTTGCCATTCTTATTGAAGTTCCCTTTCTTTCCCTTTTCCCTTTTCTTGAAACTAGTGGTCTTGTTTAATCATCAACACTTGATGCTCTTTCTAGATTTCTACCTTCATCAATTTCAGCATCACGAAGAGCTCGGGAATCATTTTCGTCATCCCTTGCATATTATAGTTCATCACAAAATTCCAGCAACTTGGTGATGGTGACTAGAGAACTCTGTCAATCACTATCTTATCTGGAAGATTAACTCCCACTTGATTCAAGTGATTGTAATACCCAGACATTTTGAGCACATGCTCACTAGTTGAGCAATTCTCCTCCATCTTTTAAGCAAAGTACTTGTCAGAGGTCTCATACCTCTAGACACGGGCATGAGTCTGAAATACCAATTTCAGCTCTTGGAACATCTCATATGCTCCGTGACGTTTCAAAAACGTTTTCAAAGTCCCGGTTCTAAGCCGTAAAGCATGGTGCACTAAACTATCAAGTAGTCATCATATTGAGCTAACCGAACATTCATAACGTCTGCATCTGCTCCTGCAATAGGTCTGTCACCTAGCGGTGCATCAAGGACATAATTCTTCTGTGCAGCAATGAAGATAAACCTCAGATCACAGACCCAGTCCGCATCATTGCTACTAACATCTTTCGACTTAGTTTTCTCTAGGAACATATATATATATATAACATAGGGAAGCTACAACGCGAGCTATTGATCTACAAAATAATTTCCAATATACTATCAGGACTAAGTTCATGATAAATTAAAGTTCAATTAATCATATTACTTAAGAACTCCTACTTAGATAGACATCCCTCTAGTCATCTAAATGATCACGTGATCCTAATCAACTAGACCATGTCCGATCATCACGTGAGATGGAGTAGTTTTCAATGGTGAACATCAGTATGTTGATCATATCTACTATATGATTCACGCTTGACCTTTCGGTCTCCAGTGTTCCGAGGCCATATCTGCATATGCTAGGCTCGTCAAGTTTAACCCGAGTATTCTGCGTGTGCAAAACTGGCTTGCACCCGTTGTATGTGAACGTAGAGCTTATCACACCTGATCATCACGTGGTGTCTCGGCATGAAGAACTATCACAATGATGCTTACTCAGGGAGAACACTTGTACCTTGAAATTTAGTAAAGGATCATCTTATAATGCTACCGATGTACTAAGCAAAAAAAGATGCATAAAGGATAAACATCACATGCAATCAAAATATGTGACATGATATGGCCATTATCATCTTGTGCTCATGATCTCCATCACCGAAGCATCGTCATGATCTCCAACGTCACCGGCGCGACACCTTGATCTCCATTGTAGCATCATTGTCGTCTCACCAACTATTGTTACTACGACTATCGCTACCGCTTAGTGATAAAGTAAAACAATTACATGGCGATTGCATTGCATACAATAAAGCGACAACCATATGGCTCATGCCTGTTGCCGATAACTTTGTTACAAAACATGATCATCCCATACAACAATTTATATCACATCACGTCTTGACCATATCACATCACAACATGCCTTGCAAAAAACAAGTTAGACGTCCTCTACTTTGTTGTTGCAAGTTTTACGTGGATGCTACGGGCTTCTAGCAAGAACCGTTATTACCTACGCATCAAAACCACAACGATTTTTTGTCAAGTGTGATGTTTTAACCTTCAACAAGGACTGGGCGTAGCCACACTCGATTCAACTAAAGTTGGAGAAACAGACACTCACCAGCCATCTATGTGCAAAGCACGTCGGTAGAACCAGTCTCGCGTAAGCATAGGCGTAATGTTGGTCTGAGCCGCTTCATCCAACAATACCACCGAATCAAAGAATGACATGCTGGTAAGCAGTATGACTATTATCGCCCACAACTCTTTGTGTTCTACTCGTGCATATAACATCTACGCATAAACCTGGCTCGGATGCCACTGTTGGGAAACACGGTAATTAAAAAAAATCCTATGATCACGCAAGATCTATATAGGACATGCATAACAACGAAAGGGGAGAGTGTGTCCATGTACCCTCGTAGACCGAAAGCAGAAGCGTTATGACAACGGGGTTGATGTAGTTGTATGTCTTCACAATCCGACCGATCCTAGCACCGAAGGTACGACACCTCCACGATCTCCACACGTTCATCTCGGTGACGTCCCATGAACTCTAGATCCAGTTGAGGTCGAGGGAGAGTTTCGTCAGGACGACGGCGTGGTGACGGTGATGATGAAGTTGCCGGTGCAGGGCTTCGCCTAAGCACTATGATGATATGACCGAGGTGTGTAACTGTGGAGGGGGACACCGCATACGGCTAAAACAATTGTCAACTTGTGTGTTTGGGGTGCCCCCCTCCTCCGTATATAAAGGAGGGAGGGAGGAGGAGGCCAGCTAGGGGAGGAGGCGCACCAAGGAGGGGCAATCCTACTCCAAGTAGGTTTGCCCCCCCCCCCTTCCTATTCCAACAAGGAGAAGGGGAAAGGAGGAGGTGGAGAGAAGGAAGGAGAGGGGGGCCGCCGCCCCTTCCCCTTGTTCAATTCCGACTAGGGAAAGGGGGGTCGTGAGCCACCTCCTGGTTGCCCTCTCTCTTCTCCACTAATGCCCATGAGGCCCAATAGCTTCCTGGGGGGGTTCCGGTAACCCCCGGCACCCCCGTTTTATCCGGGACTTATCCGAAACACTTCCGGTGTCCGAATATAGTCGTCCAATATATCAATCTTTACGTCTCGACCATTTCAAGACTCCTCATCATGTCCGTGATCACATCCGGGACTTCAAACAATCTTTGATACATCAAAACACATAAACTCATAATTCCAATCGTCATCGAACGTTAAGCGTGCGGACCCTACGGGTTCGAGAACTATGTAGACATGACCGAGACACGTCTCCGGTCAATAACCAATAGCGGAACCTAGATGCTCATATTGGTTCCTACATATTTACGAAGATCTTTATTGGTCAAACCGCATAACAACATACGTTGTTCCCTTTGTCATCGGTATGTTACTTGCCCGAGATTCGATCGTCGGTATCATAATAACTAGTTCAATATCGTTACCGGCAAGTCTCTTTACTCATTCTGTAATACTTCATCCCGCAACTAACTCATTAGTCACAATGCTTGCAAGGCTTATAGTGATGAGTATTACCGAGAGGGCCCAGAGATACCTCTCCAAAACACGGAGTGACAAATCCTAATCTCGATCTATGCCAACCCAACAAACACCTTGGGAGACACCTGTAGAGCACCTTTATAATAACCCATTTATGTTGTGACGTTTGGTAGCACACCAAGTGTTCCTCCGGTATTTGGGAGTTGCATAATCTCATAGTCTGAGGAACTTGTATAAGTCATGAAGAGAGCAGTAGCAATGAAACTGTAACGATCATAATGCTAAGCTAACGGATGGGTCATGTCCATCACATCACTCTCCTAATGGTGTGATCCCGTTCATAAAATGACAACACATGTCTATGGTTAGGAAACATAACCATCTTTGATTAACGAGCTAGTCAAGTAGAGGCATACTAGGGACACTATGTTTTGTCTATGTATTCACACATGTACTATGTATCCGGTTAATACAATTCTAGTATGAATAATAAATATTTATCATGAAATAAGGAAATAAATAATAACTTTATTATTGCCTCTAGGGCATATTTCCTTCATGGAAATGATATAGAATTTATGGATAGCATAAAGGGATACCTAAATAAGAGTTTTTTAATGAAAGACCTTGGTGAAGCTGCTTACATATTGGGCATCAAGATCTATAGAGATAGATCAAGACGCTTAATTGGACTTTCACCAAGCACATACCTTGATAAAGTTTTGAAGAAGTTCAGAATGGATCAGGCAAAGAAAGGGTTCTTGCCTGTGTTCCAAGGTGTGAAGTTGAGTCAGACTCAATGCCCGGCCACTGCAGAAGATAGAGAGAAAATGAAAGTCATTCCCTATGCTTCAGCCATAGGTTCTATCATGTATGCAATGATGTGTATCAGACCTCATGTGTGCCTTGCTATAAGTATAGCAGTGAGGTACCAAAGTAATCCTGGAGTGGAGCACTGGACAACGGTCAAGAACATCCTGAAATACCTGAAAAGGACTAAGGATATGTTTCTCATTTATGGAGGTGACAAAGAGCTTGTCGTAAATGGTTACGTCGATGCAAGCTTTGACACTGATCCGGATGACTCTAAGTCGCAATCCGGATACGTACTTTTATTGAATGGAGGAGTTGCTAGTTGGTGCAGTTCCAAGCAGAGCGTCGTGACGGGATCTACGTGTGAAGCAGAGTACATTGCTGCTTCAGAAGCAGCAAATAAAGGAGTTTGGATGAAGTATTTCATATCCGATCTAGGTGTCATACCTAATGCATCGGGTCCAATGAAAATCTTTTGTGACAATACTTGTACAATTGCCTTGGCAAAGGAATCCAGATTTCACAAGAGAACCAAGCACGTCAAGAGACGCTTCAATTCCATCTGTCATCAAGTGTCGGAGAGGGACATAGAGATTTGCAAGATACATACGGATATGAATGTTGCAGACTTGTTGACTAAGCCTCTTCCACGAGCAAAACATGATCAACACCAAAACTCCATGGGTGTTAGAATCATTACTTTGTAATCTAGATTATTGACTCTAGTGCAAGTGGGAGACTGAAGGAAAAATGCCCTAGAGGCAATAATAAAGTTATTATTTATTTCCTTATTTCATGATAAATGTTTATTATTCATGCTAGAATTGTATTAACCGGAAACATAGTACATGTGTGAATACACAGACAAAACATAATGTCCCTAGTATGCCTCTACTTGACTAGCTCATTAATCAAAGATGGTTAAGTTTCCTAACCATAGACATGTGTTGTCATTTGATGAACAGGATCACATCATTATGAGAATGATGTGATGGACATGACCCATCCGTTAGCTTAGCATAATGATCGTTATAGTTTTATTGCTACTGCTTTCTTCATGACTTATACACGTTCCTCAGACTATTAGATTATGCAACTCCCGAATACCGAAGGAACACTTTGTGTGCTACCAAACGTCACAACGTACATGGGTGATTATAAAGGTCCTCTACAGGTGTCTCCGAAGGTGTTTGCTGGGTTGGCATAGATCGAGATTAGGATTTGTCACTCCGTGTTTTGGAGAGGTATCTCTGGGCCCTCTCGGTAATGCTCATCACTATAAGCCTTGCAAGCAATGTGACTAATGAGTTAGTTGCGGGATGAAGTATTACGGAACGAGTAAAGAGACTTGTCGGTAACGAGATTGAACTAGGTATGATGATACCGACGATCGAATCTCGGGCAAGTAACATACCGATGACAAAGGGAACAACGTATGTTGTTATGCGGTTTGACCGATAAAGATCTTCATAGAATATGTAGGAGCCAATATGAGCATACAGGTTCCACTATTGGTTATTAACTAGAGATATGTCTCGGTCATGTCTACATAGTTCTCCAACCCGTAGGTTCCGCACGCTTAACGTTCGATGACGATATGTATTATGAGTTATGTGTTTTGATGACCGAAGTTTGTTCGGAGTCGCGGATGAGATCACAGACATGACGTGGAGTCTCAAAATGGTCGAGACATAAAGATTGATATATTGTACGGCTATATTCGGACACCGGAAGTGTTCCGAAAAGTTTCGGATAAAACTGGAGTGTCGAAGGGGTTACCTGAACCCCCCCGGGGAACTAATGGGCCACATTGGGCCTTAGCGCAGAGAAAGAGAGAGAGGGGCGGCCAGGGCAGGCCGCACGCCCCCTCCCCCTTGGGTCCGAATTGGACTAGGGAAGGGGGGGCAGTGCCCCCCTTTCCTCTCCCTCTCCCTCTCCTTCCTTTCCCCTCTCTCCCTCTTGGTGGAACCCTACTAGGACTAGTAGTCCTAGTAGGACTCCCCTCTTGGGGCGTGCCCTAGGGGCCGGCCGACCTCCCCCTTGCTCCTTTATATACGGGGGCAGGTGGCACCCTAGAACACACAAGTTTCTCTCCCAACCGTGTGTGGTGCCCCCTCCACAGTTACACACCTCTATCATACCATCGTAGTGCTTAGGCGAAGCCCTGCGCCGGTAACATCATCATCACCGTCGCCACGCCGTCGTGCTGACGGAACTCACCCTCGTCCTCAACTAGATCAAGAGTACGAGGGACATCATCGAGCTGAACGTGTGCTGAACGCGGAGGTGCCGAACATTCGGTACTTGATCAGTTGGATCGCGAAGAAGTTCGACTACATCAACCGCGTTATTGAAACACTTCCGCTTTCGGTCTACGACGGTACGTGGACACACTCTCCCCTCTCGTTGCTATGCATCAGCTAGATAGATCTTGCGTGATCGTAGGATTTTTTTTGAAATTACCGCGTTTTCCAACAAATTTTGGAGCATCGTATGCCTTTTACTTTTATTTTAATGCACCATGTTATGAGATAATCCTTCGTGGTTTTATAGAATGCTTCATGCACTTCACTTATATCATTTGATGTTTGGATGCCTGTTTCTCTATATCTAGAAACCCGTCATTTGTAGAATTCTTGTTTGCTTCACTTAAATTTGTTAGAGCGTGGGCAAATCTTTTGGAGAAAGAATTAAACTCTCATTCTTCACTTATATATATTTAGAGAGTTACCAGGAATCAATCATTCACATGGTTAGTCATAAAATCCTACATAAAACGTGTAGATCACTGAATATGATATGTTTGATTACTTGCAATATAGAGATGGTAATATGTGGGAGGTACTAGTGAATGATTGTGGTTTAGTAAGAATTGATGTTAAGGTTTTTGATTCCCGAAGCATGCACATATAGTCTCTCATTATGCTAAGAAGTTGGAGCATGATTTATTATTGAGTGTCTTCCTTTGTGTGGAGGTCGGGGGTGCGATGGTTAACTTCTACCAGCCTCCCCCCAAGGGGCATGCGTAGTAGAACTTTGCTTCGAGGGCTAATAGACTTTTGCAATAAGTATGTGAGTTCTTTATGACTAATGTGAGTCTATGGATTATACGCACTCTCACCTTTCCGCAATTTGCTAGCATCTTCGGTACCGTGCATTCCAAACCTCGTGATATGATACGCTCTATCACACATAAGCCTTCTTATATTTTTCTCAAAACAGTCACCATACTTACCTATCATAGCATTTCCAGAGCCATCGTGAGATATATTGTCATTTAACTTCCATCATCATCATATATATACATGAGTTGAGCATTCATTGTCATATTGCTTTGCATGATCGTAAGATAGCTAGCATGATATTTTCATGGCTTATCCTTTTTTGATATCTTTATGATTTTAATTGGTTGTAAAACCTTTTTAATTGACTTCTTTTTGTTGTTATCAGTTGTTTGTATCGTTTTCCCTCCGTTTCTATGCACATTTTTCATCTACAAATGAAATATTATGTTTATATGTTTTGTTTTCTATTTTTCCCTTCGGTTCCTTTGTTTTCTCAACATTTTCCTTTGGTTTTTCTTTTTCTTCATTACAAATTTGGTTTTCTTCCGTTTGTCTTTCTTTCTTCATTAGACTTTGGTATTCTATGTTTCTTTTGTTTTCTTCTTTTTTTTGTTTTCTTGTCTATTTTCATCATTTTTTTCCAACCCAAATTAACTTTTGTGAGTAAACATTCAACAATTTTTTATTCACTAGAAATCTTTTTTATACACTTTAAACAATTTCAAAATAAATGCTTACCAATCAAAAAAAGTGTCTTTATGTCTACTTTTTTCCATACACATTTTACATTCTTGTATATATGTAATACAGTTTTCTAATACATGTTTCACATATTTCAAATACAAGATTGATATTATTTGAATACATGGTCAATATTTTTTCCACACACATTTTAAACATTTTCTCAAATGCTTGATAAAATTTTCCAAATACAAGATTAACATTTTTTGCCATACACATTTGCCATTTTTCAAATGCTTGATTAAAATATTTTCAAATACAGTATTTGCCTTTTGTGAGTACATGCTAAACATTTTTTTCTATACATAATTAACATTTTCAAATTCTTGATTAACATTTTTTAATGCAAGATTAATTTTTTTTTAAATGCTTGATTAGCATTTCTTGAATACATTATCAACCTTTTTCTTACACATTGTATTTTTTTTAATACATGAGAAAGATTTTTTATATAAACATTTAACTTTTGCAAATTCTTCATTATCAAATGTTTTATATATAGTGTGTTTTGTACTATATATATATTCTTGACAAATTTCTCATTTTTAAATGCTTAATTAACATTAAGTAAAAACACGATCAATTTTTTCATACACATTGTATTTTTTTATACATGGGAAACATTTTTATATACACATATTTTTTCGTATACTTGAAAAATATTTTTTTCTATACACATTATAATTTCAAAAATTCTTGACTTTTTTTTGAATTTTTAAGGTATCTAGGTGCCAGGGCTCCTTGTTTGGATCCTATCCGTTAACACATTTCCTACATATAAGTAATCACTAGTGCCTTCAAACTAATTTTCTTTCCATTTTCTGGTTGCATGCACTAGTACTCATGACAATTGATTGCATACTGGTTTCCAAAACAAATGCATGGGATTTATTGCCTCATAAAGGATTTATTTCTATAAGAATTTTACTACAGTCTTGTTAAAATACTCTGAACCCTCGTACTTGGGTACGTATATAGCAAATAGTTTATTCTAGACTTTTGGTACCTACAAACACAGTCAATTTATTTCAAAGTGTATACAAATCCCCGCAAAAAATAGTGCGTAGTCAAGGTATTTCCCTGCATATACATACCTCGATGTGAAATTTATTGATATATACCCATAAATGAAACTACCTTCCGACAGGTGGATACATGTACGTAAACTAAATACCTCGATAGATGATATATTACATTGCTATAAATATGAACTGTACAACATTACCCGATAGAGATATATTTGAGGTACAGATACTGGAGTAATATAATAGCTGGCATGATTATCACTTACCTCCAATAACTTTTACCATTCTACTTTTGAAGTGTTTTCCCTATACCTTAGTGTGTGTATATAGGGTCGTGCTATTCATCACCCTGGGAGAGAAATAGTTATTCTTCACCCCCTCTCTGTTTTGACTTCAATGCACCGTATTTTTAGGTTTCTTACACTTTATCTTATTTCATACATACAAAGAGAACATAAGAAAATATATACTCGCCGTAAAAAATATTTTATGTTACGTAAAGTTACAAATGTAAAATCATACATAAAATGCGATATTTCTGGTCTTATAACCTATTTTTTCATTTTCTTATACCGAATTTTACGTAGTGAGTCAATATGTATGTAACTATTTGTATTCCAAACGTAATTTATTTATAAAGCGATCGTAAGATTACCTCGGGTGAAAAATAACTGGGTGATGAATAGTATAAACACATTTTCCCATACACATTTGTAATTTTTAAAATGGTTGATTAACATTTTTTCCAATAGAGTATTAACATTTATGGAATACATGCTTAACATTTTTTCTATGCAGAGTTAACATTTTTTATTTATTATTTTTAAATGCTTGATTAAAAATTGTTAAATAGATGATCAACTTTTTCATACACATTGTATATTTTTTAGTACATGGGAAGCATATTTTATATACATAATTTTTTTTTATACATGAGAATTTTTTTCTATAATATTTTGCTATAATTCTTGATTGGTTTTTTTCATTTGTTTTTACATAAAGTGTGTTTGTAATATATAGAAAAAAGAAAGAAAAAATTATGTTTTTCTAGAAACACCTGTAACTTTATAAATACTTATAACAATTATAGATACATTGATTTGGACCTAAGATACAAGAAAATACAAAGTAACTCCTATGACTAATATTCACAAAAAAACTCCTATGACTAAGAATTACAATGAAATCACTTGAAAATAACTTCTTCACGGAATCTTTGCTTGAAGAAATACACCAAAGACTCGGTAAAAAGGCTGCAATTGGACAGGAGCAACGATATTGTCACTCTTTCACCCGCACGAACATTACCAATAATGGTTTTTGAAAGCACCTTGAGTCGTCCATCCAAAAAGATGGAAAGCTAATGTACTTGGGCCAGGGATGACCCCCTAGAAATGCCGGTCGTCGAATCACTATATCTTCACCATGGTTTCGATGAAAGATTTCACCTTCACAAAGAATCGGACCAACAAGAAAAGCTTGACACAGCAACATAAAATCATCAAATTTGAATAATCCGATTTGCGAGGACAGAAGACTTTCTAACCTCATGGCACTGCCAAAAAAACGAGAGAAAAATTATTCTCACAAACTATTATAATCACTAAACGTTGACGAAGAACATATATGTCTTGAAGATCCGAGCCCCCTCCCCCCACCTCTCAGCGCCAAGATGGCAGCCGGAGGCAAGGGGGCCTAAAGAAAAAATTATGTTCTAAATAGGATTCAAACCTGCGCCGCTTTGAGCTCGGCAAACAGCTCAGGACACTCCCTGCAGCCCAGTTGGCCCATGCACAGGGGGCTGCGCGGGTGAGGGCTGTTCCTACGTCGTGTCGCGTATTGTGAGATATAAACAACGATGCCTAGTGGGATGGCCCAGCAGGTATGTTCCTTCAATGCGCACTGTACACTCCTGTAGTTAGGGTTTTCCCTTTTTTTTAATTTTCTTTCGTTTTTGCTTATTAGGTTTTATTTGTTGTTCCATCGTTTTTGGGTTTTTGCTGTAGGTTCGTATAAGTCTGGGTTTTCTTTTTCTTATTCATTTTTTTCTTTTTTCCTTGGTTTTATTTTTTTTCACTGGTTTTCTTCGGTTTTCCTTTCTTTGGGTTTATCATTCGTTATATTTATTTTTCTTTCTTTGTTATACTTTGGTTTCATTTGTTTCTTTCTTGGTTTCCTATGTTTCGTTCGGCTTTTTTGCTTTTCTTTTTGTGTCTTTGTCATTTTTTGTCACACATGTCTTCTTTCTTTTAGTACACAATATTTCTTAGAGCACATGCGAAAACATTTTATGATTCACTTTATACATTTTTCAAATGCATGATGTATATTTTTTAAAATACATGTCTGAATACATAGTAATATTTTTGCCAAATACATGTTGTACATCTTTTGAAGGGAAGTAAACATTTTTTACCCTACGGGACCACTTTTTTTTACATTATCTATTTTTTTAAATGTTCTGAACATGTTTTACAGTCGCTAGATTTTTTTAATGCCATGTACTTTTTTAATGGCATTCCCTACTATCCATATTACTTGTCGCTAAAACGAATGTATCTAGATGTATTTACGTATTAAATAAATCCATTTGAGTGACAAGTAATATGGATTGGAAGGAGTACAATTTTTTTATACAATGCAAAACTTTTTTTATGTTGTATATATATATATTTTTGACAATGTCAAGAACCATTTTGGAAACTCGTGAACCATTCTTTAAAATGGTACATACATTTTTTCTGAAGATACAAACATTTTTAATATATCGTATACACATACTTTTAAAGGGCACATACTTTTTTTAACCACGGGACATTTTTTGTTGAACTAACATTTTTCCTACACATGACTACCATTTTTATTTACATGTTTAACATTTTCAATGTTTGATTAATATTTTTAAAATTATTATGTAAAGTTCTTTTTTTATTATATATATAATATTATGAAGTATAAACAGAAGTAAACAAGGAAAAAGGAAAATAAAAATGTGAAGACAAACGAAAAGACATGCATGACATCATCATGATGCAACAACTGGTTACCGGGGCGGCCCAGTTCCCGCACCATGCAGTGAACCGTTCGTAGGCATTGCAGCGGGCGGCACATGGCGGCGCCCCAACGAGGGTTATACAGGATGTCCCTAAACGAAACACACCTTCTGTGTCTGAAACTAGGACGAGCCTCCTCTACAATGTTTGTTGATCGTTCAAATAGGCATTACACGGGCCTTCCCTCAGAGTGGACACGACCGAAAGCGATGACCCACACTATCACACGGTTGTAACCAAAAGGTTTAAATACTACTATAAAAGAAAAAAATGCTAAAAACATGCCAAAATTCCCATTGCAAAATATGTTAAAACTCTTCTAAACAAAAGGTAATCGACAACAATGATAAAAGTTACACCATCGATCATGCCACATAATGCTAGATCATTGTCTTCAGAATTTTAGTTAGATTAAAATTGGATCTTCTATAGCAAAAGGAAAAAAAAAGGGGACACATCCGACAGCGAGATTTATTGGTTGAACTGGATTCGATGGTGTTCACCATCTCAACAGTACTATAAAAGAAGAAAAAAGGTAAAAAAGAATATGCCAAAGTTTTCATTAAAAAATATGTTAAAACTCTTCTAAACAAAAGGATATAAAACAAAAAACAAATCAAGAACAACGATAAAAGACACACCATCGGTCACGCCACAAAATGTTAGATCACTTTTTTCTTGGAATTTTAGTTAGATTAGCACATATGCCCGTGCGTTGCAACGGGAGAAATAATTAACGTGTCCTCCACAACAACACAAAATAACAATAGCTGAATGATGCCACCCAACCGGGCCAGAAATGCCTATAAGTCGTACATTAAAAACCATCACGTATGATATTTTTGGTACGATATTTGTACAACTGCTCTGATATTTAAAGGCCTAATTTTCAAATCCTACATACCAAGGCATTATTTGGAAGTTGGAGCAAGTTTCTGGAATTCGCACGGAGTCGTAAATAAATCTTGCTAAATGTGTTTTAGCCCATCTCACCTCCCAAATCCACAATCGTGTCGTGCCCTCCTACCTCGTATGATTCCATTGCGTTATTAGTCCACATGCTTGTGTCATTTGTATTTGTTATGCAGAAATATATGTCGTGACCCCTCACCTCTTTGGATATTTAATTCGTAGGTATTAATTTATCTTTCCCTTTATGCCCACTGGATGAATGAGACACACACATCATCCTTTTTTTTGTTCTTATTCTTGAGGCACATATATAAGTCTGTAAAATTTAGTATAAATGGCGAGGTGGTACTATTTAACCGGGCAGCGAACCCATCTATCATATTTTTGCTCTTGCGAAGCTTGCCCAGTTTGACTTGGCCCACATTTTTTTAGTCAGAAGCTTTTCATCCTACGAGGGGGATTCGTCAGGGAGATCCAATCTCTCCATACCTCTTCTTGTTAGCAGCAGAGGGCCTATCGTGCCTCTTAAAATCCCAAAATCAATCATCCCAGCTCAGCGGCATTAAGGTGGCACCGTCGGCTCCGGCGGTGAATCACCTTTTATTCGCGGATGATAGCCTGCTGTTTTTCAGGGCGAGTGTTGATGGAGCGGAAGCAGTATCAGACCTGTTGAATACATATTGTTTGGCATCAGGTCAACGGATCAACAAAGATAAATCTACAATCTTTTTTAGCAAGGGAAGCCCAGAGATAGTACGTGCTGCGGTCAAAGGCCATTTGCAGGTCCCTAATGAATCATTGAGCGACAGATATTTGGGTTTGCCAACAGACGTGGGCCACTCAAAAAAGGGTACTTTCAAATATTTGAGTGACAGAGTTTGGGACAAGGTAAAAGGTTGGATGAGCAAATGCCTATCAGCAGGTGGAAAAGATGTGCTAATTAAATCAGTGGCCCAGGCCATCCCGGTGTTCTCGATGTCATGCTTCAAACTCCCAAGAGGTTTATGTGATCATATAAAATCCATAATCAGGAAGTTTTGGTGGGGGTGCAAACAGGGACAACGTAAGCCGGCTTGGGTTTCCTGGGATGTGATGACACGTCCTAAACATCTAGGCGGGCTAGGTTTCAGGGATCTGGAGATTTTCAATCTAGCCCTGTTGGCTCGCCAAGCCTGGCGACTACTACAAGAACCAATGAGTTTGAGCGCAAGAATTTTGAAGGCCGCATATTATCCAAACAATTCGGTTCTTGATGCGGAGTTGGGACCAAGGCCGTCTCAGATTTGGCGGGCTATATTGGAAGGACGTGATCTGTTGAGGCAGGGGCTCATTCGTCGGATTGGTAATGGGCACTCAACGGAGATTTGGACGGATAACTGGATTCCGAAGGAGATGACGCCACGGCCTATTGTCTCGTTGGTTCCTCACCCTCCCAGGCACGTTTCGGAGCTGCTCTCCCCGGCGACAGCCTCATGGAATGAGGGTTTGGTCCGGTCCGTGTTTTTGCCTATAGATGCTGAGGCCATATTGAAGATTCCGGTATGCACCCGCAACGTTGAGGACTTTTGGGCGTGGTATCCGGATAAGAAAGGCAAATTTAGTGTCAGTTCGGCTTATAAGTTTTTGCTCAAGACAAAATTACAGAGGGAGGAGTGGTTAAATGGAAGTAGCGGAACATCTCACACCGATAAGGACGAAAAAGCATGGACTTCCTTGTGGAAATTTAAAATCCCGTCGAAGGTGAGGATCTTTCTTTGGAGGTTAGCTCATCACTCACTCCCTACAACGGATGTCCTGAAAAGAAGAAACATGTCAGAGAGAGAAGTTTGTCCGTTGTGTGGATGTGAGGATTCTTGGAGACATGCGTTGGTAGCATGCACGATGTCTCGCTGCGTGTGGGCTCTTTCGGAGGAAAACTTGGTGTCAATCATGGCTGAAAATGATGAATCCAACGCAAGAATATGGCTGTTTGATCTATATGAAAAATTGGACCAAGCTAGCTTCACAAGGATGGTCATCACACTATGGTCTATATGGTTTGCGAGGAGGAAGGCTATCTATGAATCTATATTCCAGAACCCCCAGCAAACGGCTTCGTTTATAAATAATTACATCGATGAGCTAGGCCACTTAGTTGTGCGAAGAGTGCGCGAACAATCTGTACCTGCACCACCACAACCGAAAAGGTGGCTTCCTCCTCCTACAGGCTCTGCAAAAATTAATGTTGACGGGGCTGTGGGTCGCTCACGGAGAGGAGGAGCGGTTGCTGCCTTTTGCCGTGACCAGGATGGGCACTATCTGGGCTCCTCGGCTATGGTTTATTATGGTATGATGGACCCTCTAACCCTGGAGACATATGCATGCCGGGAAGCTCTTGCTCTAGCAGATGACCTAGGACAGCAGAAGATTCACGTGGCATCGGACTGCCAAGAAGCGGTTAATGATATCAACAGGGGTACAGGAGGCCCCAATGCATCGTTGGTACATGAAATAATGAACCATTGTAATAGCTTTATTTCTTGCTCTTTTGTTTTCGAGCGCAGGAACTTCAATTTTGAAGCTCATAATCTCGCCAAATTTGCTTGCAACCTAGATATAGGTAGACATGTTTGGTTGGGCAATCCTCATTATCCCGATCTTGTACCTATGACAATTGCTTCTGAATAAATAAAGGAGGCGAGAATTCTCAAAAAAAAAAAGGTAAAAAGGGCATCGCTGTATTAAAAAAAGGTAAAAAGGTCATCGTATCAATTTTCTT
Source organism: Triticum dicoccoides (assembly GCF_002162155.2). NCBI lineage: Eukaryota > Viridiplantae > Streptophyta > Magnoliopsida > Poales > Poaceae > Triticum > Triticum dicoccoides. Next base: position 767,862,000 of record NC_041385.1, read on the forward strand.
CACGTGGCAAGTCAAAATAGCAAGTTTCTACACATACATGTTTTCTTTTTGAGAATCTATCCTTAGACGTTATTTTACGCATCCTACACGTAAACACTGTTTTGTCTCACACATGTACTGGGAATCTGGCCTACATAACTTGGTCAAAAGTAATGTATAAATAGTGAATACAAGTAAAAATTCATAGGAGGCAACTGGATAAGTTGGTTACGAAGGTTTTGTGTTTGTGCGTTGTTGCGAGTTCGACTCCAGTGTGAGCATCCATTCTTTTTGGCTCGCTCCATCGAGCGTGAGCGAGCAGCAGTGACGCGGGCCAGCACCGCTGGGACATATAAAAAATAGAGATATGGGCCGGCCGTTTTGCTTAGTTTTTCGGTTTTTTACATGTACGTCTCAGTTTCCAACTAAAACATAGCGTATGTAAAATTATTCAAAACGGAACCAAACCAAGAATACTTATTTCCTTTAATAGTAGGTATAGATATAGATATAGATATAGATTAATAATGTTGGATCTTCTATAACGCAAGGGAGGAAAAAAAAAGGACGGATCCCACAGTGAATGACACCAAACATTTCACCGGTTGAACTGGATTCGATGGTGTTCACAATCAGATTGAATCTCAATTCATATATCGGCTTTAAACTTTAAATGTTAGACGCACAATGTCTCAACATTTTCAGTACCGCTCTGAATTTTTGTATCTGATCTCTAGGCGGCACATGGAGGCATCGGAAAATTAAAGGAGAAAGCAGCACCGGCAGTGGCCCGCCGGGTGCAAGTAGGATGCCAGTATGCAATATTTCCTCGCCGAACGAGCAGTCCCTGTTGGGGAAGCTGCCGGGCGCGCTTTCCTCCGCGGGGTCGTCGGGTACGCCGGTCGACGTACCTACCAGCTAAGCTGCACAAGCTCAATCAATGAAGCATGCATGGATGTGGCCATGGCTCCTCGCGTACGTGATGGTTTTGCATGAGAAAGAATGTGCTGAGGACCGAGGCCCAAAGCCCCGAATCCAGCCGCTTGTTGCCTCTTGCGTGCCCGCAGCACTGTTAGGCCAGGAAAGACGGATCCATCGGGCCTGCCTCTGCCCCTGCAACGTTTTCGGTGGCGGCTTTTGGTGCTCAGATCGGCGCGGATCGTGTGCCCTACCTGCCTGCCCTCGTGATCACCACCGATAATATGCGCGGCTGGCCGGCCGCCTGCGTTGCGCCGAACAAACCCAACCACGATTGAATTAACCAGGGATGATGATCCTGGTTTCCTTGAAACACAAGCTAAACATACAGAAACTGGTCCGTACCCGATGTTTTTTTTAGAAAAGAAGGTTATCCCCGGCCTCTGCATCAGAACGATGCATACAACCATATTATTAAAAAGCAAAAGGTTCAACAAAGTCTTCATGTCTCACAAAGTAAAAAATGCTCACAAAGAGTAATAATAAAAAACCAGGATAGCCACAATCGGCAGGCAAAAAGTAGATAGGAAAATCCGTACCCGATGTGAACTCCTCAATAATCTTTGGACGTGCATCATATCACGTCCTACTACCAATCAACAACCCCCATCATTATTACTATATATTTTCTCATTTTAATCTGCAAGTTATTTTTTCTTCCTTGACAACTAAGATATTTTTAGTTTTTTTAATGAGTTTGAGCGACAACTGCGATCGATTCTCGCACCGGCAAGAAGTTGATGAACACACAAAGTCGTCGTGAGTCTGCAGCAAGGTTTTAATAGAGTCCACCGGGCAATGTGTAAAACAAGTCCTTATGGTGATTTCAAACCAAGTTATTCCCTGGCCATTGACATGGAAATTACAAGTTCTTACAAGACGAGCCTCCCTTGGTGAAATCGACGAGTCCACTACATCAACATCGATCTGGCGAGAAGGGACGACGTGGGAAGGCCATGAAGCTGTTTAGATAGATGGCGACCCAAGTCAGCAAACACAAGCGCGAGCATGGCCCACATGCTCCAACCGGCTTGCCAACGCAATTTGCATCACACGAATTGGCTCAGGCCTAGAGTTCAGTTCCATAAGTACAAATTTTGGTTTGAATGGCGCCTTGATTGTTTTGTACAAGAAACTTATGGATGTATTGCAAGATGTAAGTCTAGATTTCATTGCATGGCCCTCAAGCATCTTTGTTGAATCCTTGGGCTTTGGAAGACCAAGCCCTTGAGAAACAAATATGATGATTTGGTCCTCACGCGTGGTAATCAGAAAATTCTTATGTCTCGGATGGCGTAAAATCTAATTCTTATCTTTTGGGCCCGCAAGCAAAATCAAATATATCAAGGTTTTCCTCACAGCTCGGAGAAACCGATAAGAAAAAGAAGCCGGTTTTAGAAATAGCATAGATAATAGTGATTTAGCCAAGGTAGACTTTGAGGGAAACATTCTGTAATGGAATAAGGTTTGCATGTATTTCAGGGCAAGAGGTTTTTTTTAGAGAAAACAAGAATCTATTCAACGATGTGCCATTGGTTGCATGCATCATCAAAAGAAGAGGGCAGGGAGTATCCCTCCTTTTTGAAGAAAAAAAGAGATATATTCTTAGTCACGACATTTTGTTTTTAAGATTAACAAGGCACCTGTTAAGATTTCATTGTAGAAGAAGAAGCCCACAACATCACGACAATGTAGAGATCACCCGAATTGGTCACCATATGCATCAATTCTATACAAACAGATTATGTCATCTCCACATGCAATAGGACGTCGATGCATTGTAGGAAGATAAGAATAATTAGTGAGTGGTAAGAAGTCAGCCCAGAGGATGATTAAGATGACATATAACCACAACACTAGAATGTAGTAGGAAATATATCCATTAGGTTGGTTGTAATGGGAGTATCGTATGTAGTATCATGCATGCCAACTAAACAATTTTGATGAAGCACTAGTAGAAAAGGGAGCAATGGTCCAGGCCGGGTCAGCCCATTAGTCCCGGTTCAATCCAGAACCGGGACCAATGGGGGCATTGGACCCGGTTCGTGAGCCCCGGGGGCCGGCCGGGCCACGTGGGCCATTGGTCCCGGTTCGTCTAGACCTTTTGGTCCCGGTTGGTGGGACGAACCGGGACCAATGTGCCTTGCTCCTGGCCCACCACCATTGGACCCGGTTGGTCGCCTGAACCGGGACCAAGGCTTCCCTTTAGTCCCGGTTCAAGCCACGAACCGGGACCAATTAGTTGCCTATATATACCCCGCGAGCAGAGCACTCTCACTGCTTTGTTTTTCATGGCATGCGAGGAGGGAGCTTTGTGGTGCTCTAGCTCACCTCCTATGCACACGAGGTGTTCGATGGAATGCCCGAGCCACACTACTTAAGCTTTCTCCTCTCCAAGCTCCACCTCCAAGCTCCATTTTCCTCAATATTTGTCTAGGTTTAGCGGTCCGTCACGTCCCGTCCCCGTCTTCACCGCCGTCGATCGCCCGCGCCGATCTCGTCGCCGGCACCACCGTGGTGAGCCTCTTACTTGTATGTTTATATAGATACTTGTATAATTTTCTTACTTTTATTATTGCATCTTATATAGTGCGATGGTTTTGGTATCCGCCCCCGTCGGCCCTCGTCCTGTCTATGATTTGGATGTGGTATATATTATCTTTTCATAACTATTGGTTCATTTATTGTTTATGACAATTATGCCGACCAACGTGACATAGATTTTATTTATCTAGGAGGTTGTTGAACCGGAAATTCCAACCGACCCTATTGTCGAGAGGTTAAATTTAGTTGAAGAAGAAAACAATTTGTTGAAGGAAAAATTTAGAAAAATTGAGGAGGAGAAGATGATATTGGAGTTGCATGTTGCGGATATCGTTGATGATCACAAGTTCAAGATGGATGCAATGCGCTTGAAGATTAGAAAGATTAGAAAATATGCCATTCATACCGAGGCTTGGTATCATTATGCCGTTGGATCAGTTGTTACATTGGTTGCGATTATGATCGCATTTGTTTTCGCATTGAAATGTTTTACATAGTTTCAGTGTATGGTTTAATTAATTTAGATCCTCTGCAGAGCTTTATGTTGTTAGATGAGAACTATGTATGTACTTTGGTTTTAGTGTGATGATGAACTTCTATTAATTTGGTTTTAGTGTTCTGTAATGATTTTTGACACACTTAATTATATATAATGCACGCAGATGAACCGGCAATGGATGTACGATTCAAGACACACCTTCGAGTACATTAAGGGCGTGCATGATTTTCTCGAAGTGGCTGAGGCAAACAAGCAGAATGGTTTTATGTGTTGTCCATGCCCTATATGTGGGAATACAAAGTCTTACTCTGACCGGAAAATCCTCCACACCCACCTGCTTTACAAGGGTTTCATGCCACACTATAATGTTTGGACAAGGCACGGAGAAATAGGGGTTATGATGGAAGACGGCAAAGAAGAAGAGTACGATGACAACTATGTGCCCCCTGAATACGGTGATGCTACTGAACATCAAGAGGAACCAGACGATGTGCACGATGATGCTGCAACGGGCGAAGCTGCTGAAGATCAAGAGGAACCAGACGATGTGCCCGATGATGATGATCTCCGCCGGGTCATTGTCGATGCAAGGACGCAATGCGAAAGTCAAAAGGAGAAGCTGAAGTTCGATCGCATGTTAGAGGACCACAAAAAAGGGTTGTACCCCAATTGCGAAGATGGCAACACAAAGCTCGGTACCGTACTGGAATTGTTGCAGTGGAAGGCAGAGAATGATGTGCCTGACAAAGGATTTGAGAAGCTACTGAAAATATTGAAGAAGAAGCTTCCAAAGGATAACGAATTGCCCGACAGTACATACGCAGCAAAGAAGGTCGTATGCCCTCTAGGATTGGAGGTGCAGAAGATACATGCATGCCCTAATGACTGTATCCTCTATCGCGGTGCGTACAAGGATCTGAACGCATGCCCGGTATGCGGTGCATTACGGTATAAGATCAGACGAGATGACCCTGATGATGTTGACGGCGAGCCCCCCAGGAAGAGGGTTCCTCCAAAGGTGATGTGGTATGCTCCTATAATACCACGGTTGAAACATCTGTTCAGAAACGGAGAGCATGCCAAGTTGATGCGATGGCACAGTGAGGACCGTAAGAAAGACGGGAAGTTGAGAGCACCCGCTGACGGGTCGCAGTGGAGAAAAATCGAGAGAAAGTACTGGGATGAGTTTGCAAGTGAGCCAAGGAACGTATGGTTTGCTTTAAGCGCGGATGGCATTAATCCTTTCGGGGAGCAGAGCAGCAATCACAGCACCTGGCCCGTGACTCTATGTATGTATAACCTTCCTCCTTGGATGTGCATGAAGCGGAAGTTCATTATGATGCCAGTTCTCATCAAGTCCCTAAGCAACCCGGCAACGACATTGATGTGTACCTAAGGCCATTAGTTGAAGAACTTTTACAGCTGTGGAATGGAAACGGTGTACGTACGTGGGATGAGCACAAACAGGAGGAATTTTACCTAAAGGCGTTGCTGTTCCTGACCATCAACGATTGGCCCGCTCTCAGTAACCTTTCAGGATAGATAAACAAGGGATACCACACATGCACGCACTGTTTACTTGACACCGATAGTATATACCTGGCAAGCTGCAGGAAGAATGTGTACCTGGGCCATCGTCGATTTCTTCCGACCAACCATCAATGTCGAAATAAAGGCAATCATTTCAAAGGCGAGGCAGATCACCGGAAGAAGCCCGCCATGCGTACCGGTGATCACGTACTTGCTATGGTCAATGATTTACACGTAATCTTTGGAAAGGGTCCCGGCGGACTAGCTGTTCCGAGTGATGCTGGGGGACACGCACCCATGTGGAAGAAGAAATCTATATTTTGGGACCTACCCTACTGGAAAGACCTAGAGGTCCGCTCTTCGATCGACGTGATGCACGTGATGAAGAACCTTTGCGTGAACCTGCTAGGCTTCTTGGGCGTGTATGGGAAGACAAAAGATACAGCTGAGGCACGGGAGGACCTGCAACGTTTGCACGAAAAAGACGGCATGCCTCCAAAGCAGTATGAAGGTCCTGCTAGCTATGCTCTTACAAAAGAAGAGAAGGAAATATTCTTTGAATGCCTGCTTAGTATGAAGGTCCCGACTGGCTTCTCGTCGAATATAAAAGGAATAATAAATATGGCAGAGAAAAAGTTTCAGAACCTAAAGTCTCATGACTGCCATGTGATTATGACGCAACTGCTTCCGGTTGCATTGAGGGGGCTTCTACCGAAAAATGTCCGATTAGCCATTGTGAAGTTATGTGCATTCCTCAATGCAATCTCTCAGAAGGTGATCGATCCAGAAATCATACCAAGGCTAAGGAGTGATGTGGTGCAATGTCTTGTCAGTTTCGAGCTGGTGTTACCACCATCCTTCTTCAATATCATAACGCACGTCCTAGTTCATCTAGTTGACGAGATTGTCATTCTGGGCCCCGTATTTCTACACAATATGTACCCCTTTGAGAGGTTCATGGGAGTCCTAAAGAAATATGTCCGTAACCGCGCTAGGCCAGAAGGAAGCATCTCCATGGGCCATCAAACAGAGGATGTCATCGGGTTTTGTGTTGACTTCATTCCTGGCCTTAAGAAGATAGGTCTCCCTCAATCACGGTATGAGGGGAGACTGACTGGAAAAGGCACGCTTGGAAGGGACTCAATAATATGCAGGGACGGATATTCTTGGTCTCAAGCACGCTACACAGTTCTACAGAACTCTACCTTGGTGACCCCGTATGTCGATGAACACAAGAACAGTCTGCGCTCCAAACACCCGGAGCAGTGCGACGACTGGATTACATGTGAACTCATCAGGACTTTCAGCAGTTGGTTGGAAGCACGTCTCAGAGGTGACAACACTGTTTGTGATGAGCTGTACTTGTTGTCCAGGGGACCATCTTCGACTGTTACGATTTGGAAAGAATACAAGATAAATGGGAATACATTTTACACGATTGACCAAGATCAAAAGAGCACCAACCAAAACAGCGGTGTCCGCTTTGATGCAACAACCGAGAGGGGAAAGGACACATATTATGGTTACATAGTGGACATATGGGAACTTGACTATGGACATGATTTTAAGGTCCCTTTGTTTAAGTGCAAATGGGTCAATCTGTCAGGAGGCGGGGTACAGGTAGACCCACAGTACGGAATGACAACAGTGGATCTGAAAAATCTTGGATACACTGACAAACCGTTCGTCCTAGCCAATGATGTGGCACAGGTTATCTATGTGAAGGGCATGTCTACCAGACCGAGAAAGAGAAAAGATAAGGAAGCGAATACATCATACGATGAGCCAAAGCGCCACAGTAGTTCTTTCAAGAAAAAGGGACATCGTGGGAGTGGAGGACAAGATAGACATGTCTGAAGATTATGAAAAGTTTCATGAAATTCCTCCCTTCAAAGTCAAGGCTGACCCCAGCATCCTGATAAACAATGAAGATTATCCATGGTTACGGCGCAATAAGAAAATGACACAAGTGAAGAAAAAGTGAAGACTTTCTCCCGCAACTATTATGATGATACCATGTCAACTTTGTAACTGACGAGTATGATACCATTGTCCGTTTTGTATATGCACATGCTATGTGTGGGTCAATTTATGATACCATGCCAACTTTCAACTTTTTCAGAGTTCATTTGAAATGCTTTAATGTCTTATGGTTCGGCCCTCATAATAATTAAAAATAGCAACAATAAGTGTTTTCAAATTTGAAAAGTAATGGCAGTAACAGAAGGTTTATAATTTTCCTAAAACTAAAAGCAAAAAGAATTAAAAAATAAAGCAAAAAACAAAAGAAAATAAATAATACAGAAAACAAAACAAAAAAACAACAATAAGTATTTTGTTGTAAGTAGAAAGAAAATAAAATAAATAAATCAAGAAAGAAAACAAAAAACAAAAAAAGTGTTTTCAAATTTGAAAAGTAATGGCACTAACAGAAAGTTTATAATTTTCCTAAAACTAAAAGCAAAATGAATTAAAAAGTAAAGCAAAAAACAAAAGAAAATAAATAATGCAGAAAATAAAACAAAAAAATAAAAATAGCAAAAATAAGTAAGGAAAACAAAAAAACAAAAAAATGCCTCCTACTAGGCCCCCACGGCCTGAATACGACTTGAAACCCTACTATGGGCCAGGATTCAGGCCCGCAGTAGGCCTAGAAGGCCCATCAGGCAATGCAGTAGCAAGTAGGCCCGTAAGCCTGCAGTGGAGAGGAGCTCGAGAGGGGTGCGGCAGTGGGGCTTATAAACCACTGCGCGCCCCTCTCAACTAGCGAGGTGGGACTAAACTTTGGCCGCGACGCGGGCAGCACAGGGGCCTTTGGTCCCGGTTGGTGGCTCCACCAACCGGTACCAATGCAACCCCTTTAGTCCCGGTTGGTGCCTCCAACCGGGACCAAAGGCCGCCGCCTCCCGCCCTTTGGGCTGCTGAAAAGAGGCCTTTGGTACCGGTTGGTGGCACCAACTGGGACTAAAGGAGGCATTAGTCTCGGTTGGTTTCACGAACCGGGACCAATTCTCTTCATATATAACTAGCACTTAGCAGTTTCTCCAAAATCCATCCCTTTCTTCTTCTCGCCCCGACGCCTCTGCTCCTCGTTGCCGTCGCCGCCGAGCCCTGCCCCGACGCCGTCAGGCTGGTCCAGCTCGCCGTCGCCGCCGCCGAGCCACTGCCCCGACACCGTCGCCGCGCCCGCCGCCCCTGCC
>NC_041385.1:767870953-767881475 GCF_002162155.2 Triticum dicoccoides
CGTCGCCGTCGCCGCGCGCGCCGCCCCTTCCCCGACGCCGTCGCTGTCACCGCGCGCGCCGCCCCTTTTCCCACCCCGTCGCCGTCGCCCCGGCCACACGCCGCCGCCTTCGGTCCGGACGCCGGCGCCCTTTCCTCTTTTTTTTATATATGCAGAAGTTTATATATGCAGAAATTTATACATATATGCAAGTATATATGTATTTTTTTGCATTTTTGTGTGTATATGTGTTTTTATGTGTTTATATGTGTACATGTTTATAGTATTTTTTTTCATAAGTGTATTTTTTTTGTTCATTGCATTTTTTCATATATATAATGTATATATGTATGTGGTAGCTATATATATGATGAATGGATGTGGCTATATATGTATGTATGAATATAATGTTCATAGCATTTTTTTTGTTTATATATGTTTTTTCATTTATGTATTAATTTTATATTTAGGTTGTTAGTAGATATCGATTTTAGGTTAGTGCATTTTAGGTTAGTGTAGAGGAGAAAGTAAAATAAGGAAAAGGAAGAAAAGAGGAAGAAGGAAGGAAGAAGGAAGAAGGAAGAAGAAGAAGAAAAAGAATGAGAGGAAAAGGGAAAATAAGAAGAGGAAGAAAGGAGAAAAAGAAGAGAGGAAGAAGAGGAGAAATAAATAAGAAGAGGAAAAAAGAAGAAAAAGAAGAGGAGAAGAATAAAGGAATATAGGAGAAGAAGAAAAAATAGAAGAAAAAAATTATATTTTTTCTTCTTCTCCTCTTTTTTTTTCTTTTTTTTCTTCTTCTTCTTCCTTCTTCCTTCTTCCTCTTTTCTTCCTTTTCCTTAATTATTTTCCTTTCTCGAGGGAGAAGAAGAAAAAGAAGAGTAGAAGAAGAAAGAAAGGAATAGAGGAGAAAGAAGAAACTTCAACACGAGGGGGTGGTACCGATACCCCCTCCCCGATAAAATTATTTTCCCATGTATATGTATGTCGCGTCGTTGTCGATATAACCCCCTCTAGATAACTTCGACATGAGGGGTGGTCGATATATATACCCCCTCTCGACCGTGATAACTTATACAACGGCAGCACCCCCCGGCCCTCGGCCCTCTCGCTCGACCAAAACTCTCGAGGACACCCAAACCCTAGAGAGAAAACGATGTTGGTCTCCTACCCCCTCCCGCCGCGCCCCTACCCGACAAATTAACTCTCTCGAAGCCACCCAAATTTACCAAGTTAAAAGAGCGTTGTCGTCGAGGCCACCCCAAACCCTTGAAGCGTTGTGTCGAGGCGACCCCAAACCCTAGAGAAGCAGTGTCGAGGCCACTAACATGATTCCTTATTGTGATTAGCTAGCTAGTTCTATGTTTGCCACTAATATATATATATATATATATATATATATCCATCTGTACCATGTTTGAATAATAATTGACATGTTGTAAATATTTGCAGAAACTATGGAGCACTCCCGAGACGAAGAAACAGAAGCGATGTTGGGGGAGATAATCGCAAATGGAAGTGATGATGTTGCGTCATTTCTCCTCGACACCGATGGTTAGCTGGATGAAGAAGAGGGCTATGTTCATGATGGCTTCGGCCCATAATGCCGGTACAAGAAGAGGACTATGTTCATGATGGCCCCAGTGACACAATGGAGGTACAAGAAGGAGACCGTGCTGACTGCTCCGGTGACCGAACCGAGTCCGGCCAGGTATATATATATTAGTTAAGCCCGTGCTGACTAGTTAATTGATGCTTCCATTGTTTTGGTATATGTACACATATTAATTACTCTTGTCTTTCTTCCTTATAATTTCTAGCCCTCCGAATCGAGCACAACTTCGGTAAGGAGACGAGGCCCGAAGAAAAAGTTGAGCTCAGATGAAAAGTTTGAGATCATAGAAATCGCGCCCGACGGCGAACCGATTGAACCCATCCGGACAAGGAAGGCATTTTATGCTCAGTGCGGGGTTCTTGTTAGGGACAAGATCCCGATCAGCATCCAGCAATGGTATAAGCCTAAGGAGGAAGACCCTGAGGTGTCTTATGTCAATGATATGCAGAAAGAAGATCTTTGGACTGAGGTGAAGGCAAATTTCACCCTACTGCCAGAGGAGGATCCGGAGAATCTAGTTAAAGAGCAATTAATCAAGTCTTGTGCTCTTAAGAAGATGGCAACCCTAATGAGGAGGTGGAGGAAAGAGCTGAACCAGTTTGTCGAAAAAAAAAGACACCAGAATTCATCGGCAAATATGAGAAGATCAAAGATCACTGGCCCGCATTTGTGGCCCACCAGACATCGGAAAAGAGTAAGAAGATGTCGGCGACAAACAAGCAAAATGCTGCAAAGAAGAAGCTTCACCATCGCACGGGGTCAGGTGGCTACCTCAAAGCCCGATCTAAGTGGACCAAGGCTGAGCATGATCTACTTGAAAAAGGGATCGAACCAGAGACAATGTACTGGCCAGACCATTGCCAGACTTGGTTCTTCGGGGCTGGCGGAACCTTGGACCCTGTAACAGGGAAGTGCCAGTGGACGGACGAGCAACTGGAAATACCAGTCAAGAACCTTCGACACTATATCGCTGCAGCGCAGCGAGGGACGTTCCTTCCAAACAGGGAGAAGGACGAGCTCACAATGGCCCTTGGGAATCCTGAGCACCCTGGATGGACACGAGGCACGCCAGGCTCCATTCCGTGGAAGGTTGGTTTTCCGGACGCAGGGGGTTACAAAACCCACGAGAGGAGGAAGAAACTGGAGCAGGACCAACTGCAGGCGCTGCTTGGAAGGGTAATGGGGCTAGAGCATCGAGAAGAGGAACGAGAAGCAGCAGATCGCAACAAACGACCTGCCGAAGCTTCCCCCGAAGCTACCCCGCCATCTCAGCGGAGAAGCAGTGTGGCTTCCACTGAGCTGCTTCAGGTGGAGCATGTCTTGACGGCTCCTACCAGCTATCCCGTGGATGGTATCACGGAGTCTCAAAGTTGCCACATTATGGCGTGATGGATGACTTTGAAGGTCAAGGCGGCTGTTGGCCAAGTTTATCCTAGTGGACCCGGCACAACTTATCACTGCCAACCGATTCCAGAAGGATATGCTAAGGTGATGGTGGATGAAATAACGGAGGGATTTGAGGACCTCCCGCTTGACCACCCTACCGGTGAAGGGGAGACTAGGCTGGGTTCTGCTCTGAAGACTCCATGCCTATGGTGGAAGGAGCTCATCAACCTTCCGAACTGGACGCCTCCGCCTCCTTCTCCTCCTCCGGCGAGTCAGGGCACTCCGCCTCCTCCACCGCCTCCTCCACCGCCTCCTCCACCGCCTCCTCCTCCAGCGAGTGACGATCAGGGCATGCGTGGCGGAACTCCGCCTCCTTCTCTGGCGCGTGGCGGCACTCCACCTCCTTCTCCGCCTGCGCCGGCGCTCCCGAGCAGCCAGTAGCCTCCTCCTTCTCCGCCTCGCCAGCAAGGGCGGAAGAGACCCGCCGCCGTCCCGGCTGCTTCGGCGCGTCGTACTCCTTCTCCTCCGCCTCGTAAGCAAGCATGAAAGAAGATAGACGCCGCAGCCGCTCTGTCTGCTCCGGCGTCTAGCAGCACAACCAGAGGCGGGAGGCAATACAAATACGGTCCATCATCTCTCAGGCCTCTAGAGAAGTTACCGTACGAGAGGTCCGAGGAGGAAAACAATACGATTGTGCGGACCCACGTGATGGACTTCTTTGAAGGGGTGAAAGCAAAGAGACATCCACCTCCAGAGGAGAAGGTAGATCCGGTGAAAGCAAAGCGCACTATCGATGCCCTGAGGAAACCACCAAAGTCTCCGCCGAGAACCAACTATGAGCGCATTACTGAACAGACATATCTCCAAGCCAAGCAGTCGGGAACTACTGTCAGTTATAAAAGGTTAAAAGAACGAGCAAAGGGGAAAAAATTGCCCAGCTCGGTGAACAAGCACAGCAATCGTGTCCCCCGCTCAATGTGTCTAATGCTCCGGGGACGGTGCCGGGTTATGGCAATCTTGAAGATTACCTGCCTGACGATGCACTTTCTGATTTCATGGCGGTGGACGAACACAGATACGAGTACGGGAAGCCTCTCGTCAAAGATGAAAAATCTCTGACAACAATGATGCGAAGATTCCATAGTTGGTACATGAAAACCTGCAGAGAGTCTGCGGGGACGAACAGTTTGTATCTGAACATTAAAGAGGAGCACGACCTTGTTTCAAATGATCTGTTGTGTGTTCCATTTGAGGAGTTCTTCGAGTTCTTCAATCAAAAGGCCCTCGATAAATTAATGGTCTTTTGCTACTGCCTGTAAGTACTAATTTTGTCATTAAGTCTCTATATATAGCTCGTCTCTTTCATTGCATGTATTTATAATTAATTATCCTCAATATATTATGCAGATTGAAGATCGTCGAGTGCAAAAAACAAGAAATTTATGATATTGGGTTCATTAACACAAATATCATAGATGTATTTCTGGTTGAAAAGAAAGTCAAAGAGGCCGAGGACAACTTGCTACAATCGTTGATCAAAAATCAAAACAAAGATACCATACTCTTTCCTTACAACGGCCCGTGAGTGTTACTGTCGTGTGCATATTCGGTTTTCCTTATTACTCAAGCAAGGTTATAGTAATGTAATTGATGAGTTATGCATGCGTGCGCAGGTACCACTATATTCTTCTGGAGATTAAGCTTGAGCGTGGACTAGTAACCGTCTTAGACTCGAGACGGAAAGATCCCAAAACCTATGCGGACATGACTGAAATGCTCAGCAAGTAAGTTCAATCGATCATAATTATCGCACCATATCGGTAACTTTTTGTTCATTTCCTGATATCTCAAGTAATAATAATTATTTTCTTTGTCTTGCAGGGTTTGGAAACAGTTCACCGCAGAAGCTTCGGGACTGCCGAAGGAGCTGCGATATACATACCCGAAAGTAAGTACTACTGGCTAGCTAGTTGCGCGCATCTCCGGCCCGTTGATTCTATATATAGCTATACTTTCATCAATGCCATTTATAATGCTTCATTATCAGTTTAATTGACCTCTATTTCTCGTAAAGTGCTTGTGGCAGGAGGAAGGGAATGACTTCTGTGGATACTACGTGTGCGAGTTCATCCACACCGCGACTTTGAAAAACAAGCGGGGCTACTCTCAAAGACAATATGAAGTGCGTAAGCAATAATATTCACAATTTCATTTTATTACACCATCATTTCTGTTGAGTTTCATTCATATATATGTATTAATTAACCCCCTTCTTCAAATTAGACGTGGCAGATGCGGAATGAACTCCTAGAACCAGATCGCATGAAAGCAATTCAAGAGGAATTGACGGGATTCTTTCTTGACCACGTCATCAGTAAAACCGGAGAATACCATGTGGAAATTGATTTCAAATGCTAGCTAGGAGTTTGTAATTATAAGAGATCTTATACATATTGTACATGTATGTAGCCAGTAGCGTCGGATACATGATACGAAAACTTGTTGTTCGACCAACCTCTCGGAGAAGGAGAGGTCGATCGATCACTTCTCTCGGTATGCATGACGAACTTCTGTACTGAATGGTTCTCTCGATCACTTATGTATATATAGTACGTAGCGTCCAAGCACGGACATAAGAGAGGACACTTCTCTCTATTAATTAGCTAGCTAACACAATATATGAAACACCTAAATTAACCCCCCAAAACCCCCAACCCCCCTCCTTTCAAAAAAAAAACAAAAACCCTAGCCACTGGAATGCAGACGCGTGGATGCCTTTTGGTCCCGGTTGGAGCCACCAACCGGGACCAAAGGCCCCCTGACTGGGCTCGGCGCAGAGGGCCACGTGGAGGCACATTGGTCCCGGTTCGTGTTTGAACCGGGACTAATGGGTGGAGGTATTAGTAACGACCCATTAGTCCCGGTTCATGAACCGGGACTAAAGGCCCTTACGAACCGGGACTAATAGGTGTTTTTCTACTAGTGAAGTGACATAGAATTAAACACTACTAGGGAAAAGCCTAGCAGCAGCGCGGGTTCTGGCCCTCTCAGTAGCGCGGGTACCGGCGCTACTAATAAGGCGCTACAGCTAACTTATAGCAGTAGCGCATGTTGACCCACGCTACTGCTACTGATGAATAGCTGTAGCGCTCTTTGGAAAACGGCGCTACTGATATTATCTGCAGCGCTTTTCAGCAGGAAGCGCTCCTTGTAAGTCGGCGCTACTGCTAAATTTTCCCCCCTCGCTACTAGTAGTTTTATTAGTTTTTTTTCCTGCATATTTGTTTTTTATTTGAATAGGCTTTATACAATAATCTTTAGCATATCATCCACATACAAATGTAATCATAGCATACACATACAATTAGTCTCATCAAATCACGTCATCATCATAATCATCATCCAACACAAAGTGGTCTCTCGTCATCAATCTCGAAAATAGCGATACAAGTCTCGATTACTTGCAAATACATCATCATCCATCTAAACAATGATATACGCGAGAATAGCTATCAGTTTGGGTACATGAGTTCGTATCCCTCTCTCGCATTAGCGTGAACCTAAACTAAGTACTGCGTGTCGCTCGGAAACCGAAAACCGGTACACTTGGGCCTGACACTCCGGCCACTTGTCGTATATATACTCCTGGCGTAGCACTTCTTCGCCATCTATGATCTATGCACCTGCATCGTCACATGAGTCGATGATATGCAACATATATAGTTGAGCAACAGAAAGAGACAAACTTGGCAAAAATAGAAACAACATATCATAAGCATAAATAACAAAGTTCATCGTACCCAAAATGACCTAACTAGAGTGATTTTCGCTAGTCGAGGAGGAGGACGGTTTAATTACATCACAAATAAAGTTTCACTATGCATAACTCAAAGTTTTGTCATAAAAGAAAGTATGGACTAAACAGACACATTGTCATATATCGACAATCACTCCATCATGTCGTGCCATCCATCCATGTCAGGGAGATAGTCATCGAGCTTAGTGAAAGGCTTCATGTCGAGACGCTGAGAGGCTATCCATGTTCGGACGTCTTCCCGCGACATTTGTCCTTCTGCATGGAACATCCCTATTTTTCTGACGACCTCATTCATGATGATTTGGGCAAGTTCGCGCTGGATGTTATAGAACTCAGCTCGAAGTCGATGATCCTCGATATCTCCTATGTCCTTTGCCCATTGCAGAATATGGGCATCGCCAGATCTAGGTGCCATGTGAAGGTTCTGGTGATCCCGTCTGTACTCCAGCATGTGGTGTAGGACATAGAATCCATCATTAAGAGAATCGTTCGGTTGCTGGATGCAGCAGAAGTCGGTCTTATGGCTGAAGGCGGCCCTGCAGCCTATTTGATTGCCGTAGCACGCGCGCGCTTCCTCGGACGCCTTTGGCTCAAAATTGCCGTCGTCCACCTCCGTGACCACCAGTCTAGTAGTCCTGAGTTTGTTAGGAACCCGTTGCTTATTTTCTTTCGGTTCTACACCGGCTCCGCTCCCTGAGGCAGCACCGGTCTCAGCGCCAGTCTCGATGTCGGTCTGAATCTCACCGCCGGTCTCAGTCTCAGCACCGGTCTGCGTGTCGGTCTCAGCACCGGTCTGCGTGTTGGTCTTAGTCCCCGATGCCACCGGCGGGCCCAGCAACAACATCTGTTGATCGTCGGTAAGGCTAAAAAAATCATCTACCGCCCGGTAGACGTCGTCGCAATCACCAGAACCCTGTCCTTCATCGTTGCTAGCCATGTTTCCTATGATTAAATCTAGTCAATTAATTCTAAACCTAATAAAATGAATAATGACATAAAAAAGGACTATTGTTTTGCAGGAATGTTGACTCCTTCCTGGTGCGGCAAATCTCGGGCACTCGATATGTCCTAGTTTGTAGCACAAGTCATGCCGAAATTCACGGGAAATTTCGGCATGACCTTTGCTAAAAAGTAGACAAATCGAGAACCTGAAATTTGCCGGAACAGAAATGAATCAACATTCCGGCAACACATAGGCCACTCAGCATCATTTCCTGGAAACAACAAAGCCACTTGGGCACAATCGAACAACTTCAATGAAAAGATATAACATGACCACTTCAATGAAAAATAAAATTTGCCTAAATTCTTTTCCTTGAAAAATAGTGGTCTTTTCAAAAATCAAAAACCTTTGCCAATCTACTTAACCTAGCTTGTTAATCCAACGAACCTAATTAACCTACCTATTTAACCTAGTTAGTTAATCTAGTTTACCTAGATAATTAACCCTAATTAAACTAGTTAACGCAGCTAGTTCTCTGTCAAAGCCTAAAATAAATTTTTGCACTAATTAACCTGGATAATTAACCTAATTAAACTAGTTAACCTGACTAGTTCTCTGTCAAAGCCCTAACTAAGTTTTTGCACTAACCTAGATAATTAACCTAATTAAACTAGTTAACCTAACTACTTCTCTGTCAAAGCCCTAACTAAATTTTTGCCCTAACCTAGATAATTAACCTAATTAAACTGGCTAACCTATGCATGAGAGAGAGAGGAGGGGTAGGGGCTTACAGATGATGGCTCCGGTGGTGGCGACGGAGGCAGTGGTGGCGAGGGAGGCAGGGGCGTCCCCGGTGACGGCGAGGGAGGCAGGGGCGTCTCCGGTGACGGTGAGGGAGGCAGGGGCGTCTCCGGTGATGGCGAGGAAGGTGGCGTCGACGGCGGCTCCGGTGGCGTTGACGAGGCCGCGCGGCCCCGTGGCGTTGGGGGCGGCTCCGGTGTCGTCGACGGCGTACGGCTCTGGTGGCGTCGACGTCGGCGACGAAGTGGGGCGATGGTGAATCGGGGAGACGGCGGCGCGCGGGGTGGGTTGAGGGATTTGGGGGAGAAGTGGCCGGGGGAAAACGGTTTTTTGGTTAAGTCAAACTTAGCGGTAGCGCGTTTCGCAAAACGCGCTATCGCTAAGATAGCTATAGCGGTTTTTGCAAAACGCGTTGCTGCTATAGCTATGTAAATTTCTTCCTTTTTTAATTTCCTTTTCTATTTCTATAGCGGGGGTCTAGGACATGCGCTGCAGCTACGTTAGCTATAGCGCCTCTTACAAACACACGCTGCTGCTATGCCTTCCTCCGATTTTTCGCTTTTTCGTTTATTTTGCTTTACATTTTATTTTTTCCTTTTTCCTTTTTCTATTTCTTTCATTTTCATTTACTTTTCTATTTGTTTTTCATCTTATTTTATTTCCGTTAGTAGTAGCGCTCTTCCCTGGAAACGCGCTGCTAATTATGCCCTAGCGGTAGCGCGTTTCATCTAAGCCCGCTACTGCTATGCGTAGCCTATCATTCTGCCAATGGGAATATTAGTAGTAGCGCTTTCGCGACTACCAGCGCTACTGCTAAGTTTGTATCTGTAGCGCGGTTTCTCTTAAATTGCTACTGCTATATAGCACTAGCGCGCTTTTTTGACCCGCGCTGTTGCTAAATTTCTGTGTATAAGGTTTTCCCTAGTAGTGAAATGAAGAAAGAGATGGTCAAGTATCATACTATCATGCTACCGTATCATATTAAATGTTGTGCTACTATGTGTCATGCATGACAATAAATGAAGTCATGCATGATATTCCCTTCGTTTTTATTTACTCTGCATATTAGCTTTGGTCAAAGTCAAACTTTATAAACTTTAACAAAGTTTATAGACGAAAATATTAACATGCACAAGTACAAATCAATACCATTAGATTCATTATTGAACGTACTTTCGCATCATATAGATTTGTTATCGTAAATATTTATATTCTTTCCTATAAACTAGGTCAAACTTTATGAAGTTTGACTTCAGTCAACTCTAATATGCAGAACAAATAAAAACGGAGGAAGTACTAAGATATGATACTATGCACTACAGATGTAGTATCATACACTAGTATCATATGCATGATACTAGTATATGATACTCACCATTAGGATCAGCCTTAGTAACAACAGTAAATTTATTAAAATGGATCAACTATAATTAAAGCACGGTGCATTTAGAGGTTAAGACAGCAAGAAAAATAACGCTCGTAAGGACCCATCACACACGCCAAAGCCATAATAAAATACATGCATCTCATCATTAGTTTATTCAATTTATTTTGGCAATGCACTAGTGCACAACAGGGCTTTAGCGCCGGTTCGTAAGGGCCTTTAGGGCCGGTTCTACAACCGGCACTAAAGAGTGGAGACTAAAGGCCTCCACCCCCTTTACTACCGGTTCGGCACGAACCGGCGCTAAAGTGCCACCATGTGGCACGAGCCAGGTCCGGGTGCTGGTAGACCATTAGTACCGGTTGGTAACACCAACTGGTACTAAATGTTTGGGGTGGTTTTGGTTTTATTTTTTAGTTTCCATTAATTTTGTGTTTTCCATTTAATTCTTTTTTGTTTGCTGGTATTTTACGATACTACAAATTGTACACGTTATGCATATATATAAATAGATTTTCTCGTGCGCAGAACCGCATATATATATATAAATATATATCATCAAATGTCTCACAACCAACACCATTAATTATTCACACATAC
>NC_041385.1:767882532-767930865 GCF_002162155.2 Triticum dicoccoides
ATGGAGTTGAATCAGATAATGATTAATCAAGCATGATAATTAATTAATGGTATTGAAACAAGAATTAAAGAAATGGTAGCTAGCTAGCTAGCTAGTACTACTTAATTACTTACCTTTGGTCGATACCAAAACAGCTTTTTTGCCCATTTGCCTGGAGTCACCTTGATGAACTTTGCCCAAGCCCTGCCCGCCGGCAAAGAAAATTAATAAAGGGGTTATTAAATAGTTCATATCAGGAAATGACGAACTAAATAGGCTGAGATATAGTTAATAATGATTGAAATTACCTGTTGACTATCCCCTTCACAGTGGTGTAGTCACTTTCTTCTTTAAGTAGTGAGTCCAGTACTTTAACTTTTCCTTCGTCAACTTTAATGTCTAACAAGATCCAGTGGAAACTGCATGCGCACACGTTTGCATGTCTTAATTAAGCAGGCATGTGCATAACACTAATCAACTACCGTAAACCATATACACTTAATTATTAACATCTAGCTAGCTAGTAAGCAAAAACAGAATTTGTAGTACAAGACAGTGTGACTCACAAGAAGTTGTAAGGAAGTAGTATATCTTCATTGGTATTGAGGCGCTTGAAGAACGCTAGCATGCTTTCCTCTAAACTTACTCGACAACTTGGAAGATTCAATGTGTACTTATTAATGGTTTTGGGTCAATGAACTCAATGCCATAGCGTCCAGATTTTTTCATTTCATACATCTCCATCCTGCATATAATACCACAGAAAAGAATATAGTGAGGATAATTACATGTAAGGATTGATCAAAATGATCACTACCGCTAGCTTGAGACTCAAAATGATCAAAATGAGCGGTGGACACCCAAAGAGAGGGAACCATCACAGGACCATATCTCCGGTCATCTGCCCAAAGAACCTGCCAAGTATTGGAGAACCTGGCGTCCATAGCAGCCAGGTAGCGATGGGTGTGCTCGTCCTCCTCCCTGACATGGTGACGCACCACCTCTGGTGGGGCCGGCTCCCTCTGCACCAAATGTGGCCCACGCGAACGCCACCAAAGGAGATCAGGGTCGACGACGGGACCCGAGGTCGGGTTCCTCACCAAGTGGCACGCCCCTCCAAGTAGCACCTCCCAGTGCCAGCCCGGCGGAGCCCAGTCCCGGACATGGGTCAGCCGGACGTTGTCGCGAACGGGTCGACGGCAAGGATGCGGGCCGGGCATATCGTCAAGAACAAATACTATATGCCCGCAAAAAGTAACATTTTTTAAATGATTGGATTGTGATAACTAAAATTCTATATGCAAATTCTAACAATTCTATATATATATAACTAACATTTCAAATATTTCTATAACTAAAAAACAGAAAAATTGCTAACATTTCTATAAATATTTCTATAACTAAAAAATAGAAAAAAATTATAACATTTCTATAACATATCTAATATTTCTATAACTAAAAACAGAAAAATTTCTAACATTTCTATAGATATTTCTATAACTAAAAATCAGAAAAATTTCTATAACTAAAAAACTAATGTGTGTGTGTGTGTGGACATGGCGGCCGGGGCATGAGCTCACCGGCGAGGCGCGGCGATGGGGTCGACGGAGATGGGCGGTAACGACGGGGATGGGGACGGGGCGGCGACGACGGGGACGGGTCGGGCGGGGACGACGGGACGGGGCGGCGACGGGGGCGGCGACGAGGGGCGGGGACGGCCGGGGCGGCAACGGCGATGGGGACGGCGATGGGGGCGGCAACGAGGGGCGGCGGCGACGGGGCAGAGGAGAAGAAGCAGAGGGAGAACAAAACTGACAAAAAAATCGTAAGTGCTGCTTATATAGGAGGCCTGTTTAGTACCAGTTGGAACCACCAACCGGTACTAAAGGTCTGTTTTGGCCAGGCCAAACGGTGGGAAGCGCCCCCCCCCCTCCTTTAGTACCGGGTGGTGGCACCAACCGATACTAAAGAGGATGCGCTGGCGCAGGTGCGGTGCGGCAAGTTCAGTCCCACCTCGCTAGCCGAGGGGCGTCCGCACTGGTTTATAAGCCCCACTACGATAGCTCTCTCGAGCTCCTCTCCAAAGTAGGCCTACTAGTCCTACCTGTTCTCTGCTGCCCTGTGGGCCTACTGGGCCTTTGCGGGCCTGCATCCTGGCCCAACAACACGTTGTGTTTCTAGTCGTATGGAGGCCACTCTGGCCAAGTAGGCGGGCTTTTTATTGTTTTATTTATTTTTGAGTTGTTTTTTGCTGTATTTAGAGTTTATTTGTGAATATTTTTGCTTTAGGTACAAAAAATTACAAACTTTATTTTAGTGCCGGTAGTTTTCAAATTTGAATAGTTTAAATTTTAAATTATTTGAAATTTGTGTGAATCACTAGTTTGTGAATAACTTAACTTTGAAAATAGATTTTTTAGTGATTCTTTTTTCTTATGTTTAATATTAGTGTGTTTTATCATTATATTCAATTTGGTAATGCTTAGGTTATTTAAAAAATATAATGCCTTTGTAACAGATGAGTTTTTGTCTGAAACCCTGATACTTAGGTTATTCAGGGTCATTTAGCTGAAAAAATCAGTAAATGCATGAAAGAATTTGTTTGCACATAAAATTTCTTCGCGTTTCAAATGCCAAAACACATAACTACCCTAACTACTACAGAGATTCCCTCCTGGGTGTGAAACACAGAAGAAAGTGATAATAGTGAAGCCGATCACATCCCAGATCTTTGGGTGTGAAACTTTTTCTTCGCATGTGTCCCTTTGCGCCGTAGCCATGGAAAATCTTCATCATTTAACTGGATGCTCGGGTCAATATTCACTGTGAATGGAGCAATTTCATCAAACTTTTCATAATCTTCTAACATGTCTGTCTTGTCATCCACTCCCACGATGTTTCTTTTCCCTGAAAGAACTATGTGGCGCTTTGGATCGTTGTATGATCCATTTGCTTCCTTATCTTTTCTTTTTCTCAGCCTGGTAAACATGTCTTTCACATAAAAAACCTGCACCACATCATTGGCTAGGACGAATGGTTCGTCTGCATACGTAAGATTGTTGAGATCCACTGTCGTCATTCCGTACTGCGGGTCTTCCGTTACCCCGCCTCGTGTCATATTGACCCATTTGGACCGAAACAAAGGGACCTTCAAACCACCTCCATAGTTAAGTTTCCATATGTCCTCTATGTAACCATAATATGTTTCCTTTCCCGTGTTGGTTGTTGCATCAAAGCGGACACCACTGTTTTGGTTGGTGCTCTTCTTATCTTGGGCGATCGTGTAAAATGTATTCCCATTTATCTCGTACCCATTGAAAGTCATTATATTCGAAGATGATAACTGGGACAGCGAGTACAGGTCATCTTCAATATCGCCATCATGCATGGCATGTTTCTGCAACCGACCGGCAAAAGTCCTCGTTTGTTCACGTGTAATCCAGTCGTCAGACTGCACCGGGTGTTTGGAGTGTAGAAAATTCTTGTGTTCCTCCATATACGGAGCCACTAAGGCGGAATTCTATAGAACTGTGTAGTGTGCTTCAGTGAGAGAATGCCCGTCCATACATATTATTTGATCCCCTCCTAGCGTGCCTTTTCCATCCAGTCTGCCCTTATGCCGCGATTCAGGAACACCAATCGGCTTAAGGTTAGGAATAAAGTCAATACAAAACTCAATGACCTCCTCATTTTCATGGCCCTTCGAGATGCTTCCTTCTGGCCTAGCATGGTTATGAACATATTTCTTCAAGACTCCCATGAACCTCTCAAAGGGGAACATATTGTGTGATACGTCCATTTTGCATCATGCTTTTATTTCAATATTTATTGCATTATGGGTTGTTATTACACATTATATCTCGATACTTATGGCCATTCTCTCTTATTTTACAAGGTTTACAATGAAGATGGGGAATGCTGGCAGCTGGAATTCTGGCTGGAAAAGGAGCAAACGTTGGAAACCTATTCTACACAGCTCCAAAAGTCCTGAAACTCCACGAAACAACCTTTTGGAATTAAAAAGAATTTCTGAGCGAAAGAAATAGGCCAGGGAGCCCACACCTTGTCCAGGAGACAGGCCCCCCCCCCCTACAGGGCGCGCCCCTATCTCCTGGGCCCCCTGGTGGCCTCCGGCGTCCATCTTCTGCTATATCATCACTTTTACCCTGGGAAAAATCGTGGGCAAGCTTACGGGACGAAACTCCGCCGCCACGAGGCGGAATCAATTTAGGGCTCTGGCGGAGCTGTTCTGCTGGGGACACTTCCCTCCGGGAGGGGGAAATCATCACCAACGTCATCACCAACGATCCTCTCACCTAGAGGGGGTCAATCTCCATCAACATCTTCACCAGCACCATCTTCTCTCAAAACCCTAGTTCATCTCTTGTATCCAATCTTGTATCAAAACCACAAATTGGTACATGTGGGTTGCTAGTAGTGTTGATTACTCCTTGTAGTTGATGCTACTTGGTTTACTTAATGGAAGATCATATGTTCAGATCCTTTATGCATATTATTACTCCTCTGATTATGAACATGAATATGCTTTGTGAGTAGTTATGTTTGTTCCTGAGGACATGGGAGAAGTCTTGCTATTAGTAGTCATGTGAATTTGGTATTCGTTCGATATTTTGATGAGATGTATGTTGTCTTTTCCTCTAGTGGTGTTATGTGAACGTCGACTACATGAAACTTCACCATTATTTGGGCCTAGAGGAAGGCATGGGGAAGTAATAAGTAGATGATGTCTTGCTAGAGTGACAGAGCTTAAACCCTAGTTTATGCGTTGCTTCGTTAGGGGCTGATATGGATCCATATGTCTAATGTTGTGGTTAGGTTTACCTTAATACTTCTTTTGTAGTTGCGGATGCTTGCAATAGGGGTTAATCATAAGTGGGGTGCTTGTCCAAGTTAGGGAAGTACCCAAGTTCCGGTCCACCCACATATCAAATTATCAAAGTACCGAACGCGAATCGTATGAGCGTGATGAAAACTAGCTTGACGATAATTCCCAATGTGTCCTCGGGAGCTCTTTTATCATTATTAGAAATTGTCCAGGCTTATCCTTTGCTACATAAAGGATTGGGCCACCTTGATGCACTTTACTTACTTTATTTACTTGTTGCTCGTTACTATTTATCTTATCACAAAACTGTCTATCACCTACAATTTCAGTGCTTGCAGAGAAAACCTTGCTGAAAACCGCTTATCATTTCCTTTTGCTCCTCGTTGGGTTCGACACTCTTACTTATCGAAAGGACTACGATAGATCCCCTACACTTGTGGGTCACCAAGAATCTTTTCTGGCGCCGTTGTCGGGGAGTGTAGCGCTTTTGGTGAGTGGAACTTGGTAAGGAAACATGTATATAGTGTGCTGAAATTTTCTGTTACTTGTCACTATGGAAACTAATCCTTTGAGGGGCTTGTTTGGGGTATCTTCACTCCAACCAAAAGAGCAAAGTGTTGCTCCTCAGCCTACTAAACTTTATGAAAATATTTATTTTGAGATTCCTTCGGGTATGATAGAGAAACTGCTAGCTAATCCATTTGCAGGAGATGGAACATTGCATCCCGACTTACACCTTATCTTTGTGGATGAAGTTTGTGAATTATTTAAGCTTGCAGGTATTCCCGATGATGTTGTCAAAAGGAAGGTCTTCCCTTTATCTTTTAAGGGAGATGCAATGACATGGTATAGGCTATGTGATGATACGAGATCTTGGAATTATAAGCGATTGAAGTTGGAATTTCACCAGAAGTTCTATCCTATGCACCTCGTTCATCGTGATCGTAATTACATATATAATTTCTGGCCTCGTGAAGGAGAAAGCATCGCTCAAGCTTGGGGGAGGCTTAAGTCAATGTTATATTCATGCCCCAATCATGAGCTCTCTCGGGAAATGATTATTCAGAATTTTTATGCTCGGCTTCCTCTTGATAATCGCAACCTTCTCGATACTTCCTGTGCTGGTTCTTATATGCTGAAGCCTATTGATTTCAAATGGGACTTATTGGAAAGAATTAATGAAACTCTGAAGATTGGGTTCCGATGATGGTAAGGAGTCAGGTATGACACCTAAGTTTGATTGTGTTAAATCTTTTATGGATACCGATGTTTTTCGTGGATTTAGCGCTAAGTATGGACTTGACTCTGAGATAGTAGCTACTTTTTGTGAATCTTTTGCTACTCACGTTGATCTCCCTAAGGAGAAGTGGTTTAAATATAATCCTCCTATTGAAGTGAAAGTAGTTGCACCTATTACAGTCAAAGAAAAGACTATTACCTATAGTGATCCTATTGTTCCTACTGCTTATGTTGAAAAACCTCCTTTTCCTGTTAGGATAAAGGATCATGCTAAAGCTTCGATTGTTGTTCGTAAGAGTAATACTAGGACTTATACACCTCCTGAGCAAATTAATGTTGAACCTAGTATTGCTATGGTTAAAGATCTCTTGGATGAGGACTTAGATGGGCATGTTATTTCTTTCTTGGGTGAGACTGCTAATATTGCTAGACCTGATACTAAGACACGTAGACCTGTCGTAGGCGTGCCTGTTATTTCTGTTAAAATAGGAGATCATTGTTATCATGGCTTATGTGATATGGGTGCTAGTGCTAGTGTGATACCTTATGATCTTTATAAAGAAATTATGCACGACATTGCACCCGTTGAATTAGAAGACATTGATGTTACTATTAAGCTTGCTAATAGGGATACCATTAAACCTATCGGGATTGTTAGAGATGTTGAAGTTTTGTGTGAGAAGGTTAAATACCCTGCTGATTTTCTCGTTCTTGCTTCCCCACAAGATGCCTTTTGTCCCATTATTTTTGGTAGGCCCTTCTTGAATACTGCTAGTGCTAAGATTAATTGTGAAAAGAATATTGTCACTGTTGGCATAGATGGTATGTCTCATGGGTTTAATTTCGCTAAGTTTAGTAGACAACCTCGTCAAAGGGAACCACCTAGTAAGGATGAGATTATTGGTCTTGCTTCCATTGTTGTTCCTCCAACTGATCCGTTAGAACAATATTTGCTAGACCATGAAAACGATTTGTTTATGAAGGAAAGGGAAGAAATATATGAAGTGTTCCTTAAACAGGAGCCTATGCTGAAACATAACCTTCCCGTTGAAATTCTTGGGGATCCCCCTCCACCCAAGGGTGATCCCGTGTTTGAACTCAAATCATTACCTGATAATCTTAAGTATGCTTATCTTGATGAAAAAGAAATATATCCTGTTATTATTAATGCTATCCTTTCAGAGAAAGAAGAAGAAAGATTATTGAAAATTCTGAAGAAGCACCGAGCAGCTATTGGATATTACTCTGGATGATCTTAAGGGCGTCAGTCCCACGTTATGTCAACACAAAAATACATTGGAGGACGATGCCAAAAAAGTTAGAGATCCTCAAAGACGATTAAATTCCAAGATGAAGGAAGTGGTAAGAAAGGAGATACTAAAGCTCCTCGAGGCAGGTATTATTTATCCCGTTGCTGATAGTGAATGGGTAAGTCCTGTCCATTGTGTCCCTAAAAAGGGAGGTATTACCGTCGTTCCTAATGATAAAGATGAATTGATCCCGCAAAAAATTATTACAGGTTATAGGATGGTAATTGATTTCCGTAAGTTAAATAAAGCTACTAAGAAAGATCATTACCCTTTACCTTTTATTGATCAAATGCTAGAAAGGCTATCCAAACACACACATTTTTGCTTTCTAGATGGTTATTCTGGCTTCTCTCAGATACCTGTGTCAGCGAAGGATCAATCTAAAACTACTTTTACTTGCCCTTTTGGTACTTTTGCTTATAGACGTATGCCTTTTGGTTTATGTAATGCACCTGCTACCTTTCAAAGATGCATGATGGCTATATTCTCTGATTTTTGTGAAAAGATTTGTGAGGTATTCATGGATGACTTCTCCGTCTATGGATCCTCTTTTGATGATTGTTTGAGCAACCTTGATCGAGTTTTGCAGAGATGCAAAGACACTAGTCTCGTCCTGAATTGGGAAAAGTGTCACTTTATGGTTAATGAAGGCATTGTCTTGGGGCACAAGATCTCCGAGAGAGGTATCGAAGTTGATAAAGCCAAAGTTGATGCTATTGAAAAGATGCCATGTCCCAAGGACATAAAAGGTATAAGAAGTTTCCTCAGTCATGCCGGTTTTTATAGGAGGTTCATTACGGACTTTTCTAAAATCTCTAGGCCTCTGACTAATTTATTGCAAAAAGATATTCCTTTTGTCTTTGATGATGATTGTGTAGAAGCTTTTGAAACACTTAAGAAAGCTTTGATCACTGCACCTATTGTTCAGCCACCTGATTGGAATTTAACTTTTTAAATTATGTGCGATGCTAGTGATTATGCTGTAGGTGTTGTTCTTGGGCAAAGAGTTGATAAGAAATTGAATGTTATCCGGTATGCTAGTAAGACTCTTGATACTGCCCAGAGAAATTATGCTACTACTAAAAAAGAGTTCTTAGCAGTTGTGTTTGCATGTGATAAGTTTAGACCTTATATTGTTGATTCCAAAGTTACTATTCACACTGATCATGCTGCTATTAAATATCTTATGGAAAAGAAAGATGCTAAGCCTAGACTCATTAGATGGCTTCTCTTGCTCCAAGAATCTGACTTGCATATTATTGATAGAAAAGGAGCTGAGAACCCCGTTGCAGATAACTTGTCTAGGTTAGAGAATGTTCTTGATGACCCACTGCCTATTAATGATAGCTTTCCTATGAACAATTAGCGGTCATCAATGCTTCTCGTACTGCTCCTTGGTATGCTGATTATGCTAATTACATTGTTGCTAAATTTATACCTCGTAGTTTCACATACCAGCAAAAGAAAAAGTTCTTTTATGATTTAAGACATTACTTCTGGGATGATCCACACCTTTATAAAGAAGGAGTAGATGGTGTTATTAGACGTTGTGTGCCTGAGCATGAACAGGAACATATTCTACGTAAGTGTCACTCTGAATCTTATGGAGGACACCACGCTGGAGATAGAACTGCACACAAGGTACTACAATCTGGTTTTTATTGTCCTACTCTTTTCAAAGATGCTTGTAAGTTTGTCTTATCCTGTGATGAATGTCAAAGAATAGGTAACATTAGTAGACGTCAAGAAATGCCTATGAATTATTCTCTTGTTATTGAACCGTTTGATGTTTGGGGCTTTGATTATATGGGACCTTTTCCTGCCTCTAATGGTTATACACATATTTTAGTTGTTGTTGATTACATTACTAAGTGGGTAGAAGCTATTCCAACTAGTAGTGTTGATCATAAAACTTCTATTAAAATGCTTAAAAAAGTTATTTTTCCGAGGTTTGGAGTCCCTAGATACCTTATGACTGATGATGGTTCACATTTTATTCATGGTGCTTTCTGTAAGATGCTTGCTAAGTATGATGTCAATCATAGAATAGCATCTCCTTATCATCCGCAGTCTAGTGGTCAAGTGGAGTTGAGCAATAGAGAGCTCAAATTAATTTTGCAAAAGACTGTGAATAGATCTAGAAAGAATTGATCCAAAAAACTTGATGATGCATTATGGGCCTATAGAACTGCATACAAAAATCCTATGGGTATGTCTCCTTATAAGATGGTTTATGGAAAAGCGTGTCATTTACCTCTTGAACTTAAACGTATTAAGGCATATTGGTCTATCAAAGAGCTCAATTATGACTTCAAACTTGCCGGTGAGAAGAGGTTATTTGATATTAGCTCACTTGATGAATGGAGAACCCAAGCATATGAGAATGCTAAGCTTTTCAAAGAAAAAGTCAAATGCTGGCATGATAAGAGGATACAAAAGCGTGAGCTTAACGTACGAGATTATGTGTTATTATTCAACTCTCGTTTAAGATTTTTTGCAGGAAAACTTCTCTCAAAATGGGAAGGTCCCTACGTTATCGAGGAGGTCTATCGTTCTGGTGCCATAAAAAACAACAACTTCGAAGGCACAAACCCGAGGGTGGTAAACGGTCAAAGAATTAAACACTGTATTTCAGGTAATCCTATCAATGTTGAAACTAATATTATTGAAACCGTAACCCCTGAGGAATACATAAGGGACACTTTCCAGAACGTTCCAGGCCCCGAAAAGGTATAGGTATGTGGTACGGTAAGTAAACCGACTCCAAAACAACTCCAATGGCAATTTTTATCAGTTTTGGAATATTTAAGAATTTTAGGAAGAAAGAAGTAGTCCGAAAGGGGCACGAGGCTCCCATGAGAGTGGAGGGCGCCCCCTGTAGGGCGCGCCCCCCCTGTCTCGTGGGCACCTCGTGTGCCTCCCGGACTCTATTTTCTTGTATGTTACGTATTTTGGTCGGTAAAAATTCATTATATATACTTCCGAAGGTTTTGACCACCGTATCACGCAAATATCCTCTGTTTTCGTTTCGAGATGTTCCTGTTGCAGAATTAAGCAAGATGTCTTCTCAGGAGTCAGTTGGGGAGAGCCGGGTGTCTCACCCAACGCCTGGTCTAGGAGCGAATAACGATGCCTACCACTTTGGACCATCAACGGAGGATGAGATGGAGGCTGATTTGAAAAGGATAGATGCCATGGAAGAAGATCAAGAAGTCACCTCTCGTCTCCGAGCAAAATTCATGATGGGGGAACTAGCGAGCGTGGCTATTCCAACTTCGGTCATCCCTTCCAACTCTAGATTTCTTTCTTATGAAAATATGAAAAAGAGTTTCACTTGTTCTCCAGAAGCTATGTAGCATCCTTGGGTAAAAGGAGCTTTGGCCGTTATGGGCAAGCTCCGTAAATAAATTGTGGATCTCAAACAACAAGTCAAGAAGCTCTAGGAGGAGAACCGCATCCTGAAGGGCATCATCGCCAAGAAGATCATAACACCAACCATGAAGAAGGAGAAATAATCACATGGGTATGGGCACCCTCCTTGGCAACCGCCAACCTTGGGGGAGGTGCCCCGGTATCGTATCACCATCACACTCCTATCTTTACCGCTTTATTTAGTTCGATCCTTTTAGTAGTGTCTTGATCTAGTAGTTTGAAGTTTTGATATCAAGTAGTTTTGAGTTTTGCATTGTGATCTCTTTTTGTATTCGAGTCTGTGAGCCATCTATAATAAAGATTAGTGTTGAGTCAAGGGCTTTGCTATGTGCTATGATCTTGAGAAAGTAGAAAGAATAAAAGAGTTCATATTGATCTTATGGATAGTGATAACTTCACACACAGAAAGTATGAAGCATAAAAATTGTTGAGAGTTGATGAACGTAGCCTTGGTCATCGTTGCAATTAATAGGAAGTGATAAGGAAAGAGGGGTTCACATATAGATATATTATCTTGGACATCTTTTATGATTGTGAAGCATCCATTAAGTATGACATGCTCAAAGAGTTGATTTTGGACAAGGAAGACAACGTAATGGTTTATGTTTTCCGACATCTCAGTTAAAGTATATTGTCATTGACCTTCCAAACATGTTGAGCTTGCCTTTCCCCCTCATGCTAGCCAAATTCCTTGCACCAAGTAGAAATACTACTTGTGCTTCCAAATATCCTTAAACCCAGTTTTGCTAGGAGAGTCCACCATACCTACCTATGGATTGAGTAAGATCCTTCAAGTAAGTTGTCATCGGTGCAAGCAATAAAAATTGCTCTCTAAATATGTATGACTTATTAGTGCAGAAAAAATAAGCTTTGTACGAACTTGTTATGGAAGTAATAAAATCTACGGACTGCATAATAAAGGTCCACATATAAGGGGCAATATAAAGTGACGTTCTTTTGCATTAAGATTTTATGCATCAACCCTAAATGCGCATGACAACCTCTGCTTCCCTCTACGAAGGGCCTATATTTTACTTTATGTTTTTACTTTATGCTTGAGTCAAGGTGATCCTCACCTTTCCCTTTTTATTTTATCCTTTGGCAAGCTCCTCGTATTTGAAAGATCATGATATATATATCCAATTGGATGTAAGTTAGCATGGGCTATTATTGTTGACATCACCTAAAGGTGAATACGTGGGGAGGCAACACAATAAGCCCCTATCTTTCTCAGTGTCTGGCTAAAACTCTATAACCACAAGTACTGCGTGAGTGTTAGCAATTGTAGGAGACTACGAGATAGTTGAGTATGTGAGCTTGTTGAAAAGCTCTATTATTGACTCTTTCTGATGTTACAATAAATTGCAACTAGCAGTGTGCCCCGCGCATTTGCGCGGCTAGATTTACAGCATCATTGTTTTTTGTAAGGGATTGTGTTCACTTCTTTACTGAGATTCAAGATTAAACTAATCCTTCTAAAGTTCATTACATTTTTCATGAGTACCTACAATCTTCGACATAAGTCTCAACAATACAAAATAGGAACCCACATTTGAGTCCATGTCAAAATGAGTAGACAAATGCATTGTGATCCATGGCTCCCCGTCCTGCAAGATTTGGAGTTTTATTTTTTATATCAATATTTTATGTGATCTTCAAGAAAATGGTAAATTTGGAAACTTGTGAGTTTTGTGTAACACTTGTGTGATCTCTTCCTCTATCACACATTGCAGATATTTTGTGCATACCAATCGTCCTGTTGTGTAATAACCTCTACCACTCATCAAATATTTGTAAGACCTCTCTCTCTCTCTTTCATATATACCATAGGGAAAATGTGGTTCATCTATCTCCAGAAGATAAAGAATGAAGTCCCGAGACCATCTGTAGTGTTATGGAAAAATGATATGAAAACTACAATTAATTTTAATATACTATAGTTCCACAACTATTGAACTATGCTTAAGTAGCAAGCCACGGTAAAGAGGCATATTTTACTGGCATACATGATTCATATAGTTTGATTAATTCTTTAGTAAACGTTCGATGTGTAGCCTACATCTGAAGTCCATGACTTCGAGCCCGAATCTAACAGCACATCTCTTACAACTGTCGCACATCATATCTCAAAATTTCTACACCCGCTAGTTTTTTGATATGGCGAGCATATGAAACGACACTTCAAAAGGTAATTTGTGTTACACACTTACACTATATTGATAACTGCCAAATACTATATATTACACCCCAATAAGACATACTATGACTATCCAAACAAAATCATAAAAACTGGGAACCTTCTTTGAATAGAAACTCCATGGTAGTGGTTTTGTGCTACTTAACGCTATATAATTAAATTATATGTAAATCAATTCTTGAATGTTTTAAGAACTAACTCATGTTCAGTTTTAGAAACTCATATTGTGCTATAATTACAAAAGAATTCACGAAATATTTTTAATTGTTAGTAAATAGCAAACATATGAGAGTTTCTTTGAATATGAATAAAATATGGATTTTATTTTCCATAATATATCCCACATGCTATTGGATTAAATATCACTCAAAGCTTGAACTTGTACAATTGAATACACATTATTTTTCGAGCGTAGGATTTAGTAAGGCCCTTGTGTAAAACAAATATACATATATGATTCTCATATACATTTGAAAGCTTGAAATCTATTTCACACTTGACATCGTAGTAGCCTATAAGGCAAGGGAGGTTACATGTACAGGTTGAGTGGTGATTATCACAGAGGGGTATACGCTGTGAATATTATTACAAAAGTTATATGGTGTCGCAGAGAATTCTTTTTTATCAAACAATATACTCACATGATACCAAAATTGCTTGCTTCTTACGCAATTTGCCTTATGTTGTAGATCGGATCTCCTATGTACAATACCTAAGGAAAAGGAATCAATAAACATACATAAAAATGTAGAGATCATATGTTCTAGTATTATATATGAAAATAGATAGTGCAATCCAAAGAGAAGTGTTTTACTTAGCATGCCGCAATTATTTTGCTTTGAATATGAATAAAGTATGGATTTTATTTTCCATAATATATCCCACATGCTATTGGATTAAATATCACTCAAAGCTTGAACTTGTACAATTGAATACACATTATTTTTTCGAGCGTAGGATTTAGTAAGGCCCTTGTGTAAAACAAATATACATATATGATTCTCATCTACATTTGAAGGTTTGAAATCTATTTTACACTTGACATCGTAGTAGCCTATAAGGCAAGGGAGGTTACACACACAGGTTGAGTGGTGATTATCACAGAGGGGTATACGCTGTGAATATTATGACAAAAGTTATATGGTGTGGCAGATAATTCTTTTTTATCAACCAATATACTCACATGATACCAAAATTGCTTGCTTCTTACGCAATTTGCCTTATGTTGTAGATCGGATCTCCTATGTACAATACCTAAGGAAAAGGAATCAATAAATAGACATAAAAATTTAGAGATCATATGTTCTAGTATTATATAAGAAAATAGATAGTGCAATCCAAAGAGAAGTGTTTTACTTGCTTCGTACTCGTGCCTAGGTAATTCGATGTGGGCCATCAGCATGCCGCAATTATTTTGCTGTATTATGCGGCGTTCACGCAATGAGCATGCAACAAATTAATGCCCTTTTTTAAGAAACGCTGCCGACTTGAATAAAGTAAACTTGACAGTTTGTTGCTGCCTGATGAATATAATCATAATTTGACAATCTTCTGATTCTCTTCTGCAAAATATATTTTTCATCCGCTCCTCTCCCTAGTCCCTAGGGTCGGATCAAGCTCTGCCTAGACGAAGTGTGCAAGCCGAGTGTCCGGGCTGAGCGCTGGGGTTGGACTGATTGAGCTTCTTTCAAGAACTAACAGGTGTGCACGTCCATGGTTTTTTTCTAAGATGAGACATGATATAAGGAAAGATCAGACATAAGTTTTTTTCTTTTCTTATTTTCCAGAAAAAAAAAGTCCCTTCTCTCATTGTATATGTGATCTCTTGTTGTATGTGTCCAAATTGGACTCTCCTTACATTAGGGTGACATTTACTCCTATACAATTTGGTCGGAGGCTATTTTGACGTGATTGGCCGGAGGCTAATTGATTAGCTTCCTCTGAAGTCCTAACAATACGTATATGTGTATTCCTTTTTCTAGTTACACTAACGTGGGTGCATCAGACGTGCCATATGTGAACCATGCAAAAAAAAGACGTGCCATATGTGAAAACCTGTACATGTTATTGTTGCCACGCTTCAGTTTCCAATTACCTAGCCTTGTAAGACACGGTCTCTTATGCAATGGCTGCAAGTCTTTCCACGCTTGTTTCCTGTGCATCTATAGACGTGACAACATCATGGTTCAATATTACCTATACATATATTTTATTGCGTTACGTAAAAACCTTTAAATCTCAACCGTTGTTATTCTAATCAAACGGCATAAAAAATATTAGCATATGTGGACGAACGTAATGGCGTGTTTGCCTCTTGTTTTATGTATATAATAGATTGCTTCAATGACTGAGATTATAGTTTGTTAGTTTCCAATGAAGTTTTTGAACCATACTTGACATTGTGAATTGCTTGTTACTTGAGCATAGGAAATCATATGACAAAATCTATATATGTTGTTGTTATTAGAATGATCATGATGCCCTCATGTCCGTATTTTATTTTTATCGACACCTCTATCTCTAAACATGTGGACATATTTTTCGATTTCGGCTTCCGCTTGAGGACAAGCGAGGTCTAAGCTTGGGGGAGTTGATACGTCCATTTTGCATCATGCTTTTATTTTAATATTTATTGCATTATGGGCTGTTATTACACATTATATCTCGATACATATGGCTATTCTCTCTTATTTTACAAGGTTTACCATGAAGAGGGGGAATGCCGGCAGCTGGAATTCTGCCTGGAAAAGGAGCAAACGTTGGAAACCTATTCTATACAGCTCCAAAAGTCCTGAAACTCCACGAAACAACTTTTGGGAATTAATAAGAATTTCTGAGCGAAAGAAATAGGCCAGGGGGCCCACACCCTGTCCAGGAGACAGCCCCCCTATAGGGGGTGCCCCCCTATCTCCTGGGACCCCTAGTGGGCCTCCGGCGTTCATCTTCTGCTATATCATCACTTTTACCCTGGGAAAAAGTGTGGGCAAGCTTATGGGACGAAACTCTGCTGCCACGAGGCGAAACCTTGGCGGAATCAATCTAGGGCTCTGGCGGAGCTGTTCTCCCGGGGACACTTCCCTCCGAGAGGGGGAAATCATCACCAACGTCATCACCAACGATCCTCTCATCGGGAGGGGGTCAATCTCCATCAACATCTTCACCAGCAGCATCTTCTCTCAAAACCCTAGTTCATCTCTTGTATCCAATCTTGTATCAAAACCACAAATTGGTACATGTGGGTTGCTAGTAGTGTTGATTACTCCTTGTAGTTGATGCTAATTGGTTTACTTGGTGGAAGATCATATGTTCAGATCCTTTATGCATATTATTACTCCCCTGATTATGAACGTGAATATGCTTTGTGAGTAGTTACGTTTGTTCCTGAGGACATGGGAGAAGTCTTGCTATTAGTAGTGATGTGAATTTGGTATTCGTTCGATATTTTGATGAGATGTATGTTGTCTTTTCCTCTAGTGGTGTTATGTGAACGTCGACTACATGACACTTCAGCATTATTTGGGCCTAGAGGAAGGCATGGGGAAGTAATAAGTAGATGATGGGTTGCTAGAGTGATAGAAGCTTAAACCCTAGTTTATGCGTTGCTTCGTTAGGGGCTGATATGGATCCATATGTCTAATGTTGTGGTTAGGTTTACCTTAATACTTCTTTTGTAGTTGCGGATGCTTGCAATAGGGGTTAATCATAAGTGGGATGCTTGTCCAAGTTAGGGCAGTACCCAAGTTCCGGTCCACCCACATATCAAATTATCAAAGTACCGAACGTGAATCATATGAGCGTGATAAAAACTAGCTTGACGATAATTCCCAATGTGTCCTCGGGAGCTCTTTTATCATTATTAGAAATTGTCCAAGCTTATCCTTTGCTACATAAAGGATTGGGCCACCTTGCTGCACTTTACTTACTTTATTTACTTGTTGCTCGTTACTATTTATCTTATCACAAAACTATCTATCACCTACAATTTCAGTGCTTGCAGAGAAAACCTTACTGAAAACCGCTTATCATTTCCTTCTGCTCATCGTTGGGTTCGACACTCTTACTTATCGAAAGGACTACGATAGATCCCCTACACTTGTGGGTCATCATTGTGTAGAAATACAAGACCCAAAACGTTAATCTCTTCGCAAAGGTGAACTAGGACGTGCGTCATGATGTTGAAGAAGGAAGGTGGGAACACCAACTCGAAACTGACAAGACATTGCACAAAATCATTCTGTAACCTTGATATGATTTCTGGATCGATTACCTTCTGAGAGATTGTATTAAGGAATGCACATAGCTTCACAATGGATAATCGAACGTTGTCCGGTAGAAGCCCCCTCAATGCAACCGGAAGCAGTTGCATCATAATCACGTGTCAGTCATGAGACTTTAGGTTCTGGAACTTTTTCTCTGCCATATTTATTATTCCCTTTATATTCGACGAGAAGCCAGGCGGTATCTTCATACTGAACAGGCATTCAAAGAAGATTTCCTTCTCTTCTTTGTTAAGAGCATAGCTGGCCTGACCCTGATGTATGTCGTCTTTTCCGTGCATACGTTGCTGGTCCTCCCGTGCCTCTGGTGTATCATTTGTCTTCCCATACACGCCCAAGAAGCCAAGCAGGGTCACGCAAAGATTCTTCGTCACGTGCATCACGTGGATTGCGGAGCGGACCTCTAGGTCTTTCCAATATGGCAGGTCCCACAATATAGATTTCTTCTTCCACATGGGTGCGCGTCCGTCAGCATCCTTCGGAACAGGTTGTCCGCCAGGACCCTTTCCAAAGATTACCTTCAAATCCTTGACCATATCATGTACATCAGCACCAGTACGGTGGCGAGGCTTCGTCCGGTGATCCGCCTCACCTTTGAAATGCTTGCCTTTCTTTCTTACGGGATGCCTGCTCGGAAGAAATCAACGATGTCCCAGGTACACATTCTTCCTACAACTATCCAAATATATACTGCCGGTATCATCCAAACAGTGCGTGCATCTGCGATATCCCTTGTTTGTCTGTCCTGAAAGGTTACTGAGAGCAGGCCAATCATTGATGGTCACGAACAGCAACGCCTTTAGGTCAAATTCTTCCTGTCCGTGCTCATCCCACGCACGTACACCTGTTGCATTCCACAGTTGTAATAGTTCTTCAACTAATGGCCTTAGGTACACATCAATGTCGTTGCCGGGTTGCTTAGGGCCTTGGATGAGCATTGGCATCATAATGAACTTCCACTTCATGCACAACCAAGGAGGAAGGTTATACAAACATAGAGTCACAGGCCAGGTGCTATGGTTGCTGCTCTGCTCCCCAAAAGGATTAGTGCCATCTGCGCTTAGACCAAACCATACGTTCCTTGGGTCACCTGCAAACTACTCCCAGTACTTTCTCTTGATTTTTCTCCACTGCGACCCGTCAGCGGGTACTCTCAACTTTCCGTCTTTCTTACGGTCTTCTCTGTGCCACTGCATCGCCTTCGCATGCTCTTTTGTTTTGGAACAAACGTTTCAACCGTGGTATTATATGAGCATACCACATCACCTTGGCAGGAATCTTCTTCCTGTGGCGCTCTCCCTTGACATCACCAAGGTCATCGCGACTGATCTTATAACGCAATGCACCGCATACCGGGCAATCGTTCAAATCCTCGTACTCACCGCGGTAGAGGATGCAGTCATTATGGCATGCATGTATCTTATGCACCTCTAACCCTAGAGGGCAGACAGCCTTCTTTGCTTCATACATACACTCAGGCAATTTGTTGTCCTTTGGAAGCATATTCTTTATCATTACCAGCAACTTCCCAAATCCCTTGTTAGATACACCATTCTCTGCTTTCCATTGCAGCAATTCCAGTGTGGTGCCCAACTTTTTTTTGTCAACTTCACAATTCGGGTACAACAATTTCTTGTGATCCTCTAACATGCGCTGCAACTTCTTCTTCTCCAAATCAGTTGCGCAGTTTCTCTTTGCATCGGCAATGGCCCGACCTAGATCATCAGCGGGCTCATCTAATGCCTCTTCTTCAGCTTCTTCCCGCATTACCGGCTCAGCTTCTTCCCCCATTGTTGTATCATCGTATCCAGGGAACCCATGGCCAGGATAGCTGTCGTCGTCCTCTTCTTCTTCATTGTCTTCCATCATAACCCCTCTTTCTCCATTCTTGGTCCAAACATTATAGTGGGGCATGAAACCGGACTCAAATAGGTGGACATGAATGGTTCTTGACGTAGAGTAATTGTGACCATTCTTACAGCCAGCACATGGACAAGGCATAAAACCACCCGCCCGCTTGTTTGCCTCAGCGGCAAGCAGAAAGTATGCACGCCATTAATGAACTCGGGAGAGCAT
This sequence comes from Triticum dicoccoides, assembly GCF_002162155.2. NCBI lineage: Eukaryota > Viridiplantae > Streptophyta > Magnoliopsida > Poales > Poaceae > Triticum > Triticum dicoccoides. Next base: position 767,901,889 of record NC_041385.1, read on the forward strand.
CGGTCATCATACATCCATTGTCGGCTCATCTTAATTACACAACACCGAATAGACCAAATTAATACAAGTTCATACATAAAGTTCATATACAACACTTAATTAAATGCAACATACAAATAACTCTCTAGCTAAAGAATTTAAATGCAACAAAAAATGCGATCAAGATCGCAACTAAGGTAACAATTGATCCAACAACATAATGATACCAAGCCACACTATCAATGGCATATTTTCTAATCTTTCTAATCTTCAAGTGCATTTTCTCCATCTTGATCTTGTGATCATCGACGACATCGGCAACATGCAACTCCAAGTCCATCTTCTCCCCCTCAATTCTTTTCAATTTTTCTTTCAAATACTGTTTTATCTTTCAACTAAATTTAACCTCTCGACAATAGGGTCGGTTGGAATTCCCGGTTCACATACCTCCTAGATAAAAATATCAATGTCAACTTGATGGGCATAATTTGTCATAAACACGAAATGCAACAACTAGTTTTAAAAGAGAATATACCACATCCGAATCATAGCAAGGACGAGGGCCGACGGGGACGGATATCAAAACCATGGCACTATGTATAACAAACAACGTACGGGGTAAGATAATTATACAAGTAACTATATATCCAAATCACACAAACATCAATTTGGTAATGTAAAACATTCATGAACAAGAGCATCACCACAAGGTGGTGCCGGCAACGGGACGGTGTGGGCGATCGACGGTGGTTACGACGGAGATTTAGAAGGCACTAAGTAAACCACACCTACATATGCAAACTAAGTGTTATTTTTGACCTCAAATTGCATATAAATCAAATACTAGCACATATAATTCCTCCCAAATTACTAAACTCACAAATTAATCACTATACAAAGCATTGCAAGAGCTAATCTAGCAATGATATATGAAAGGACAAAGTTGCTAACCTTTGTGATCATTTCAATGGATGGGGGCCTTCAAATCTTGACAAATTTTGGGCAAAATGTGTAATGAGCTCGAGAAAGAGAGGGGAAGAATGGAGGAGGAGAGGGGAAGGGGAAGAACAGAGCGAGCTCGGGTGGATGAAGGGTTTATGTAGGACGACCTGTAGTACCGGTTCGTGCCACGAACCGGTACTAAAGGTGCTGGAGGGGCCCCAGACTGACAACATCCTGCCACCACTCTCTTTAGTACCTGTTCATGGCACGAACCGGTGCTAAAGGTTCGCCACGAACCGGTGCTAAAGGTTCGCCACGAACAGGTGCTAATGAGAGCGGCCGGCTAGTAGTTGGAACCGGCACTAATGGACACATTAGTGCCGGCTCAAAATCAAACCGGCACTAATGTGCTTCACATTTGACCCTTTTTCTACTAGTGTGACTACTCAATTATATTATAATAAAGCGATCAGTAGGAAAACGATGGCACAAAATTATGTTGAAATATATATTTGTATATCATGGTGGCTCTCAATCCAAATTGTTATAGTGCGGCCAATTCTATTTATTTATGTTTTACATTAACATGGCCGGAAAAGAAATCACCATGTTCATCGAAATAGGATGACATATATTTTGCACAGATGTGGAGATAACAACATCGTGCAACTATAGTTGAACCAAGATGTTTATGAAAATACATAGCAGATAAAACTCTAGATTGATATGATAAAGAGAACAAGTTTACTTAATAACCCATAGTACATAAAATTCTTACTAGGGGAAGAATATAAGCATACTATAGGTATAAATTGGGGTTCTGAATAAGAAATAAAATACAATTGGCTAATAATATTTTCACTCCATATGAAATTCATAAGATAAAATTTAAATATATAGTGTGTATATATATATAATAGTTAGTGATTCATATAATGGGTGGAAATATATAAAATACAAGATGATACACAGCAGCACGGACATGATTAGCATGAACAAGCTTTGAAGAGAGTGAGTCAGAAAGAATATTTAATCTAAAAACTGTCAATATACTACAAACCATAAGTGGTGATAGTAAGATAAGCATCTATGGATACCTATCTAGGTAGGCAGCATATTGCATTAATAGAGCAAGGCATCAAATAATGCGGCCTTGCATGGGAGATAAGAACTTTAGGTATGCAATGTTCATGTATAGAGGTAATTATTGGTGTTGGATCCCTCAAACACATATGGCTGCAAAGATACAAAATGGGGAGGAGGAGGAGTGGATCAAAGAGGGGGAAACAAAGATCTGTATCAAACCCCATATATTGCCTTCATATATCGTCTTGCATCAGTCTTCCAACCTCACACAACCAGGAATTTGTCTAACAATATAATGCACTAGAATGTATCATTGTGACTTTAGTTTTGATCATAATCTATTTATCTGACATAAAATTCATGGCCAATTTAACCAAGTAATAGTTTGTCTTGCATGTGCTTATCTGTGGTGACAATGGGATATTCACGTGATCCACTTGATGTATGTTTTGGTGACCAACTTGTGGGTTCTATTCCCTTGTGAACTTATGCATGGGGGTTGACACACATTTTCGTCTTGACTCTCCGGTAGAAACTTTGGGGCACTCTTTGAAGTTCTTTGTGTTGGTTTGAATAGTTGAATCTGAGATTGTGTGATGCATATCGTATAATCAAATCTGCGGATACTTGTGGTGACATTGGAGTATCTAGGTGGCATTAGGGTTTTGGTTGATGTGTGTCTTAAGGTGTTATTTTAGTACGAACTCTAGGGCTGTTTGTGACACTTATAGGAATAGCCCAATAGATCGATCAGAAAGAATAACTTTGAGGTGGTTTCGTACCCTACGATAATCTCTTCGTTTGTTCTTCACTATTAGTGACTTTGGAGTGACTTTTTGTTGCACGTTGAGGGATTGTTATATGATCCAATTATGTTATCCTTGTTGAGAGAACTTGCACTAGTGAAAGTATGAACCCTAGGCCTTGTTTCGAAGCATTGCAATAATGTTTTCGCTCATTTTTATTACCTACTACCTTGATGTTTTTATATTTTCAGATTACAAAAACCTATATGTATTATCCATATTACACTTGTATCACCATCTCTTTGCCGAACTAGTGCACATATACAATTTACCATTGTATTGGGTGTGTTGGGGACACAAGAGACTTTTTGTTATTTGGTTGCAGGGTTGTTTGAGAGAGACCATCTTCATCCTACGCCTCCCACGGATTGATAAACCTTAGGTCATCTACTTGAGGGAAATTTGCTACCATCCTACAGAACTCTGCGCTTGGAGGCCCAACACGAGTCTACAAGAATAAGGTTGCGTAGTAGACATCATATATCGTCATAACTTTGCACTTCTCTATCAATTTCTCGATAGTAATTTGTTTACCCACCATATGTTTTCTTTCAAGAGAGAATCCTCTAGTGAAACCTATGGCCCCCGGGTCTAGCTAAAAAAATACTATGCTGCAATTTATTTAGATTTACTTTTGTTTGCCTTTTATTTATCTTTTATACCTATTTCTGTTATATCTCACTCTTGTTCGAGACCATGAAGAGATTGGCAACCCCTTTTTCGCGTTGAGTGCAAGTGTGTGTTAGTTTTTGCAGGTGCATAGATTGGAGACTTGCTTGTGCCTCCTACTGGATTGATACCTTGGTTCTTAACTGAGAGAAATACTTATCTCTACTTTGTTGCATCACCTTTCCTATTCAAGTGAAAAATCAACGCAAGCTCAAGAAGTAGCACTTTGCGATCGTGGTTCCGACTAGGTTGTTCTCCTTTGACTCCATTTCTCACACATGTTAAAGTGCTTGTATTCTATAGATCAATATGCCTATCCAACCTCTATTCTGATTTACCTTCGGGTATTGCCCCCTATTATCTCGAGGATATCGTGCCATTGCACTATCTCTTATGAATTGTTGTTGGGATAATACTCTCACCGTTTTAGTCACTCCGCAGGCTTGCATTGCCCGTCACTCCAGAACTCTGACAAGTGATTCGGATCCACACTGTGATTCAATACTCCTAGTACTTAGTTATTGGGAAGTTTAATACTCCAGCATGTCTTTCCTAGCCTGATCGGCTACCTCACTATCGTGCTAATTTTAACAGTGCTACCTGGTCCTTCTTCCCAATGCACATTTTTGAAAATGAGCTAAACTTGTGCCAAACTTTCATCATCATATCGCTTTGCTTACACAATATGACGTAATCCAAGCTTGCATCATATCCATGGTTCCGTTAACCTTTAGCTTCACCATTCCATCTGCTTTGATCATCTTACTGATCGATTACTTCATGAAATCACTCAATAAAACGTGTCTTGATCATCATCAACATTTTGACTTCTTCCAATAGGTCGATTGAATTCATGATGAGAAATACCATCCTTGCTCTTGATGATTTGTGTTATCATCGACAACATTCTGGCCTTCCCTCCAACACAAACTTGTTCATGTTTTGTGTTGTACCTTGAGTTCCTTTCTATCCAGCTTATGTTATGTTCTACCTTGGAGTATTACCATCTTTTATGTCAAGGATATATATTGTGAGAATTGCTCCACCTCTTAATAATTCTTGATATAGTAATACTTCTCGCCATCTCCATTCTTTTCTTGGTCCCCGTGTTGTTTCTAACCGGAACACCAACAAATGAACTATATGTGTAAATTCAAAACTTCTAGCAACCCAATTGCTTTGAAGTTAATGATCGATGGCTTCACTCTAAGTCTTTTGGTTATTGAATCACCATTCTAACATTGATCGTTCTACTTAGTCCATATTTCCAGGTGCACTATCGACCAATGTTTAATTATGGATGTTCTCCTCGAACATACTTCATTATATACTTTGATGTGTCAATTGCTATCACCTTATTCACTTAAATTATGGAAATCCATGTTTATGGAAATCTCGATGAATTGTTGTTGAGCCCATCATCCACATCCTCATCTTCTCCATGGTTCATGATGAACATTTAAGCTAGTGTTGGAAACTTTTGAAAGCATTATCATTGTGCCTAGTTCATGAAGAATATGTTTGATGCAATAAGTGTCTTCTCTAAGTTTGTGTGCATTTGATGCAAGTTCTCACCATGAATATGAGAAAGTTTTGTTTCGCTTCCCCTTGAATCATCCCAAATCAAGCCGCTGATTGATTTGTTCGAGGAAAAGTAGTTCATTCGTAAGAGCTAATTCGGACTTAAACATGGACTTTGATATCCTCGATGATGGTTCCTAACCAGAACTCGGTTGCCTTTTCGCTGTAAGACTTCCATGTGGTCACGACTATCTTGGTAGTGTGCTCATGTGTGTCTTGCAATCCAGCTCATGTTTCAGAACTTAATTCCATAGTTCATTCCCAAGAATCTTGCAACGTCATCTCGTTAATTTGTGTTGCACCTTTTTCTTCTCAGGCATACTAAGTCTGAGGTATCCTCACACCAGTCAGATCTAAATTTCGGGCAGATATGATGGTTGGAACATTTTCCAAGAATTATAACATTGGTCTTTATGTAACCCAGTAAGGTGATGTCATGTCTAGCACACGTGGCCGGAGGACCTATTGTTATAGTATCTTCTTTAGCAAGGTTAACCATTCTTCCATGAGAAAATTGTATGACTTATTTTATAAGTTGTTCCTAGTGGATCATTTGTGTATCCAAAGTCTGATCTTTACCTGATGACTATGTCAATGCTATCCCGAAGCATGTCTATGGTACTCCGATCATCAGCAAGAACAATGGAAGCGCAATGCTAAATGTTTCTTAATCAATTATCCAAACACTATTGTATGGGTAACATCATGAATTCCCTCGCCCACTTACCTAATTGGTTATCTACTTACTATCCTGCCATGGATGGGAAGGAAATACTCCTAATACTTGTGTTTAAACACATTTTCCTTTCCATTGGCATGTGTAAATCTGATAATCACATTTTCCTTTCCATTGTTTTGTTTAACCTTTCTTAGTAATAATTCCCTGCTTATGTAAACACATCGGTGTACAACTTTGTCAGTAAGACCCTATTGCTATTGTTGATGACATTCCGGAAACATTGGTGGGTGAGTACTTTGCCTATTTGTCCGCCTCATTCCACGAGTAGGAAAATGGTTCGCCCTTGATACCGAAGTTGTTGCCGACATATATGACAAGCTATCCTCTGACATGTCATGCTATCGTCACCGTGCAAGACGTCACACTCTTCCTACTTTAAATCCACACTAACCATAGTTCCACCGGATTGAAACCTGGGTCCCCTGTACATCCCTGTTTCCCAAGTTATTCCACCTTCTTGTCTTCGTATGAGATTCACGAACCACCTTCCTAGAGATCTATTCTGGTATCAGATGCAATATTTTTCCCGGTTGCTCTGAGCCCTCTTCACACTCTAGTTTAGGCATCGAATGACTGCCCCCCCACCCCCCACCCCCGCTTCAAACTTCTTCTTGTAACTTCTTACTTCGCCCTCAAAGTTTTTCTTAAGTTCAATCGAGAGATACTTTCTGCACATCCCCTAAGCTATTTACTAGATAATCAACCATGTAAGGTCCGTTCTTCCGAAGTGACCCCTTACCCTATTCGTAAGTACGATGGAGTTCCCGCAAAAAGGATAACAACTTCAACATGATGATCTAAAGCAGAGTAATGAAGACATCAACAAAAAGGACCAACCTCTTCGGGAAGAGCAACCAAGACCGAGAAGATCCGTTAGAATTTCGTAACTAGAACTTTCCCCCTTATTCTACCTCTTAATTCTCGGGACGAGAATTTCTTTTAGAGGAGGGGAGTTTGCAACACCCCTATGTATTAAGCTATAGTAATCCATCTTGATTATGCTATGACACTGTGATTTCCTATGCCTAATCACTTGGGTTCAATTCTCATTTCAAATTCCACCTCTGAAATCAATTCAAATTTAAAGTGAGAAATTAAATTGACAAACATGGTGGGAAAATGGTTCACCATTTAGCAAATATTCCAAAACAAATTATGGTTGAGGAAACCAACATCACTTGTTTGCTAAAATGAGCCCTAGCTTTTAAAACAGTGCCAAAACAATATTTTAAGTGCTTCTCTAAAATATGAAAAATCCAAACTATTTTAAATAATTCCCAAACTTTTTGTGGCATTGTCTAAATTTGCAATGTAATTTATGGACCAAGTTCCATATTTTGCAAAACCTATTTGCTATTAAAAATAAAAGCAAAACAGAAACAAATAAAAGAAAAGAGAAAAGGAAAGAAAACAAAAGAAAAGAAAAAAGCAAAACTGGCATTGTGCCACGGCCCAACCGCGGCAACAGTGCCAGGCCAGACCCTTCCTCCTGTTCACAGGGGGGTCATGGCAGAGATCCCCCGGCCATGGTCGGGGCATGTCGCCATGGCGGCCATCCTCGCCTCCCCGACGGCTACAAGACCCTCCCCCGGACGCCCTCACCTCTTCCCCTGAAACCCTAGCACGCCCGCTCCCCTTCCCCTTGCCTCTCCCCCTCGTCTCCCATGAAATTGAGTGCCGCCATGGGCGAGCTCCGCTGAAACTTGCTGCCACCGTCATCCCCGCGCCTCGCCAATGCGTCCACGGGCTCCGCCGAGCTCCTCTACACCCCCTGGAGCCACTCATTGGAGACTGGAGCCACCACATCAACCACTACACCGTCGCCTTCCTCCTCGGGCACCGGCGCCCTCGCCGTCGATTCCGTCCGCCCCAGGCCCTCCCCGAGCTTGCTTTACACCACTACCAGCTCGTTGTGAGCTCCCACTTCTCCCCCTCTCCATTTACTCGCGCGCGTACCGTAGCTGCCACTGCCATCGTCGCTGAAGCCGACCGCCGCCCGCTCCGTTGCCGTCGTAGCTAGAGCCACCGTCGCCCGCGTACGAGCACGCCTGCGTGCTCTTGGCGCTGCTAGGAGGTCGCCGAACCCTCCAGCTCCTCTCCTCGCGCCCCTGCCATCGTTCCATGTTCGCCTAAACGCTGTCGTCGCATCCGCTCAACACCGTCGTCGTTTTCGGCAGCCCCCGCTCCGGCCGGCAACACCACCTAACGCGGCACCCTCTCCCATTCGAACGCGGCCCCTTGCGCTCGATTTGGTGGCCTATAGCCAAATGATGCGGCCTCCCATGCATCGTCATCGTGTTTGTTGTCACCGGCGGTGAACCACCGGCCACCGCTGATGTGGCTGGCATGGGGCCCATCCTGGGTCACCGCTAGTGGGTCCCAAGGGCCTAGTTGGCCACGTTGACCTGGTCAACTATGCTGCCTTGGCTGGGTCTGGTCACTGACATGCGGGCCCCCACCGCCTAATTAACTAAATGTTAATTAATTTAATTATTTTAGTTTAACATCACACTGACATGTGGGCCCTTCCCCCTTAATTAATCAAAGTTTATATTTAAACAGAAAGATTAGCCCTAGACACTGACATGTGGGCCCTGTCCACTATTCTAGTGGATAAGGTTGACCCAGTCAGCAGCAGGCTAGGCAACTGGCCCCACTAGTTAGAGCATCTCCAGCCGCACCCCCAACACGCCCCCCCCGGGCGATTTTTTCAAGCCGACACTGAAAAAACAGCCCACAACCGCCCCCAAGAACCCGTTTTTCGCCGGCTTGGGCCGAAATCAGCGTCGGCGGACCCAGGCCGAACCCGGCGCGCAGTGGGCACCGGGACAAGCGGTTTTGGCGTGAAAGAGCCGCGGGCCTGCCGAGTCAGCGACGCGCGTCTCGTCGTCGTTGGAACGCCTCGGTTTTCCACATGGAATCAATGGCAAGGCTGTCGTCGGTCAGCCTTGCCATTGATTCCTCATCACGGGCGGCGCGTCATGGGCGATGCGGCGACGCCTCCCTCCCACCACACGTACACACGGGACGGGGCTATATAAACCTGTGGCCTCCCTCGTCTCTGGCCACACCAGCCCACAGCCGCTCGCCGACCGCCGCCGAGCTCTCCCTCTCTCCTCATGTGCAGCTGCCCGCCGACGCTTCTTCCCTCCCTTCTCCCTCTCTCCCAAGCCGATGGACACATGACTCCCTGGTTAGGAGGCGGTGGCCAACGGCTTCGGGCGCCGCTCACTCCATGAGTGGGAGGCCTGGCTACTCTTCGAGGCGAACATGCATCCCGGCGCCACCAGACATGCGCGCCGGGCCAACGGGGTGGAGGCTCAGCAATGGGGGCGTCCCCATTCCCCTGGTGCCCGACGTTGAGGCGCGCCCGCCTTCTTCGCCACCGAGGTCAACTATGTGCGAGCCTCTCTGACAGAGGAGCGGCGCGCCCTCCCCAGTACGCCACCGACAACCACGCATCGTGGGCGGCGTACTTCCAGCACGGCCAGGAGTAGAGGCTGGCGTCCACCAATGGGGCACCGGTGGTGGGCGGCGTCAAGAACAGCAAGGGGCACCACGTATGGTGGGGAGCCCCCGACCGCATGCTCTGGGACGTGCTGGAGTACCTCGGGCGGCGACGACCCGCCGCTGGCATACCCTGCCGCGGCGGCCGCCCGGTCCACCACCGAAGCGTCGGGCAATGGATGCCTGATAACCCGCAAGTAAACGGGATAGTTGTAGCCTCTTTCGATAAGTAAGAGTGTCGAACCCAACGAGGAGCTAAAGGTAGAACAAATACTCTCTCAAGTCCTATCGGCCACTGATACGACTCTACGCACGCTTGACGTTCGCTTTACCTAGAACAAGTATGAAACTAGAAGTACTTTGTAGGTGTGATAGGATAGGTTTGAAAGATAATAAAGAACGCGTAAATAAAAAGTAGGGGCTGTTTAAATAAAGATGCAATAAAGTAAATATAGCGAGTGTGGAAAAGTGGTGGTAGGAGTTGTGAAATTGTCCCTAAGCAATTGACTATGTTACTAGACCGGTAATCACTATTGCAATTCTATTTGAGGGAGAGGCATAAGCTAACATACTTTCTCTACTTGGATCATATGCACTTATGATTGGAACTCTAGCAAGCATCCGCAACTACTAAAGATCATTAAGGTAAAAACCCAACCATAGCATTAAAGTATCAAGTCCCCTTTATCCCATACGCAAACAACCTACTTACTCGGGTCTGTGCTTCTGTTCACTCACGCCACCCACCATAAGCAAATCATAAACATATTGCAAACCCTACAGAGGGGATCCCTCACGCTTGCGCGACATGGAGAGCACCATAGGATAGCACCAATAATAAAACATGCAACTTAAACCAATCACGATCATCAATTAACCCATAGTACAAAACGGATCTACTCAAACATCATAAGATAGCCATACATCATTGGGAAATAATATATAACGTTGAGCACCATGTTTAAGTAGAGATTACAATGGGTAAGGGAGAGGTTACACCGGTGCATAGAGGGGGAAGAGTTGGTGATGAAGGCGGTGAAGTCGTTGGTGAAGATCGCGGTGATGATGATGGCCCCCGGCAGCGTTCCGGCGCCACCGGATGCAAGGAGGAGAGGGCCCCCCTTCTTCTTCTTCTTACTTGACCTCCTCCCTAGGTGGGAGAAGGGTTTCGCCTCTGTTCCTTGGCTCCCATGGCTTGGGAGGGGCGAAAGCCCCTCTGAGATTGGATCTATCTCTCTGTTTCTGCGTTCTCAGATTCTGCCCCTTCACCGTTTCTTTTATATCCGGAGATCCGTAACTCCGATTGGGGTGAATCTTTCGCCCAGATTTTTCTTGTAAAATTAGCTTTCTTGCGGCAAAAGAAGAGCGTCAACTGCCTTATGGGTGGCCTAGGAGAGTGCCAGGCGCGCCCAGGGGGGTGGGCGCCCCCCTATCTCCTGGCCACCTCGGACACCCTTTCGCGTTGATTCTTCCTCCGGAAAATCCCAAATATTCCAAAATAATTCTCCGTCCGTTTTATCCCGTTTGGATTCCGTTTGATATTGGTTTTCTGCGAAACATAAAACATGCAACAAACCGGAACTGGCACTGGACGCTGGATCAATATGTTAGTCCCAAAAATAGTATAAAAAGTTGCCAAAAGTATAAGAAAGTTGTAGAATATTGGCATGGAACAATCAAAAATTATAGATACGACGGAGACGTATCAATGCCCACGATGTTTGGCTCCTCCTAGACTTCCTCCTCTCACTCCTCCTCCCGCTCCTCTTCCCATACCTCCGGCTCGCCGGCGGTGTTCGGCGTCAAGGTCGAGCCCGCAGCGGAGAGGCTGCTCAGCCGGCACACTCGCAGCAACGGCATCATCATCAATGAGGGCGGCCGGCGCGCCTCCTCCTCGGCTCCTCCGCACTTCGTCAAACCAAAGACGGAGCTGGTGTTGGGGAACGTAGTAATTTCAAAAAAAATCCTATGCACACGCAAGATCATGGTGATGCATAGCAACAAGAGGGGAGAGTGTTGTCCATGTACCCTCATAGACCGAAAGCGGAAGCGTTAGCACAACACAGTTGATGTAGCCGTACGTCTTCATGATCCGACCGATCAAGTACCAAACTTACGGCACCTCCGAGTTCAGCACACGTTCAGCTCGATGATGTCCCACGAACTCCGATTCAGCAGAGCTTTGCGGGAGAGTTCCGTCAGCACGACGGCGTGATGATGGTGTTGATGATGCTACCGACGCAGGGCTTCACCTAAGAACCGCTACGATATTACCGAGGTGGAACATGGTGGAGGGGGGCACCGCACACGGCTAAGAGATCAAGAGATCAATTCTTGTGTCTAGACGTACCCCCCTGCCCCTGTATATAAAGGATCAAGGGGGAGGGGCGACCGGCCAGCACGAGGCGCGCCAGGGAGGAGTCCTACTCCCACCGGGAGTAGGACTCCCTCCTTTCTGTAGGATCAGAAGTATGTCTAGAGGGGGGTGATTAGACTACTTGACCAATTAAAAACTTAACCTTTTCCCAATTTTAGTCTTTGGCAGATTTTAGCTATCTTAGCACAAGTCAAGCAATCTTCACACAATTCAAGCAAGCATGCAAAGAGTATATGAGCAGTGGAAAGTAAAGCATGCAACTTGCAAGAATGTAAAGGGAAAGGGTTTGGAGAATTCAAACGCAGTTGGAGACACGGATGTTTTTGTCGTGGTTACGATAGGTGGTGCTATCGTACATCCACGTTGATGGAGACTTCAACCCACAAAGGGTAACGGCTGCGCGAGTCCATGGAGGGCTCCACCTACGAAGGGTCCACGAAGAAGCAACCGTGTCTATCCCACCATGGCTGTCGCCCACGAAGGACTTGCCTCACTAGTGGTAGATCTTCACGAAGTAGGCGATCTCCTTGCCCTTACAAACTCCTTGGTTCAACTCCACAATCTTGTCGGAGGCTCCCAAGTGACACCTAGCCAATCTAGGAGACACCACTCTCCAAGAAGTAACAAATGGTGTGTTGATGATGAACTCCTTGCTCTTGTGCTTCAAATGATAGTCTCCCCAACACTCAACTCTCTCTCACAGGATTTGGATTTGGTGGAAAGAAGATTTGAGTGGAAAGCAACTTGGGGAAGGCTAGAGATCAAGATTCATATGGTAGGAATGGAATATCTTGGCCTCAACACATGAGTAGGTGGTTCTCTCTCAGAAATGGTAAGTTGGAAGTGTAGGCTTGTTCTGATGGCTCTCTCCATGAATGAAGAGGAGGTGGAGGGGTATATATAGCCTCCACACAAAATCTAACCGTTACACACAATTTACCAATCTCGGTGGGACCGAATCAACAAACTCGGTCAGACCGATTTAGTAAAGCTAGTGACCGTTAGGATTTTCGGTGGGACCGACATGCAACTCGGTAGGACCGATATGGTTAGGGTTAGGGCATAACGTAATCTCGGTGAGACCGATTACACAAACTGGTGAGACCAATTTTGGTAATAAGCTAACCAGATAGTTGGTCAGGTAAACTCGGTGGGACCGGTTCGCTCATTTCGGTGAGACTGGAATGTTACGAAAAGGAAGAGAGTTTACATTGCAACCTCGGTGGGACCGATCGCTCATCTCGGTGGTACCAAAACGTTACGAAGGGAAAAGAGAGATTACAATCCCATCTCGGTGAGACCGATTTGCCTAGGGTTTGTGGCAGTGGCTATGACATCTGAACTCGGTGGCGCCGGGTAGAAAGAATCGGTGGTGCCGAGTTTGACTTTTGGTTTGGGTCATATGTGGATATGAGAAAGTAGTTGAGGGTTTTTGGAGCATATTAATAAGCACTGTGGAGCAAGAAACTCATTAAACAACACCACATCCCTCCCTGATAGTATTGGCTTTTCCTATAGACTCAATGTGATCTTGGATCACTAAAATATAAAATGTAGAGTCTTGAGCTTTTGAGCTTGAGCCAATCCTTTTATCCCTAGTATTTTAGGGATCCACTTTCCTTATCCATGCCATGCCATTCATTGAGCTTTTCCTGAAATTTTCATCTTGGAATGATGTTAGCTGCTACATCTTGAGCTTGCGTTGGTTTTCCCCGAAGAGGAGAGGGTGATGCAACAAGTGTAGCGTAAGTATTTCCCTCAGTTTTGAGAACCAAGGTATCAATCCAGTAGAAGGCTCCTCAAAAGTCCCACGCACCTACACAAACAAACTGAGAACTCGCAACCAACGCGATAAAGGGGTTGTCAATCCCTTCACGGCGTCTTGCGAAAGTGAGATCTAATAGAGAGATAATAATATATTTTTGGTATTTTGTAATATAGATGCAAAAAGTAAAGATGCAAATAAAGATAGATTGAAAGCAAATATGATAAGAGATAGACCCGGGGGCCATATGTTTCACTAGAGGCTTCTCTCGAGATAGCATGAGTATTACGGTGGGTGAACAAATTACTGTCGAGCAATTGATAGAAAGGCACATAGTTATGAGATTATCTAGGCATGATCATGTATATAGGCATCACGTCCGTAACAAGTAGACCGACTCCTGCCTGCATCTACTACTATTACTCCACACATCGACCGACTCCTGCCTGCATCTAGAGTATTAAGTTCATAAGAAAAGAGTAACGCTTTAAGCAAGATGACATGATGTAGAGGGATAAACACATGCAATATGATATAAACCCCATCTTGGTATCCTCGATGGCAACAATACAATACGTGTCTTGCAACCCTTTCTGTCACTGGGTAAGAACACCGCAAGATTGAACCCAAAGCTAAGCACTTCTCCTATGGCAAGAAAGATCAATCTAGTAGGCCAAACCAAACTGATAATTCGAAGAGACTTGCAAAGATAACTCAATCATACATAAAAGAATTCAGAGAAGATTCCAATATTATTCATAGATAAACTTGATCATAAACCCACAATTCATCAGATCTCGACAAACACACCGCAAAAAGAGATTACATCGAATAGATCTCCACAAGAGAGGGGGATAACATTGTATTGAGATCCAAAAAGAGAGAAGAAGCCATCTAGCTAATAACTATGGACCCGTAGGAAACTACTCACAACTCATCGGAGGGCTAAGGTGTTGATGTAGAAGCCCTCCATGGTCAATTCCCCCTTCGGCAGAGTGTCGGCAAAGGCTCCAAGATGGGATCTCGCGGATACAGGAGGTTACGGTAGTGGAAATTGTGTTTCGTGGTGCTCCTGGATGTTTTCGGGGTCCGTTGGTATATATAGGAGGAAGAAGTACGTCGGTGGCCACCCGAGGGGCCCACGAGACAGGGGGCGCACCCTACAGGGGGGCGCCCTCCTATCTCGTGGGGCCCTCGGAGACTTCTTGACTTGCACTCCAAGCTCTCTAGATCAGATTTGTTCCAAAAATCACGCTCCCGAAGGTTTCATTCCGTTTGGACTCCATTTGATATTCCTTTTCTTCGAAATACTGAAATAGGCAAAAAAACAGCAATATGGGTTGGGCCTCCGGTTAGTAGGTTAGTCCCAAAAATGATATAAATATGTAAAATAAAGCCCATAAACATCCAAAAGGGGTAATATAATATCATGGAACAATCAAAAATTATAGATACGTTGGAGACGTATCAAGCATCCCCAAGCTTAATTCTTGCTCGTCCTCGAGTAGGTAAATGATAAAAAGAGAATTTTTGATGTGGAATGCTACCTAGCATAATTCATAATGTAATTTTCTTCATTGTGGCATGAATATTCAAATCCAAATGAATACAAAATAAAAGTTCATATTGACATAAGAAATAGTAATACTTCAAGCATACTAATCAAAGTAATCATGTCTTCTCAAAATAACATGACAAAATAAAGTTCATCCCTACAAAATCATATAGTTAGGCTATGCTTCATTTTCGTCACACAAAGATGTTCCCAACTTCTATACCCCCGATGACAAGCCAAGCAATTGTTTCATACTTAAATAATCTCAAAAAAATTCAACCTTCACGCAATACATGAGTGTGAGCCATGGATATAGCACTATGGGTGGAATAGAATATGATGATGGGGATTGTGTGGAGAAGACAAAAAAAGAGAAAGTCTCACAATGACGAGGATAATCGACGGGTTATGGAGATGCCCATCAATTGATGTCAACATGAGGAGTAGGGATTACCATGCAACGGATGCACTAGAGCTACAAATGCTCAACAAAGGAAAACTAGTGGGTGTGCACCCAACTTGCTTGCTCATGAAGACCTAGGGCATTTGAGGAAGCCCATCGTAGGAATATACAAGCCAAGTTCTATAATGAAAAATTCCCACTAGTATGAAAAAAGACAACTTATGAGACCCACTACATGAAAAACAAGGTGCTACTTTGAAGCACAAAATATGAGACTCACTACATGAAGAACAAGGTGCTACTTTGAAGCACAAGTGTGGAAAAATAGATAGTAACATTGCCCTTTTTATTTATTTTCTTTTTTTCTTTTCTTCTTTTTTTCTTTTTTTTTCTTTTGGGCCTTTCTTTTCTTTTTATTTTTGGCCTTTCTTTTTGTTCTTTGGGCAATGTTCTAATAATGATGATCATCACACTTCTATTGATTACAACATAAGAATTACAACTCGAAACTAGAACAAGATATGACTCTATATGAATGCCTCCGGCGGTGTACCGGGATGGTGCAATGAATCAAGAGTGACATGTATGAAAACTAATGCATGGTGGCTTTGCCACAAATACGATGTCAACTACATGATCATGCAATGGCAATATGACAAAAGTAAAGTATGTCATGAGAATGGAACGGTGGAAAGTTGCATGGCAATATATCTCGGAATGGCTATGGAAATGCCATAATATGTAGGTATGGTGGCTGTTTTGAGGAAGATATAAGGAGGTTTATGTGTGATAGAGCATATCGTATCATGGGGTTTGGATGCACCGACGAAGTTTGCACCAACTCTTAAGGTGAGAAAGGGCAATGCACGGTACCGAAGAGGCTAGCAAAGGCGGAAAGGTAAAAGTGTGTATAATCCATGGACTCAACATTAGTCAAAAGAACTCATATACTTATTGCAAAAATTTAGAAGTCATCAAAAATCAAGTACTACGTGCATGCTCCTAGGGGGATAGATTGGTAGGAAAAGACCATCGCTCGTCCCCGACCGCCACTCATAAGGATGCACAAACCAGGTACACTTCATGTTTCTAATTTGTTACACAACTTTAACCATACGTGCATGCTAAGGGACTTGCTAACTTCAACACAAGCATTCTTTGAATTCATAATCACCCAACTAGCATGACTTTAATATCACTACCTCCATATCTCAAAACAACTATCAAGTATCAAGTTGATCATAGCATCCAATTCACTTCCTATGATAGTTTTTATTATACCCAACTTGGATGCTCATCATTCTAGGACCAACTTTATGACAATAGAAAATACCATGCTGTTCTAAAATACTCTCAAAATAATATAAGTGAAGCATGAGAGACTAGCAATTTCTTCAAAATTAAGACACCACCGTGCTCTAAAAGATATAAGTGAACCATTAGAGCAAAAACTATCAAGCTCAAAAGATATAAGTGAAGCACATAGAGTATTCTAGCAAATTCTAATCAAATAGGCTTCTCCCAAAGGGTGTGTACAGAAAGGATGATTGTGGTAAACTAAAAGGCAAAGACTAATATAATACACGACGCTCCAAGCAAAACACATATCATGTGGCGAATAAAAATATAGCTCCAAGTAAAGTTACCAATGAACGAAGACGAAAGAGGGGATGCCTTCCCGGGGCATCCCCAAGCTTAGGCTTTTGGCTACTCTTGAATATCTTAGGGTGCCATGGGCATCCCCAAGCTTAGGCTCTTGCCACCCTTTATTCCATAGTCCATAAAAGCTTTACCCAAAACTTGAAAACTTCACAACACAAAACTCAACAGGAAATCTTATAAGCTCCGTTAGTGAAAGAAAACAAAACCACCACATAAGGTACTGCAATGAACTCATTATTTATTTAATTTGATGTTAAACCTACTGTATTCCAACTTCTTTATGGTTCATAAACTAATTTACTAGCCATAGATGCATTGAAATAAGCAAACAACACACGAAAAACAGAATCTGTCAAAAACAGAACAGTCTGTAGCAATCTGTAACTAATGCAAACTTCTGGAACTCTAAAACTCCTACAAAAATAGGAAGTCCTGGACAATTTGTCTATTGAACAGCAGAAAAAAGAATCAACGCAAAATCACGTTCCTGTGATTTAACAAAATTATATTCGTGCGTGCAAAGTTTCTGTTTTTCAGCAGAATCAAATCAACTATCATTGTAGGTTATCCTATAGGTTCTACTTGGCACAAACACTAATTGAAAGATAAAAACACATCTAAACAGAGAGTAGATGCAAGATTTATTAAATAACAGCAAGGAAAAATATTGGGTTGTCTCCCAACAAGCACTTTTTTTAAAGCCTTTTAGCTAGGCATTGATAATTTTAATGATGCTTACATGAAAGACAAGAATTGAAGCACAAAGAGAGCATCATGAAACACGTGACAAACACATCTAAGTCTAACATACTTCCTATGCATAGTCATATTATAAGCAAAGAAATTTGCAAGGCAAGCAAAAACTAGCATATGCAAGGAAGAAGAAAGAGACAATAGCAATCTCAACATGATGAGAGGTAATTTAATAAGATAGAAATTTCTGCGACCATATTTTCCTCTCTCATAATAATTACATGTAGGATCATAGGAAAATTCAACAAAATAGCTACCACAAAACATATTCTCAACATGATCCACATGCATGCAAAGTTGACAATCTTCCAAGATAGTGGGATTAACATTAACTAAAGTCATGACCTTTCCGAACCCACTTTTATCAAAAATATCATAAGATTGAACATACTCCAAATATGTGGGATCTAAAGTTGACACTCTTCCAAACCCACTTTCAATATTATTGCAAACACTATTATCAATCTCATATTCATCATGGGGCTTAAATAAATTTTCAAGGTTATAAGAAGAATCACCCCAATCATGATCATTGAAACAAGTAGTAGACATAGCAAAACTAGCATCCCCGAGCTTAGGGTTTTGCATATTATTAGCACAATTGACATCAAGAGAATTTATAGGAAAATCATTGCAATCATGCTTTTTATTCAAGGAGTTATCGTGAATCTCTTCATAAATTTCTTCATCATAATTTTCAGATTCACAAATCTTGAGCAAAGTTTCATAAAGATAATCTAGTGCACAAAACTCACTAGCAATTAGTTCATCATAATTGGATCTCTTAAAAAGATTAGCAAGCGTATGAGGATCCATAGATCTTAGGTTCTCTGTTTAGCAATAAATAAGCATCTAATCCAACCAAACGAACAAACGAAAGGGCAAGCAAAAGAGAGAGAAGATTGGGAAAGAGAGGGCGAATAAAACAGCAAGGGTGAAGTGGGGGAGAGGAAAACGAGAGGCAAATAATGTAAATGCGAGGGAGATGGGTTTGTGATGGGTACTTGGTATGTATTGACTTAAGTGAAGACCTCCCCGGCAACGGCGCTAGAAATCCTTCTTGCTACGTCTTGAGCTTGCGTTGGTTTTCCCCAAAGAGGAGAGGGTGATGCAGCAAGTGTAGCGTAAGTATTTCCCTCAGTTTTGAGAACCAAGGTATCAATCCAGTAGGAGGCTCCTCAAAAGTCCCACGCACCTACATAAACAAACTGAGAACTCACAACCAACGCGATAAAGGGGTTGTCAATCCCTTCACGGCCTCTTGCAAAAGTGAGATCTAATAGAGAGATAATAATATATTTTTGGTATTTTGTAATATAGATGCAAAAAGTAAAGATGCAAATAAAGATAGATTGAAAGCAAATATGATAAGAGATAGACCCGGGGGCCATAGGTTTCACTAGAGGCTTCTCTCGAGATAGCATAAGTATTATAGTGGGTGAACAAATTACTATCGAGCAATTGATAGAAAAGCGCATAGTTATGAGATTATCTAGGCATGATCATGTATATAGGCATCACGTCCATAACAAGTAGACCGACTCCTGCCTGCATCTACTACTATTACTCCACACATCGACCGACTCCTGCCTGCATCTAGAGTATTAAGTTCATAAGAACAGAGTAACGCTTTAAGCAAGATGACATGATGTAGAGGGATAAACACATGCAATATGATATAAACCCCATCTTGTTATCCTCGATGGCAACAATACAATACGTGTCTTGCAACCCTTTCTGTCACTGGGTAAGAACACCGCAAGATTGAACCCAAAGCTAAGCACTTCTCCTATGGCAAGAAAGATCAATCTAGTAGGCCAAACCAAACTGATAATTCGAAGAGACTTGCAAAGATAACTCAATCATACATAAAAGAATTCAGAGAAGATTCCAATATTATTCATAGATAAACTTGATCATAAACCCACAATTCATCGGATCTTGACAAACACACCGCAAAAAGAGATTACATCTAATAGATCTCCACAAGAGAGGGGGAGAACATTGTATTGAGATCCAAAAAGAGAGAAGAAGCCATCTAGCTAATACTATGGACCCGTAGGTCTGTGGTAAACTACTCACAACTCATTGGAGGGGCTAAGGTGTTGATGTATAAGCCCTCCATGGTCGGTTCCCCCTCCGGCAAAGTGCCGGCGAAGGCTCCAAGATGGGATCTCGCAGATACAGGAGGTTAAGGCGGTGGAAATTGTGTTTCGTGGTGCTCCTGGATGTTTTCGGGTCCATTGGTATATATAGGAGGAAGAAGTACGTCGGTGGCCGCCCGAGGGGCCCACGAGACAGGGGACGCGCCCTATAGGGGGGCGCGCCCTCCTATCTCGTGGGGCCCTCGGAGACTTCTTGACTTGCACTCCAAGCTCTCCGGGTCAGATTTGTTCGAAAAATCACGCTCCCAAAGGTTTCATTCCGTTTGGACTCCGTTTGATATTCCTTTTCTTCGAAATACTGAAATAGGCAAAAAAACAGCAATATGGGTCGGGCCTCCGGTTAGTACATTAGTCCCAAAAATGATATAAATATGTAAAATAAAGCCCATAAACATCCAAAAGGGGTAATATAATAGCATGGAACAATCAAAAATTATAGATACGTTGGAGATGTATCATTAGCTCAATGAGCTATATGTTGTTAGGAATTACCAAAACCACCTAGGGACAGTTGCACTTTCAATCTCTCCCTTTTTGGTAATTGATGACAACATATAGATCAAAGCTTCGACAAAAGATAATGAGATTGAAAAACATCGTCGCTTTGAGAAGTATGTGATAAGCAAGAGCTCCCCCTAAATTTATGCATAGTTTTAAGATTTGCTTTGGACTGCAAATGCACAAGGAGATAGGCTCATGGGTTACTCTTCCATGTCACATACATCTTGGTGGAGCGCTCAAAATAATGAAGATTGAATACATGCACTCATCACCAAGCAAAGTGAATGATCACATAGATATAAATGGGATAATGTCATCCAACAAGCATAAATGTAGTATATGATCAAACACATGATCATCATTGTATCACACAACCAATAAAGTAGTGTCTCAAGCAAGAAAAAGCAAATAAAGTTTAGCCACCAAATCAAGAGAGAACAAAAAGCAACACTCTCTCTCAAAACCTATGATCTATACATTTTTCTCCCCCTTTGGCAACAAGTTACCAAAAAGTTCATAGAAAATGTAGTGCTAGATCGACTCTCAGGCTTGATCTTCAGGTGGTGGTGTAGAGATGGCTCCTTGGACGAAGACTTCAGTTGATGTGGATGGAGCTGGAGGTGTAGGTGCTGGAGCTGGTTGCACTGGAGCTGTAGGACCTGTAGCTGGTGCAGATGAAGTGGCTCTGGTGTCTGTCACTAGCAATATAGCTGATCTCTGAGCTCTAGGCACTCTGACAAATGCATATGTGATTGTCTTGCTCTTCCTCTCCTGCATATTATCCTGAAGCTACTCAACAACAGACTGGATCTCAGTTACCTTCATGTCCAAGTCATAGAACTTCTGCTCCATGATCCTCTCCAGGCTCTCCTGGTTTTGAGTCAAGGTGGCCAGCCCTTTCTCAATCTTCAGAGTGGATGCAATCAATTAGCCTAGTTGATCTTGTTTGCTCTTCAAAAAGTACTGAGATGCCTCTTCCATGGTTGGCATCTTAGTAGCCTTCTCTGTCCTTGCCTTCTCCTTCTTTGCTTGAGCATGCACAGAAGATGGTTCATCTTCATCCATAACCACTTGGTTGTCCTCAAAATCTGGATAGATAACAAAGTGTTCCTTATCCAACAAGTATGTGCCTGTGCCCATCTTGAAGTTAATCAGCTCTTGGATTTGTGGGGCATACCCACAGCTTCTCTTCTGGTCTGCTGCTGTCCTCTTGATAGTCTCAACTATGAGGCTCATGACCTTGAACTTTTGAGGCACATCAAATATGTGTAGCAGATTGATAGCATGGCCTCTAATCATGTTGTGGTCACCTGACTTGGGCAAGAGTGTATGCCTGAGGATCCAGTTGATGGTTGGCAGTCCTGACATAAGGAAATGTACAGATCCAAACTTGTGAGTTTCAAGAGCTTTATCTGGGATCTCCTTGTACATGTGTGCCATAGAATTGTGATCCTTCTTCTTCTTGGCATAGACATCCAAGTCATCTTCACTCTCCTTTGGTGCATTTATCAGATTTGCCCATTCTTCAATTGTAGACTGGTACCTTGTACCTTCAGACATCCATACTATCCTGCCATCTGGATAGAAGTGTGTTGTGGAGTAGAATTGCATTATGAGCTCATCATTCCACTTTGTGAACTTCTGTCCAACGAAGTATGCAACTCCACAAGCACTGGAACTGTCATATACACCTGGATAGTGTTCCTCATTCTCTTTCATGTATTTCCAGTCCACCCACCTCATGTCACACACAATTGGTTTCTTGTCCGGCAGCACAGTCTCATAGAAATCCTGTTGTTCCTTAGTGTGGAACCTGTAGTCAACAGCAGTCCTTCTCTTGATTGCATAAGGATCAGACAATCTCCACTGTCTAAGTCATGCATCCTTCCTCGGCTTCATGTTCTCAGCCACAGGATGAGCATCATTATGGTCTGGAATCTTAGGTTTCAGCTTTCTCAGAACTTGTCCTTCATCTTCTTCTTCTTCAGCAACTTCAGGCACTGGGGCCTTGTTCTTCTCAGCAGCTGGTATGCTTCTGGTATTCCTCTTAGGTGTTGTCTTGGGCTTGGAGGCAGCTTTGGGTGCTTCTTTGGGCTTTGATGATGCAGCCCCTGACCTAATAGCATCACCCATAAGCTTTTGAGCCTTGGGTGCTGGTGCAGCAGCCTCTTCTTCCTCTTCCTCTTCCATCATGGAAGGCTGTCCAACAACTCTGGCCATGGTATTCTTGACCCTTTCCTTCCTCTTCTTCCCTTCTGCAGCAGCCTCTTTGGGATCAGATGTCTCTGGTACTTGAGTAGAGGCTCTGGCTTTTGACATGGGAGTTCTCTTTGCAGGCACTTTGGTCTTCATACCAGGCTTAGTGGTTGCAGCTGTGCCATATTCCTTTCTGAGCACTTTCTTCTTGGAAGTGGCCTCATCCTCAACTGCCACATAGTCTTCATCCTCAGATTCTGAGGTTTTCTTCTTTCTGGCCCTGGTGGCAGCTTTGGGCAAGTAGCTTGGGGTGCTCCTGCTGCCATCATCTGAGGTGCTAGAGGGACTAGTGCCCTCACTCATGTGAATCTGCTCCTCTGACTGGTTCTGGCCGTCACTCTGATCAGACATATTGAAAATACTGACTGCAGACCCTGTGAATAGATATAGATGAGATAGAGTGGATGAGCATCACAAAATGCAGAGGTTTTTGCAGAAGAATGATTCAAAAACTTAGTTTTAGTTTTCCACAGAAAGCATTTCGGATCAACCGATTTGCAAACTCGGTGATACTGAAGCAGCTTTTGGAACCTAAACTAGTGAACTCGGTCAGACCGAGTCACAGTTCGGTGGCACCGAGACTGCTAGGGTTTCATAGAGTCCTGAACTCGGTCACACCGATTTGCAATTCTCGGTCAGACCAAGAATCACTTGTGCAATGGCCTTAGCCGAATTGGTGGAACCGAGTTTTACAACTCGATGGGTCCGAGATGGTTTCGGCGGAAACCTAACCCTAAATTTTCAATTCACTTCTAATCTAAGGATTGTTTTGACTGGATAGAATCGTTTCAATCGTGGCAAGAATCATGATGAACACAATGTGCTAGGAATCAGACGGAGATAGCACTGTGATCGAGTCCATACCCTAGCTTCGTGATGAACTCGCTACGGCGGCAACGGTGGGGTTGAATTCCGTTGACGGCAGCGGAAACCAACGACTGGTGGCGGCTGGCGATGAAGTTGACGATCCGGAGACCCTAGAGGCAGAGCGAGCTATGCGCGGGCGAAGGGGTTTGGAGAAAGTTTTCCAAATTTTTACCCGTGAGTATATATAGCCCGACCCTGTCGGTGTGACCGAGTGGAACAACTCGGTGGCACCGAGATGCATAACTATTGACAGTTACAGCAACTCGGTGAGACCGAAAAGTTCAAATCGGTTGCACCGAGATTGAAAACCTAGATCGACTTAGTGATCTCGGTATGACCGAAATGGAAGAATCGGTCAGACCGAAACGCACAAAGAAGTTTTGGAAGTTTAAGTCTGTGAAGAATCGGGGACTCTGAGTGCTCCTCACACAGAGTGGTTCGAATCTGACTTGATCAAATTTTATGATGTAGCATGAATAGAGTTTGAGACAAGAAAAGCATAGATAGCTCGATAAGGTTCTTAGGCATTATTGTTCATCCACTTGGCAAAACAAAAAGAAACCAATCAATCAAAGCAACAAGTGGATGTCCTCGAATGAGTAAAATATGCAACCAACATGCTCACACAATAAAGTGACAAATGAAATATGTGGCAAAGCATGCACAACCAATTCTAGCATATATCAAACAATTGGCGATGACTAGGTCATCTATATATGAGTATATTGACTTAGGAGTCAAATGAGAACATTTGATCATAGGTCATACTCATCGTTTAAGCTCAAGTGGGGTTACCACTTTTACATAATGCATTGATGTGTTCACATCATTAGAGTTGCTTTGACTCAATTCTTAGAGTTAAGCTCCCCCGAGATGTGAGATCCCCCCTTAGAGGGATGAACTAACCTTGGGTTTTGTCGATGATGACTTTATGTAGGTGTTGAAGATGTGGATGCTCAATGTTGATGAAGATCATTTGGAGCAATCCTTTGGAGTGAGTTGCACTTTCAATACCTACACGGGTTAGTCCCACAAGGAACAAACAAGGATATCCATAGACATAGAGTGATGCACACATAAGATGATGTCCATGAAAGCATTAGGTTACCTTGTCCCTTGTCTTACCAACAAGAGGGTTTGTGACTCCTTGAACTAGTGCAAGATGTGGAAGTTGATTGCACTTGTTGTTGCCAAAAATGATATGAGTGAAGTATGTTGGCGGAGTCACCCTAAAAAACTCTCTAGTTCTTCTTCTTTGGAATCCACATCATCTTGATGGGAATCCTCGGAGTTGTAGTCGTACTTGATGAAGTAGAACTTGACGTTGTCTTGGGAACCCACTTGACCAAGGCCTTAGGAGCTTCTTCAAATGCATCAATCTCCTCTTGAAGCTTGTCCTTGCCTTTTTGCTTGTGGTCTTGTGGTGGAAGATCATATTGAGCTTGTGTTCCCTTGAAGGAAGTAAGATCATACTTCTCTTGTTGAGGAACAAACTTCGTCTTGGGATATTGATCTTCTTCCCACTCAACTCCATTGGCATTGAACTTTCGTTCAAAACCAACACCTTGGTTCTTCCGGTGCCTTCCTTGCTTGCGTACAATTTCCTCAAATTGCTTACTCCCGGCAAGGCTCTTGTAAACACATTTCTCTATAATTCCCTTCAATAAGCTATTTTCTTGCTCAAGTGTAACTTGGCTAAGAGAATCATTAGTGGAATCAAGAGAATTACTAGAAGCAACAATATTGGATTTAACATGATTATTGTTACTACTAGAGGAAGAATCTTTCTTGTTCTTGTTAATGGACTTGACTTGAGGCATGTAAGTTGATAAGAGTAAACGCTTGGCAATGTAAGAAGAACTTTTCTTATGGAGATCATCATTGGTTGCCTTTAAGAACTCATGCTCTTGCTCAAGGTTGAGCTTTTCAAAGCGTAACTTCTCATGAGCCCTTAAAAGTTCTCGATGATCTTCTAAGATAGTTTCATGAGCTAACTTAAGAGTGTTTAGTTCTTTAGTTAGAAGCTCAATCTTCTCCTTATCATTGCCATTCATTTTATCTTGATTAGCATGATTAATTGACGTTTCATCATAGTATTCGTCACTAGAGTTGTCAACAAGTAAATCATCATCACCTAACAAGTCATCTTCATCACTATTGAAATCAACATACTCGGGGTGTGTTACCTTAGGGCCTTTAGCCATGAAGCATCTTCCAAGTCCTTCATTTGGTGAATCAAATATCTTGTAGGATTTGGTTGACACAAGTGCTAGACCGGCAACACCTTCATCTTGAGTATGTTCGGAGTCGGAGTGATAGCTTCTCTCGGAGTGATTGTCGGAGTCGGAGCCGGATACCCATTTACCAACATGAGCTTGATGTCTTCGTTTTGTGTAGCTCCTTGATGACTTGTCCTTCCTTTCCGAATCCTTGCTTCTCCGGGACATTCTTCGTTCATAATGATCATCTCTACTCCTTCTCTCTCTTGGCGGTGATTCTTCTCTTCTACTTCTTCTCTTGGGAGAATCTTCTCTTCTTTTGTAGGGTGTCGTACACTCATTGGAATAGTGTCCGGGTCTCCCACAATTGTAGCAATTTCGCTCTCGACTAGAAGATCTTTTGTCATTGTAGGACCTTGACTTAGATCTTCTCTCTTTGCTTCTACTCTTGTAGAATTTGTTGAAGTTCTTCACCATTAAGATCAATTCTTCATTGAAGGTTTGTTTCTCACTTGATGATGTAGGGGCTTCACATGAGGCTTTGTAAGCACCACTTGACTTGTTGTGAAGTTCCTCCTTATCCTTGAGTGACATCTCATGAGCAACAATTCTTCCAATGACCTCCGTTGGCTTGAGATTCTTGTAATTGGGCATCATTTGGATCAATGTGCACACGGTATCATATTTTCCATCCAATGCTCTTAGGATCTTCTTGATGATGAATCTGTCGGTCATCTCTTCACTTCCTAAGCCCGCAATCTCATTTGTGATAAGAGCAAGCCTAGAGTACATTTCAGCGACACCTTCACCATCCTTCATTTTGAACTTGTCAAGTTGACTTTGGAGCACATCCAATTTGGATTCCTTGACGGAGTCGGTACCTTCGTGCATATCAATCAAAGTATCCCAAATTTCCTTTGCATTCTCAAGACGGCTGATTCTGTTGAATTCTTCGGGGCACAATCCGTTGAAGAGGATATCACAAGCTTGAGCGTTGTATTGCAACATCTTCAACTCATCCGTGCTAGCTTCACGGTTCGGTTCTCTCCCATCAAAGAATTCACCTTGCAAGCCAATACACGCAATAGCCCAAACAGCGGGGTTATGTCCGAGAATATGCATTTTCATCTTATGCTTCCAACTAGCAAAATTTGTACCATCAAAGTAAGGACCTCTACGGTGATAATTTCCCTCGCTAGACGCCATACTCTCCTAGGTTGTGAAACCAAAGCTATGACCACCAAAAGCTATGGAAATCAAAGCAAATGGAGACCAAAGCTCTGATACCACTTGTAGGATCGGAAGTATGTCTAGAGGGGGGTGATTAGACTACTTGACCAATTAAAAACTTAACCTTTTCCCAATTTTAGTCTTTGGCAGATTTTAGCTATCTTAGCACAAGTCAAGCAATCTTCACACAATTCAAGCAAGCATGCAAAGAGTATATGAGCAGCGGAAAGTAAAGCATGCAACTTGCAAGAATGTAAAGGGAAAGGGTTTGGAGAATTCAAACGCAATTGGAGACACAGATGTTTTTGTTGTGGTTCCGATAGGTGGTGCTATCTTACTTCCACGTTGATGGAGACTTCAACCCACGAAGGGTAACGGCTGCGCGAGTCCACGGAGGGCTCCACCCACGAAGGGTCCATGAAGAAGCAACCTTGTCTATCCCAACATGGCCGTCACCCACGAAGGAATTGCCTCACTAGCGGTAGATCTTCACGAAGTAGGCGGTCTCCTTGCCCTTACAAACTCCTTGGTTCAACTCCACAATCTTGTCGGAGGCGCCCAAGTGACACCTAGCCAATCTAGGAGACACCACTCTCCAAGAAGTAACAAATGGTGTGTTGATGATGAACTCCTTGCTCTTGTGCTTCAAATGATAGTCTCCCCAACACTCAACTCTCTCTCACATGATTTGGATTTGGTGGAAAGAAGATTTGAGTGGAAAGCAACTTGGGGAAGGCTAGAGATCAAGATTCATATGGTAGGAATGGAATATCTTGGCCTCAACACATGAGTAGGTGGTTCTCTCTCAGAAATGGTAAGTTGGAAGTGTAGGCTTGTTCTGATGGCTCTCTCCACGAATGAAGAGGAGGTGGAGTGGTATATATAGCCTCCACACAAAATCTAACCGTTACACAAAATTTACCAATCTCGGTGGGACCGAATCAACAAACTCGGTCAGACCGATTTAGTAAACCTAGTGACCGTTAGGATTTTCGGTGGGACCGACATGCAACTCGATAGGACCGATATGGTTAAGGTTAGGACATAACGTAATCTTGCTGAGACCAATTACACAAACTCAGTGAGACCGATTTTGGTAATAAGCTAACCAGTGAGTTGGTCAGGTAAACTCGATGGGACCGGTTCGCTCATTTTGGTGAGACCGAAATGTTACGAAAAGGAAACATAGAGTTTACATTTCAATCTTGGTGGGACCGATCGCTCATCTCGGTGGTACCGAAACGTTACGAAGGGAAACAGAGAGATTACAATCCCATCTCGGTGAGACCGAGATCCCTATCGGTGAGACCGATTTGCCTAGGGTTTGTGGCAGTGGCTATGACATCTGAACTCGGTGGCGCCGGGTAGAAAGAATCGGTGGTGCCGAGTTTGACTTTTGGTTTGGGTCATATGTGGATATGAGAAAGTAGTTGAGGGTTTTTGGAGCATATTACTAAGCGCTTTGGAGCAAGAAACTCATTAAACAACACCTCATCCCTCCTTGATAGTATTGGCTTTTCCTATAGACTCAATGTGATCTTGGATCACTAAAATATAAAATGTAGAGTCTTGAGCTTTTGAGCTTGAGCCAATCCTTTTAGCCTTAGTATTTTGAGGGATCCACTTTCCTTATCAATGCCATGCCATTCATTGAGCTTTTCCTGAAATGTTCATCTTGGAATGATGTTAGCTCAATGAGCTATATGTTGTTAGGAATTACCAAAACCACCTAGGGATAGTTGCACTTTGACTTTCCTAGTCCAAGTAGGAGAGGGGAAGGAAGGGAGAGAGGAGAGGAAGGAAAGGGGGGTGCCCCCCCTCCTTGTCCTATTCGGACTAGAGGGGGAGGGGGCACGCGGCCTGTCCTAGCCGCCCCTCCTCTTTTCCATTTAGGGCCCATAAGGCCCATTAACCC
>NC_041385.1:767931039-767937968 GCF_002162155.2 Triticum dicoccoides
CCGTTATATGCCCGAAACCACCCAAAACTATTCCGGTGTCCGAACATAGTCATCCAATAAATCGATCTTTATGTCTCGACCATTTCGTGACTCCTCGTCATGTCCGTGATCATATACGGGACTCCGAACTACCTTCGGTACATCAAAACACAAAAACTCATAATACCGATCGTCACCGAACTTTAAGCGTGCGGACCCTACGGGTTCGAGAACTATGTAGACATGACTGAGATATGTCTCCGGTCAATAACCAATAGCGGAACCTGGATGCCCATAGTGGCTCCTACATATTCTATGAATATCTTTATCGGTCAAACTTCATAACAACATACGTTGTTCCCTTTGTCATCGGTATGTTACTTGCCTGAGATTCGATCGTCGGTATCTCAATACCTAGTTCAATCTCGCTACCGGCAAGTCTCTTTACTCGTTATGTAACACATCATCCCGCAACTAACTCATTAGCTACATTGCTTGCAAGGCTTATAGTGATGTGCATTACCGAGAGGGCTTAGAGATACCTCTACGACAATCGGAGTGACAAATCCTAATCTGGAAATACGCCAACTCAACATGTACCTTCGGAGACACCTGTAGAGCTCCTTTATAATCACCCAGTTACGTTGTGACGTTTGGTAGCACACAAAGTGTTCCTCCGGTAAACGGGAGTTGCATAATCTCATAGTCATAGGAACATGTATAAGTCATGAAGAAAGCAATAGCAACATACTAAACGATCAAGTGCTAAGCTAACAGAATGGGTCAAGTCAATCACATCGTTCTCCTAATGATGTGATCATGTTAATCAAATGACAACGCATGTCTATGGCTTGGAAACTCAACCATCTTTGATTAACGAGCTAGTCAAGTAGAGGCATACTAGTGACACTATGTTTGTCTATGTATTCACACATGTATTATGTTTCCGGTTAATACAATTCTAGCATGAATAATAAACATTTATCATGATATAAGGAAATAAATAATAACTTTATTATTGCATCTAGGGCATATTTCCTTCAGTATCCCACTCGCACTACAGTCAATAATCTAGATTACACAGTAATGATTCTAACACCCATGGAGCCTTGGGGCTTATCAAGTTTTGCTCGTGGAAGAGTCTTAGTCAACGGGTCTACAACATTCAGATCCGTATGTATCTTGCAAATCTCTATGTCTCCCTCCTGGACTTGGTCCCATATGGAATTGAAGCGTCTCTTGATGTGCTTGGTTCTCTTGTGAAATCTGGATTCCTTTGCCAAGGCAATTGCACCAGTATTGTCACAAAAGATTTTCATTGGACCCGATGCACTAGGTATGACACCTAGATCGGATATGAACTCCTTCATCCAGACTCCTTCATTTGCTGCTTCTGAAGCAACTATGTACTCCGCTTCACATGTAGATCCCGCCACGACGCTTTGTTTAGAACTACACCAACTGACAGCTCCACCATTCAATATAAGAACGTATCCGGTTTGCAATTTAGAATCTTCCGGATCAGTGTCAAAGCTTGCATCGACGTAACCATTTACGACTAGCTCTTTGTCACCTCCATAAACGAGAAACATATCCTTAGTCCTTTTCAGGTATTTCAGGATATTTTTGACCGCTGTCCAGTAATCCACTCCTAGATTACTTTGGTACCTCCCTGCTAAGCTTATTGTTAAGCATACATCAGGTCTGGTGCACAGCATTGCATACATGGTAGAGCCTATGGCTGAAGCATAGGGAACATCTTTCATTTTGTCTCTATCTTCTGCGGTGGTCGGGCAATGAGTCTGACTCAACTTCACACCTTGTAATACAGGCAAGAACCCTTTCTTTGCTTGATCCATTTTGAACTTTTTCAAAACTTTATCAAGGTATGTGCTTTGTGAAAGTCCAATTAAGCGTCTTGATCTATCTCTATAGATCTTGATGCCCAATATATAAGCAGCTTCACCGAGGTCTTTCATTGAAAAACTTTTATTCAAGTATCCTTTTATATATGTTGTCCAGAAATTCTATATCATTTACAATCAACAATATGTCATCTACATATAATATCAGAAATGCTACAGAGCTCCCACTCACTTTCTTGTAAATACAGGCTTCTCCAAAAGTCTGTATAAAACCATATGCTTTGATCACACTATCAAAGCATTTATTTCAACTCTGAGAGGCTTGCACCAGTCCATAAATGGATCTTTGGAGCTTGCACACTTTGTTAGCATCTTTTGGATCGACAAAACCTTCAGGTTGCATCATATACAACTCTTCTTCTAGAAATCCATTCAGGAATGCAGTTTTGACATCCATTTGTCATATTTCATAATCATAAAATGCGGCAATTGCTAGCATGATTCGGGCAGACTTAAGCGTCGCTACGGGTGAGAAAGTCTCATCGCAGTCAACCCCTTGAACTTGTCGAAAACCTTTTGCAACAAGTCGAACTTTGTAGACAGTAATATTACCATCAGTGTAAGTCTTCTTCTTGAAGATCCATTTATTTTAGATGGCTTGCCGATCATCTGGCAAGTCAACCAAAGTCCATACTTTGTTCTCATACATGGATCCCATCTCAGGTTTCATGGCCTCAAGCCATTTTGCGGAATCTGGGCTCGTCATTGCTTCCTCGTAGTTTGTAGGTTCACCATGGTAAAGTAACATGACCTCCAGAATAGGATTACCATACCACTCTGGTGCGGATCTTACTCTGGTTGACCTACGAGGTTCGGTAGTAACTTGATCTGAAGTTTCATGATCAATATCATTAGCCTCCTCACTAATTGGTGTAGTCGTCATAGGAACCGATTTCTGTGATGAACTACTTTCCAATAAGGGAGCAGGTACAGTTACCTCATCAAGTTCTACTTTCCTCCCACTCACTTCTTTCGAGAGAAATTCCTTCTCTAGGAAGGATCCAAATTTAGCAACAAAAGTCTTGCCTTCAGATCTGTGATAGAAGGTGCACCCAATAGTCTCCTTTGGGTATCCTATGAAGACACATTTCTCTGATTTGGGTTCGAGCTTATAAGGTTGAAGTTTTTTCACATAAGCATCGCAGCCCCAAACTTTAAGAAACGACAACTTTGGTTTCTTGCCAAACCACAGTTCATAAGGCGTCGTCTCAACGGATTTTGATGGTGCCCTATTTAACGTGAATGCAGCCGTCTCTAAAGCATAACCCCAAAACGATAGCGGTAAATCAGTAAGAGACATCATAGAGCGCACCATATCTAGTAAAGTATGATTACGACGTTCGGACAAACCATTACGTTGTGGTGTTCCAGGTGGCGTGAGTTGCGAAACTATTCCGCATTGTTTCAAATGTAGACCAAACTCGTAACTCAAATATTCTCCTCCACGATCAGATCGTAGAAACTTTATTTTCTTGTTACGATGATTTTCCACTTCATTCTGAAATTCTTTGAACTTTTCAAATGTTTCATACTTATGTTTCATTAATTAGATATACCCACATCTGCTCAAATCATCTGTGAAGGTGAGAAAATAACGATACCAGCCGCGAGCCTCGATGTTCATTGGACCACATACATCAGTATGTATGATTTCCAATAAATCTGTTGCTCGCTCCATAGTTCCGGAGAACGGTGTTTTAGTCATCTTGCCCATGAGGCACGGTTCGCAAGTACCAAGTGATTCATAATCAAGTGATTCCAGAAGTCCATCGGTATGGAGTTTCTTCATGCGCTTTACACCAATATGACCCAAACAGTAGTGCCACAAATAAGTTGCACTATCATTATCAACTCTGCATCTTTTGGCTTCAACATTATGAATATGTGTATCACTACTATCGAGATTCAATAAAAATAGACCACTCTTCAAGGGTGCATGACCATAAAAGATATTACTCATATAAATAGGACAACCATTATTCTATGATTTAAATGAATAACCGTCTTGCATTAAACAAGATCCAGATATAATGTCCATGCTTAACGCTGGCACCAAATAACAATTATTCAGGTCAAAAACTAATCCTGAAGGTAGATGTAGAGGTAGTGTGCCGACCGCGATCACAACGACTTTGGAACCATTTCCCATGCGCATTGTCACCTCGTCCTTAGCCAATCTTTGCTTAAAATCCATAGTCCATGTTTCGAGTTGCAAATATTAGCAACAGAACCAGTATCAAATACCCAAGTGCTACTGCGAGCATTAGTAAGGTATACATCAATAACATGTATATCACATATACCTTTGTTCACCTTGCCATCCTTCTTATCCGCCAAATACTTGGGGCAGTTCTGCTTCCAGTGACCAGTCTGTTTGCAGTAGAAGCACTCAGTCTCAGGCTTAGGTCCAGACTTGGGTTTCTTCTCTTGAGCAGCAACTTGTTTGCCGTTCTTCTTGAAGTTCCCCTTCTTCTTCCCTTTACCCTTTTTCTTGAAACTGGTGGTCTTGTTGACCATCAACACTTGATGCTCCTTTTTGATTTCTACCTCCGCAGCCTTTAGCATTGTGAATATCTCGGGAATAGTCTTGTTCATCCCTTGCATATTATAGTTCATCACGAAGCTCTTGTAGCTTGGTGGCAGTGATTGAAGAATTCTGTCAATGACACTATCATCAGGAAGATTAACTCCCAGTTGAATCAAGTGATTATTATACCCCAGACATTTTGAGTATATGTTCACTGACAGAACTATTCTCCTCCATCTTGCAGCTATAGAACTTATTGGAGACTTCATATCTCTCAATCCGAGCATTTGCTTGAAATGTTAACTTCAACTCCTGGAACATCTCATATGCTCCATGACGTTCAAAACGTCGTTGAAGTCCCGGTTCTAAGCCGTAAAGCATGGCACACTGAACTATCAAGTAGTCATCAGCTTTGCTCTGCCAAACATTCTTAACGTCGTCAGTTGCATCTGCAGCAGGCCTGGCACCTAGTGGTGCTTCCAGGACGTAATTCTTCTGTGCAGCAATGAGGATAATCCTCAAGTTACGGACCTAGTCCGTGTAATTGCTACCATCTCTTTCAACTTAGCTTTCTCAAGGAACGCATTAAAATTCAACGGAACAACATCATGAGCCATCTATCTACAACAAACATAGACAAGCAAAATACTATCAGGTACTAAGTTCATGATAAATTAAAGTTTAATTAATCATATTACTTAAGAACTCCCACTTAGATAGATATCCCTCTAATCATCTAAGTGATCACGTGATCCAAATCAACTAAACCATGTCCGATCATCATGTGAGATGGAGTAGTTTTCAATGGTGAACATCACTATGTTGATCATATCTACTATATGATTCACGATCGACCTTTCGGTCTCAGTGTTCCGAGGCCATATCTATATATGCTAGGCTCATCAAGTTTAACCTGAGTATTCCGCGTGTGCAACTGTTTTGCACCCGTTGTATTTGAACGTAGAGCCTATCACACCCGATCATCACGTGGTGTCTCAGCACGAAGAACTTTCGCAATGGTGCATACTCGGGGAGAACACTTATACCTTGAAATTTAGTGAGAGATCATCTTATAATGCTACCATCAATCAAAGCAAAATAAGATGCATAAAGGATAAACATCACATGCAATCAATATAAGTGATATGATATGGCCATCATCATCTTGTGCTTGTGATCACCATCTCCGAAGCACCGTCATGAACACCATCGTCACCGGCGCGACACCTTGATCTCCATCGTAGCATCGTTGTCGTTTCGCCACCTATTGCTTCTACGACTATCGCTACCGCTTAGTGATAAAGTAAACAATTACAGGGCGATTGCATTGCATACAATAAAGCGACAACCATATGGCTCCTGCCAGTTGTCGATAACTTGGTTACAAAACATGATCATCTCATACAATAAAATATAGCATCACGTCTTGACCATATCACATCACAACATGCCCTGCAAAAACAAGTTAGACGTCCTCTATTTTGTTGTTGCAAGTTTTACGTGGCTGCTACGGGCTGAGCAAGAACCGTTCTTACCTACGCATCAAAACCACAACGATAGTTCGTCAAGTTAGTGTTGTTTTAACCTTCTCAAGGACCGAGCGTAGCTACACTCGGTTCAACTAAAGTTGGAGAAACTGACACCCGCCAGCCACCTATGTGCAAAGCACGTCAGTAGAACCAGTCTCACGTAAGCGTACGTGTAATGTCGGTCCGGGCCGCTTCATCCAACAATACTGCCGAACCAAAGTATGACATGCTGGTAAGCAGTATGACTTGTATTATCGCCCACAACTCACTTGTGTTCTACTCGTGCATATAACATCTACACATAAAACCAGGCTCTGATACCACTGTTGGGGAACGTAGTAATTTCAAAAAAAATCCTACGCACACGCAAGATCATGGTGATGCATAGCAACAAGAGGGGAGAGTGGTGTCCACGTACCCTCGTAGACCGAAAGCAGAAGCTTTAGCACAACGCGGTTGATGTAGTCATACGTCTTCACGATCCGACCGATCAAGTACTGAACTTACGGCACCTCCGAGTTCAGCACATGTTCAGCTCGATGATGTCCCACGAACTCCGATCCAGCAGAGCTTTGTCGGAGAGTTCCGTCACCACGATGGCGTGATGACGGTGTTGATGATGCTACCGATGCGGGGCTTCACCTAAGCACCGCTACGATATTACCAAGGTGGAATATGGTGGAGGAGGGCATCGCACACGGCTAAGAGATCAAGAGATCAATTGTTGTGTCTAGAGGTGCCCCCGTATATAAAGGATCAAGGGGGAGGGGGCGGCCGGCTAGGAGGAGGCGCGCCAGGAAGGAGTCCTACTCCCACCTGGAGTAGGACTCCCTCCTTTCCTAGTCCAAGTAGGAGAGTAGAAGGAAGGGAGAGAGGAGAGGAAGGAAAGGGGGGGCACCCCCCTCCTTGTCCTATTCGGACTAGAGGGGGAGGGGGCGCACAGCCTCACCTAGCCGCCCCTCCTCTTCT
>NC_041385.1:767938230-767942571 GCF_002162155.2 Triticum dicoccoides
GGGGGGTCTGGTAACCCCCCGGTACTCTGGTATATGCCCGAAACCACCCAAAACTATTCCGGTGTCCGAACATAGTCATCCAATATATTGATCTTTATGTCTCGACCATTTCGAGACTCCTCGCCATGTCCGTGATCATATCCGGGACTTCGAACTACCTTCGGTACATCAAAACACAAAAACTCATAATACGGATCGTCACCGAACTTTAAGCGTGCGGACCCTACGGGTTAGAGAATGATGTAGACATGACCGAGACATGTCTCCAGTCAATAACCAATAGCGGAACCTGGATGCCCATATTGGCTCCTACATATTCTACGAAGATCTTTATCAGTCAAACCGCATAACAACATACATTGTTTCCTTTGTCATCGGTATGTTACTTTCCCGATATTCAATCGTCTGCATCTCAATACCTAGTTCAATCTTGTTACCGGCAAGTCTCTTTACTCGTTATGTAATGCATCATCCCGCAACTAACTCATTAGCTACATTGCTTGCAAGGCTTATAGTGATGTGCATTACCGAGAGGGCCCAGAGATACCTCTCCGACAATCGGAGTGACAAATCCTAATCTCGAAATACGCCAACTCAACATGTACCTTCGGAGACACCTGTAGAGCTCCTTTATAATCACCCAGTTACGTTGTGACGTTTGGTAGCACACAAAGTGTTCCTCCGGTAAACGGGAGTTGCATAATCTCATAGTCATAGGAACATGTATAAGTCATGAAGAAAGCAATAGCAACATACTAAATGATCAAGTGCTAAGCTAACGGAATGGGTCAAGTCAATCACATCATTCTCCTAATGATGTGATCCCGTTAATCAAATGACAACTCATGTCTATGGCTTGGAAACTCAACCATCTTTGATTAACGAGCTAGTCAAGTAGAGGCATACTAGTGACACTATGTTTGTCTATGTATTTACACATGTATTATGTTTCCGGTTAATACAATTCTAGCATGAATAATAAACATTTATCATGATATAAGGAAATAAATAATAACTTTATTATTGCCTCTAGGGCATATTTCATTCAGCCGGGGCTTGCCGCCGTGAAAACGGAGCCGGGGCTCCCCGTCGTGAAGACGGAGCCCGGCACCGGGAAGCTCGACGATGCGGCTACCTTGAAATGGGCGCGCGATGACTGGGTTCACATGGGGACGGAGCATCAGCGCCGCGCCCTAGAGAAGTTCGAAGCTCGGCGTCGGGGCCGCAACGAGGGAGGCGGTGTCGTCCTCGATGACAGCGACAACGATGACACGCTGCCACCACCATCGGTCTGCCAAGGCGACGCCGGGCAGGGCTCCAGCAGGGGCGGCTGCGTCAAGGAGGAGAAGGCCACCGCCGACGACGACGAGGATAGCGGTGACGTCGGTGACTTCACCGCGCTCAGCGACATCTTCAGCCCGTAGTTGTAGTTGTGGCCTTTTTCTTAATAACTTTGTTATGTAAAATGTCGAACATGTCGAATATATGCTTAGTTTGCTGAATTTTAGCCGAACTTTGCCGAATACTCTTTTTTTAAACAAAAACAGCGTCTGGGGGCAGCCCTGGGGTCGGCAGTTGGGAACCCACTCGCCCCCACGCCGATTTTTATCGCCGGCTCGCCCCCAGGCATCGATTTTACGCGCCCCCTGGGGGACCAATGGTTGGAGATGCTCTTAGCCTCTGCTGACTGGGCTATTAACCTAGTCAACAGGGCCCACCAGTCAGCCCCTATGTGTGCTGACTAGGTACAACTCTGGGTGCACTTAGCATTTACTATTTTGAATAATTTGAATTTAATAATTAAAATAAATACAAAAAGTGTTTAATACTTTGAAAATTCATATAAAATAATGTATAACTCGGATGAAAACAATTTATATATGAAAGTTGCTCAAAAAATGTGACGAATCCGAATATGCTATCCAATCATCGGTCACATGTGTCTAACATGATGAAAGCCGGGAAAACATTCCCAGATGTTTTCCCGCTCCGTCTATAATGCGTAGCACCGCAATAGGTCACCGCTAGCACAACATATTGCCATGTCATGCATCGTGATGCATTTGTTTGCTTTATATTTATTGTTTCTTCCCCCTCTTCTCTCCGGTAGACCCCGAGACCGATGCTACTCCCGAGTATGACTACACCTCTAGCGTTCAGCCACTTGCTGCAGAGCTTCCAGGCAAGCAAAACCCCCTTGATCATCCCTATATCACCCATTCCTTCTCTCTCATGCTTGCATTAGATTTTGCTACTATTGTTCAATAGCTCCTATTCTGATGCATAGCCTACTTTTGTAACCCGCTATTGCTACCTTACCTACTATCCTATATGCTTAGTATAGGTTGGTTAGTGATCCATCAGTGACTACTCACCTTGTCACTATTTCCCCCGCTGTATTATCGGATGACTCGATCAACGTGATCGAAGTGCTGAGACCCTCACATCACCGACACCCCCTTAGTTGTACGACTCTGCAGAGTTACTATCGAGTGTCGAGGGTGATACCTCATAACACACTCCTGATCATATCTCTGTAGTGTAGTTGATCGGTCGTGGATTACGGAGGGTGATTCCTCCTTCACCACTCCCGATAACAACTCTGTCATGCAACACCTCAAGAGTGAACCCTTCGAGGGTGATTCCTCCAAGGCCACCTTGACGGTTGCATTGAGTGGGAATCCATCGAGGGTGATTCCTCGGATTTCCCCATTGATATTATGGACACGGATACCTTGACTTTACCTCATTTCCTTGTTGAAGTTGGGTCGGCCTAGAGGGGTACCCACGAGAGATACCGGACTCAGGTTGACTAGGAGGGTACCCGCAAGATAATTACGCGGCATGATCAAGCAGTCTTGGCCCTTGCCATAAGTCTGCGAGACGTGGTGATGGGACCACAGATTGTGGATCATTGCTTGTCTCCACGCGCTCCCAAGACACTAACGTGTTTGGATATGTGATCCGGGTAGGCCTCTAGCCTTTTCGCACTAACTGTCACGCGGGAATAAGTATGGGTAGTCAGCGTCGTATGATTGTTCTGAAAGCTCATTGACGTCAGTAGTTTAGCGGCACGCGCCCGGGTGGTCTGCATAAGCACCTGCTTTGTATAAAGAGGTAGCCAGGACTGATCCCGTTTGTCCTCACAATGTGCAGGATTGCAAAGGATGATTGGCCCTTGACCCCTTTGCATTTAGGATGTACACTGGCGTGCTGACCTCTTTGTTGAGCCTAGGTAGGACTACGTTGTGTCGATCAACCGAGGTCGGGCATGACCCAGAAAATTGTGTTCGACCGGAGTTAATCGAGCGTGTTGGGTAAGTTGGTGCACCCCTGTAGGGAAGTATATCTATTCGAATAGCCATGTCAACGGTAATGGACGCTCGGAGTTGTATCCCGATCTATTACAACTAGAATTGTATACTAGAGACACTATATGGATATGATGGGTCCGGGATTGCTTTCTCACAGGGAGTCGAGGAAGGATCTCTGGAAGTTGCTACAACATACTTATTACTTATGTTATGCTAATCTGCACTCTTCTAATGCTGCAAGATGCTGCGAGATGCTAGTCTTCGATAGGCTAGGTCTTCCCTTCTATTCTGACATTTCTGCAGTCTAGTCCAAAGGTATAGCCCATTCCTTTGATATCGATGCATACTTAGTATAGATCTGATGTAAGTCTTGCAGGTACTTTGGATGAGTACTCATGGTTGCTTTGCTACCTCTTTTCCCCTCTACCTGATTGCTGCGATCAGATGACGGAGCCTAGGAGTCAGCTGATCCCGCCAATGACTACTACTATCCCGACGGAGCCTACTACTACGTGGAGACCACCGACGACCAGAAGTAGTTAGGAGGCTCCCAGGCAGGAGGCCTGTGCCTTTTTGATCTAGTTATCATTGTTATGCTAGCCTTCTTAAGGCATACTTGTTTACTTATGTCTGTACTCAGGCATTGTTGCTTCCGCTGACTCTTTTGTATCCGAGCCCTCGAGGCCCCTAGCTTGTAATATAAAGCTTGTATTATTTTATTTGTGTCTAGAGTTGTGTCGTGATATCTTCCCGTGAGTCTCTGATCTTGATCGTGCGCATTTGCGTGTATGATTAGTGCACGATTAAGTCGGGGGCGTCACAAGGCGGGGTGCTGGATCTTGGTCGACGACGCCTGTCGCACTGCTCTCCCTTGAGTATGGCTTCTCTCCCCAACCTATGGGGTACCGACTTCTTTCCCCGTGGGAACAACGCGGGTCGTGGTAGGGTTACCCCCAATCTGATCCAACCAAATGTCTCGGCCAGTCTCCCTAGGCCAACCCAACTCGTGGTTCTTCGACCCGGGGAA
>NC_041385.1:767942797-767944242 GCF_002162155.2 Triticum dicoccoides
AATGAGCAATAAAGCCTTGAGATATGCAATAACCCCACATAGCAAGGGCTCTAAATGCAAGCTATCCATGAACAAGGGCATGATTGAGAATAAGAGAAGGAAAATAGCATACGGTGGTTCCTATAACGAAGGGGCACAATGGTAATCTTGTTCCCGCAACAGTACAATGGAATCGACCGATGATCCGCAGCCTCTCCCTCCCCGCCCCCGTGTTCTATAACTCCACGGAATCGCGCTCCACCGCCGGCCGGACACCTCGCGCCGCCGCCGCCGCCTGAGTGCGATCCATGGACGCCGAGGCCGGCGCCGCCGCCGCCCAGCAGCTTCCGGTACGCGCCCCGCGGCTCCCTCCCTCTCGTCTCCCCCCGCTCTCAACATTTCTCTCCGCATTGCTCGTTGGCGCTGATTGGACCCGACGCGAACCGGGCGGAGCCCTGAATCAGGGCCGGTTTCTCCTGCGCCTGGAATGGTTCGGGGTGGGATGTGGAGGTCTGGCGGGGGATCAGGGAATCCGCGGCTCCTACGGGAGATCTTATGTCTCCGTTCATCCATCCATCCATCCATTTCGATTTGATTTTTCCCGGGGTTCGATTGGAATGGGTTCGCCGCAGTTAGCATTTTGTTCTTTGTTTCAATCTTTCTCGACTAGATTTGGGTTTGGCATTTTTGTTTTAGCTGTGAATGAATGGTATGGGTTAGTGTTCACCACCTTTTGCAGAAGCAAATTATTTTGGGTAAGATTTGATTCTACAAGTGAGGAATGGCATTTCTATGACGAACCAAATGCCTCTGTGGGTTAACAATCACATTGTAATCATAGTGAGGGTCTGATTGCCATCAGTATAAAAGAATGGTTAAAAATACAGAGAAGTGCCAGTTTCCATATCTTCAGGCAGGACATTTTATTCTTTTTAAGTTCCAGATGATAGAAAAGAAGAGCTATGATCTCGCATATTGTAGTTATCAAGGATAACTCATCTGAATCTATACTCTGCCACAAAATGATTTTTTTAACTGCTCTGTCATGCATTTTTTCAGTGGAGGCAGCACTACAGGAATCTACTACTGCTAGCATACCAGAGCTTCGGTGTTGTTTATGGGGACCTAAGCACATCACCTCTGTATGTGTATAAAAGTACATTCTCAGGAAGGCTCCGGCAGTACCAAGATGAACAGACAGTATATGGTGTACTTTCCCTGATATTTTGGACCTTCACACTTGTTCCTTTGCTCAAGTATGTCATTATCGTATTGAGCGCTGATGACAATGGCGAAGGTACACCATAATTCCTTTGTAAGAAGTTGTTTCTCTTTTATGCGTGTCATCATGAAGTTCATATTGTTGTAGCTGGTTGGCAAATTTCTATAAACATACTCACATGGAGATCATAATAAATCACCTTATGAACAAAAAGCATTTAACACGTTTACTTACATACCCCCCC
>NC_041385.1:767944429-767948039 GCF_002162155.2 Triticum dicoccoides
TGGTCAATCGAGGAGAAATAAGCAGCTGCTGACACTTTTGTAGGTGGGCCATTTGCTCTGTATTCGCTCCTCTGCAGGCATGCAAAGCTTAGCTTGATTCCGAATCAACAAGCAGCGGATGAGGAGTTATCTACATACTACAGAGATGGGTTTGCAGCTCAGCATGAATCTTCACCCTGGCTAAGAAGGTTCCTAGAGAAGCACAAAACTGTCAAAACCGGACTTCTTGTTGTAGTTCTCTGTGCTGCTAGCATGGTGATCGGTGATGGTGTCCTTACTCCAGCAATCTCAGGTGGATACTACCATCATCTGTTGGTTACCTTCCATGTCAATGCACAATTCTGGTTATTAACCTCTGTGTATGCTTACCGTGTTTTTTTCTGCTCCTTTCCTTGCAGTCCTGTCATCTATGTCTGGGTTGCAAGTTCGAGCTACTGGTTTACAGGAACGTAAGTACAACTCGTCTCTTTGAAATGTGAATTCGTAAGGCAAAGTATTTAAACACATGTGCTTGTGTGGAGTATTATGAGATATGGTACCCTTTGGTTATATTTCTGTATTACTACATATTTTGTCATTTGGTTGCACTTGATGTGCTACCCATAGCACATCATGTCTATAGCACGATGCACTGTATGGTGGAAAATTTAAGGTCTACTGTATTGCATATGTGCTGTGAGCATGTGGCTGTCTCTTCAAATACTACATTGTACATATATCCTTAGTTTTCAAATACTAGTCTGTGTATTTCAAAAACATTTTGTGTAATATATCTGGACATTAGATTCTGTTATTGTATAGTCAGATTATGCATCCTTATTTTCCAAACACTTCGTTGGAACTTTGGG
The DNA here is from genome assembly GCF_002162155.2 of Triticum dicoccoides. Lineage (NCBI taxonomy): Eukaryota > Viridiplantae > Streptophyta > Magnoliopsida > Poales > Poaceae > Triticum > Triticum dicoccoides. Next base: position 767,945,278 of record NC_041385.1, read on the forward strand.
CTTATTATATTCTTAGGCTTGACTGCTATAAGCACAATTTATTTCTATACAGGTTCTGTGGTGCTTCTTTCATGCATTGTATTGGTTGGTTTATTTTCCTTGCAACACCGAGGTACTCAGAAGGTAGCATTCATGTTCGCACCAATTGTCATCATCTGGCTCCTTTGCATTGGTGGAATTGGATTGTACAACATAGTTCATTGGAACCCAAACATATACCAAGCAATCTCTCCATATTACATTGTTAAGTTCTTTAGGACAACCGGTACAGATGGCTGGATTGCTCTAGGAGGAATACTGCTTTCTATGACAGGTTAGTAACTGTCAACATATACAGGGGGTAAAATTGTGCTTTGCGTGTACATTCTGTAGTAAAAAACCAGCAACAATTTATGTTTTCTTTCCCATTACAGGCAGTGAAGCTATGTTTGCTGACCTCGGTCATTTTACAAGTGCATCTGTCAGGGTAAGTTGAACTAGTGATGATCTTCTATCTGTTAATTTCTGCAGTGAAAACTTCCCACTGGATGTATAGATCCTTTTATGTTTATAATTATATTCGGGTGTGGTGCTGTGTGACAAAGCAGCCATGAAGAAATAACTCTGGGAAAATATTTTTGCCAAATGCTTTAAGCTTAAAAGCAGCAGAAAAGTTCGTAATACCAAACAGCCTTTCTGTGAAAAGAGATTGATTTAACCTGCATATTTTAAAGAATGGATGACATTTCCCAAAGAACCTAGTTAGGTTCTTTGTTGTGTACCAAATTGTTGCTTTCATCTAATGCTTTTGTGATGCTCTAATCGATTCCATGACGTTAAAGCATTGAAACCGCCTGGATAATACTAATGCCTCTCTTATTATACTCATAATTTACAATTTCTATTTGCTTAAACTATACCTGCCCTTCTGGCACACTTTGCTGTTGAACCTGTATCTTTTTGGAGACATAACCTGGGTTTCTCCTTGTTGCAGCTAGCTTTTATTACCATCATATATCCATGTCTTATATTGCAATATATGGGCCAAGCAGCATTTTTATCAAAGAACATGTTTCACACACGCACAAGTTTTTATGACTCCATCCCAGGTTTTTGAACTTGTTTCTCACTCACCCCCCTCACCTTCGCTCCTTCCTCTCTCCAATGTTATTAAAGTTTCAGTTGTCATCCAGGACCTGTATTTTGGCCTGTATTTGTGGTGGCCACTCTTGCTGCAGTTGTTGGAAGCCAGGCTGTGATTTCAGCAACATTCTCTATTGTAAAGCAGTGCCATGCTTTGGGATGTTTCCCACGAGTGAAGATTGTTCACACATCGAGGTGGATCCATGGGCAGATATACATTCCTGAAATAAATTGGATCCTTATGGTGCTATGTGTAGCTGTCACAGTTGCATTCGGTGATACAACCCTTATAGGAAATGCCTATGGTAAGCTTGTAATAACAATTGATGAGATTAAGATCTTTCTTGCACATAGACCTTTTGATTTTTCCAGCATTCTCATTTACTGATAGACTAACCATTGTCCATGGTTTATAATTTCAGGTATTGCTTGCATGACTGTTATGCTTGTTACAACATTCTTGATGTCATTTATCGTCATCTTTGTTTGGCAAAAGAACATAATATTTGCCTTGTTGTTTCTGTTATTCTTTGGATCCATTGAAACCGTGTATCTTTCCTCATCCCTCATGAAGGTTCGTCAGGGAGGATGGGTGCCTCTTGTGCTTGCTTTCATATTCATGTCTGTCATGTTCGTTTGGCACTATGGAACAAAGAAGAAGTACCAGTTTGATCTTCAGAACAAAGTGTCAATGAGATCAATCCTGTCTCTAGGTCCAAACCTCGGCATAGTTCGGGTTCCGGGAATTGGACTGATTTACACAGAACTGGTGACTGGTGTGCCTGCCATCTTCACACATTTTGTCACTAATCTCCCTGCCTTTCATGAAGTCCTAGTGTTTCTTTGTGTTAAGTCAGTACCAGTGCCGTATGTTCAACCAGATGAGCGATACCTTGTTGGTAGGATTGGACCTAAAGCGTATCGGATGTACCGTTGCATTGTCAGGTACGGTTACAAGGATGTGCAGAGAGATGATGAAAATTTTGAGAACATGTTAGTTATGAGCATTGCAAGGTTCATTATGATGGAAGCTGAGGATGTCTCGTCTTCAGCAAGTTATGATATTGCTAACGAGGGAAGAATGGCTGTGATAAGAACCACCGACGATGCTGGCACCCCGCTGGGCATGAGAGATCTGGGTGGCCTAGCTGAGTCCATTTCTACCACGAGGAGCAGCAAATCCGAGAGCCTTCGAAGCTTGCAGTCCTCTTATGAGCAGGAATCACCGAGTGCAGGCCGGAGGCGCCGTGTTCGCTTCGAGCTGCCAAATGAGGACGCCATGGATCAGCAGGTGAAAGATGAGTTATTGGCACTCGTGGAGGCGAAACACGCAGGGGTTGCGTATATCATGGGCCATTCTTACATCAAAGCTAGGAGGAGCTCCAATTTCGTGAAGAAGTTTGCGATCGATGTTGCCTACTCTTTCCTCCGGAAGAACTGCAGAGGCCCATCAGTCTCACTGCATATCCCTCATATTAGTCTGATAGAAGTTGGTATGATTTACTATGTGTAGCCTGGTGGTCTTTTGTTCACAATGTGGGCATTCGGTGGCAACAAAGCATGGTGAGTTTGCTAGTCACCGGTTAAAACTGACTAGTTCCCTATTTTCGGATACCATTTGGATAATGCCTTCTTTTTTG
>NC_041385.1:767948511-767982435 GCF_002162155.2 Triticum dicoccoides
GTTCCATCGCAAGGGTCATAAAACATCCTTTATGCCATTGTCATCGTCCTCTGCTAGTTTCATCTGTCATTATTCCCCTTGCTTTTTGAAGTTGTGTTGGACATAAATTGTACGTAAACTTTTGGCTCCCTGGAGCATGTGTTGCCTGGATGAAAAAGGTAGTCTGGAAATATACTTTCTAATGTGAAAACATTGCGAAAAAGTCACCTGCTTTATACATGTGTTAATTATCATGGTGAAGAAGTAATATTCCTGTGTTCCTGTCCAAAAAGCAAACTAGTTGGAAGTACAAAAAAAAGCAACTATTTTGCCCCTAAATTTGCTTTTCCTCTCATTAAGTACTCTTAGTAAAATTCTGTAGGTATACTATGCTAGGTGCTCAAACAATTATGTCTCATTTTTTTCTAGAATATTCTAGACTTTGTGACTTTTGTTTCTTGTACCTGAGAACATGTGTTCCCGGTGCCCCTTTTTGACCCCTGATTTCGTAGTCAGATGATTGTCATTTCAGATATTGCTGTTGCTTTTGAAAGTATTGTCATTCTGGCATTGTTTCTTCTTTCTTGAACTGAATTGAAGGAGGTGTCTGATCAGAAACATTTTCCTCCCTTTCCAGTGCCACCTGTGAAGCCCTATTGCTTTATGTCTCTGGAGTTCAAGCTGCAATCTCTAGGATGGAATGCTGCACTGCATCTAGCTGTCCAAATGGTCTCAGTTTCAGTCTGGTGGAGATGAAGGCGCTGTGCATGTTAATATCGCTTGTCAGCCCTAATAAAACGCCATACTCGTATCAGTGATCGTAGCTTCTTCTTTTTGGTTATATTTACTGTTTTACATACTTGTACTTCTTCTTTTGGGAACGACGTGAAGTAAATCGATTTTGTCGCATAAATTTTGCTGCTTTCCCCCTTAATCTGTATAAATTTTGCCACTTTCCCTGTAACCTATCTGCGATGAGAAGCCTAGAATGGTGTCATCCAAATTCCTGTGAAACCATTCACCGTACTGTCTTTTATTTCATCCTTTATTCATAAAGTGTCATGTACACAAAGCAAGCCTCCCTGTGCAAACATATGAAATGCATGCACACAACACAAGTGTGACCTACTCCCTCCGTTCCTAAATACTTGTCTTTCTAGGCATTTCAACAAGTGACTACATACGGAGCAAAATGAGTGAATCTACACTCTAAAATATGTCTATATACATCCGTATGTAGTAGTTATTTGAAATGTCTAGAAAGACAAGTATTTAGGAACGGAGGGAGTACAAGTCTAGCCTTGTATTTTACTGGGAACATCTATATACAACTGCCAAATGAAAGGTCTTGAGCTATGTCGATATGGCACACGCATGAACTACATAAGCTCTGCAAACATGTAAATGCGACACAAACTTGCGGGGAAACAAGACTGTTATTCACATGCAGCAAGGCGGTGGAGCATCAAACAGCTGAACCCGCAGCAGCCACCGTCTTGTTGAGCAGCTCACGGAGCGTGCCTGGAGAGGTCACCGGAGGACTGCACTTGAACTCTTGGCACACATGCGCCACCGCTGGCTTCCCCGATGGGCTGCTCCGTGCCATCTGCGCGATGTTCGCATTGTTGCTCTCCCAGAATGCCATCTCTTCCATGTTGCTGGCATCTATCTGGATCACCTGGAGAAATGAAAGATGTATCCTGGTCGGTAAATGTATAACAGGGGTACTATATTGAACATATGATACAACCACTTAGTTCATCACTCACGGTTCTGTTTGGGTCGTATGACGAGAATGCAGCAGCGACCATGTCTTGAAACTCTGGAGATGCTTTATTCCCCACCAGCACTACCTGCTTCCTTGACGGGACACTGAGCATGTCTGCTGCGCAGCACATCAGCGGCAATGCTATGCCAAGTTCTTTCAGTCTAGTCTCAAACACCGCCTGCAAAGCAGCAAAACCATAAGCAAGCATGTCGATGTTACTCATCATTTCTGATTTAAATGACTTGGCAATAACAAAAAAGTACCTGCCATTTCTATCTGTATGATATGAAACCAAACTACTGCTGCAATATAGTGCATAGAAACATAAAACTGGATAGGTACATACCAGGAGATGTTCAACATTGCGTTTGTAGCCTTCAGATTTTGTAGCATCAAATATACTGGACAATCTGACCATGTTGATCGCTGCCATCGAGTTTCCAGAAGGCTCTGCGCCATCATAATCTTCTTTAACACGCAGAAGGACAGAAGGGTCTTCTCCAGGGGTATTGAAATAGCCACCCCCTTGTTTGTCCAAGAACAATTCATCCTGTAATGTTTGTAGTCATGACAAAGTATTATGCAAGGGGCGTGAAATATAACATCGAGGCATTTAACAAGTGTGCTTCACTTGCCTGAATGACTTGCAGCTCGATAGCCCACAGAAGCCACTCTATCTTACCACCATATTCATAGAGATCCAGCAAGCCATTGATTAAGAAGGCATAATCATCTAAAAATCCTGGTGCTTTTGCTGGGCCATTTCGATAACTATGTTGCAACCTTTTTGTGTTTGCATCATAGAGTTTTTCCTTTATAAAGTTTGCTGCCTTTTCTGCAACTTGAAGATATTCTACTGGCTGCAAAAATATCCAGAAATATGGGTGGTCAATAAACAAATTTATGACTAGCTACAGTTGGACAGTGAATAAACTTGGTGATGTAAAGCAGGTGAACGCAGAAATCCAGCACATGAATTCCTCCACTACACACGAAGGGGAGATAGCTTTTTAGACCTGATACAAAACAACATAAATGGCTACTTGCTGCAGAAGAGGTCCCCATACAACATCATGGTGTTTTCTTTGTCTTTGTCATACACGACGTAACATAATAGACAGTTTCATTCTAACAGTTTTGAACAGATGTATGGGCCTGCATTCCCAGGGATAGGTTTGAACAATGAAGTCTGGATTAGAAAAGTATGACAAAGACTTGAAGAAAGCAGGGATGGATAAAAGCTCCTGCCATATTGATTGGCTAATCATGCACAGTCACATAACTATAATAACACGAGTTCATGTCAACGACAGAAAATAAAAATGCAATATTCAGAGAATGGAGCACAAAACTTACGTCGCATCCTGCTACAGGGAAATAAAATTTGGTTCCAGGTGGTCCTGACTTCAAAATTTGTGAAGCTCTTGCAAAGGCAGATATTGCTAATCCATTCCATGAAACAATAACCTAAAAAAATCATATTTAGTAGATTATTATGTAACCAGATTAAAAACAAGCTGCTGTCAACATGTAGACAAGAACCTTGTCGTCCAAATGTGGTCTTGGCCTTTTTGATCGGACATCAAACAACTTCTGTCTGCATTCCCCCAGGATTCCATAATATTCATCAACAGACTTGCCATACTTCGATGCCATCAATGAACCCGGTCTTCTTTCTATTAACACATTTTTACCACTGAACTCGTTGTGAGGATCACTCATCCCCGAAAGGTCACAGTTGCCAGAAGATTTAACATAGTAGTGGTTCTTGAACAGCTCCGCGTTCTCCCCAAGTGTGTCTTCGATCTATATGACAAATATTAGACAGCTTGAGCATGCAATATACCAGAAGTTGAGGCTAATGAATAAATCAACAAATATAAAATACTCCCTCCGTCCCAAAATTCTTGTCTTAGATTTGTCTAAATACGGATGTATCAAGTCACGTTTTAGTATTAGATACATCCGTATCTAGACGAATCTAAGACAAGAATTTTGGGACGGAGGGAGTATATAGCTGCCTGGGATCCTGGTCTTTGCTTCAGTGACAGGAGCATATGGTGGCTGGTAGCAAGAAGTTGGGAACGTTACAGCCTTATAGGGGATCTATCACCAAATATGGTTGACAGTTTAGCGATAGGCTTTGTACTGACCAAGTTTTTAGTGACTTGACAGCCTGTTGATTTTAGTTTATTCAAACTTCTGTGACCTTCTAATAAATTGAGTTGTGTGCATCTTCAGCTGCAGAGTCTGTGTGAGTTATTCTTCTATTTTGAATAAAATATAGTAGAACTATTCAATAAAATTCTGCATAGCACCAAGTAGGTACTAACTACATGAGAACAACTTGCATAAAATTATTGATTATTAGGAGGTAGGCATCAGACTAACCAGTCTTTAGAGCCGGTATGTGTAAGACTAGGCAATGGTTACAGAGTCCAGTCGCTAATGGTACGACTTGAGTCCTATTTGTAAGTACATTTATTGTGGAACAAGAGCAGAGGAGACAATAATTGTCTTTTCAACTTGGATTATCATCTAGCTGAAGTGCAAGCCTGTGTAAAGAGCTCCAATATGTATAAAGTTTTTTCGAGAAACCAGCAAGAGTGTATAAAGTGACTACGATGTAAACTCAAAGTCAACAGCAGGCGGACTTACATGATGGTATGCGACAGTTTGAACTTAAAGGCCATTTTACAAGGAGCGGGCAGGGGTATGCATTAAATAGAAAAGGTATGCACTACTAAGTATGTACCTCTTGACTTGTCCACACATAGAAAGAACCCTCTTTTTTTCTTGGAGCACCTTCATATTCTGCACTGTCAGCATCTTCTGCTGAGAAAATTTCACCATCTTCTCCAATCATGTCTCTCCTCAAGTAATCAAGTATATCACGTGCAACTGAAGAATAATACTCATCTCCTGTGATAACATATGTATCCAATTATACATTGGCTATCTGTCCCTGGTCGTACAGCATCTTCTCAAAATGTGGAACTGCGCACAGAGAGAAAATATGAGAGACGAATTCTGCAAATACGTGAAAAGAAAATGTCTCCTTGAGATTAAAGTGAACTTACCATGCCAGCACTCGTCCACACTATATCTATGAAAGCCACCCCCAACATGGTCATGAACTCCACCTCTAGCCATACATTGCAGTGTATGAGTTACCATCTTCATTATGTTTTGGGCTTCACTCTCCTGCCTAGCTTCCATGTGTTTCCGGTATTTATAGAGCATTATGCAATCTTCAACAGGTCTTGGAAACTTGGGAGCAGAGCCAAATCCACCAAACTTTGGGTCATAACTGCTTGCTAACTGCATGGATATAAGGTGCAGGGCTGTTACGGCAAATAAGCTAGCTAGTTAAGAAAAATTAAGAGCTGAAAGAGGTAAGTGAGATCCTGATAGGCTATGACTAAGCTAGTGGCGCTGAGTTAAGGATGTTTAGTGCCCTAACAAGACATGAAATAAATCAGGAACCAGGATACGCCATCCAGGAAAAATGCAGTTTAGCTATTGCACTGTTGTTAACTCAATCGAGCAATCAGTTCACTCAGTCAGTCTCGCCAGCTGTTCGTGTAGAAGTTCATAGTAGTAGCATACAGAAAAATAAAGTTGGAATACTTCTCAAACCTTTTCAACACATTGATCTATATAAAGAACAGCCACATCATTTGGCACATCTTGAGAGCTAGCCTTGGCAGATAATGCATCTCTAAGTTGCTCGATGACCACATTTCCTGACTTCTCAAGCGCATCACGTTTAGTATCCCAGGCTTCCTTGACCTTTCTGAAGAGAAGTTATGAGCAAAACTGTCAGCTTATGTATGAGCAATCAACTTCAGAAATGAGGTATTTGAGCTGATACCTTAAAATAGTCTTGAACCCAGGTCTTCCATACTTATCATCTGGTGGAAAGTATGTACCGCCCATCAAAGGCTTTAAGTTAGGTGATAAAAAGACGGTCAAAGGCCAACCACCACCGCCGTACAGCGCTGACACATATGTCATATAAACCTAGAGAATGTGACAGTGTCGTCAGTCAAGAACTGGTGTAAGAGAAAACCTCTCAAAAGTGTGACAATAGAAAAACAGGAAAATAAAGCCTGCGACCCAAAAGAGACGGCATGTTTTTCTACATTTGATCACTAAAAAACAGAATACCTTGTCAACATCTGGCCGCTCTTCACGATCCACCTGTCAAAACTAATAATCAGAAAGAAGAATTGCAGTTACATTGCATGTGCATAACTTCCACACATCGAAAGACATGTAATGAGTGGGAAGTAAAACAATTAGCAACTAGTGCTTATAAACACGACACTACCTTGATGCTAACAAACCAATCATTTAGAATCTTAGCAACTTCTTCATTCTCAAAAGACTCCACCTCCATTACATGACACCTTTAACATTCAGCCAATAATAAAAACTGCGGTTAACATCTTTATACTGTGCAAATAAGTCACGAGAAACATGGAACGACAGATGCTAAAGACAACTCACCAATGGCATGTACTATAGCCAACTTCACGGACACATCCACATTTCCCATGCAGCAAAAGAAGGATGTTAAGATAGAACAAAAGGACTAACTAAATTTGTACTCCCTCCGTCCGGAAATACTTGTCATCAGAATGAATAAAAGGGGATGTATCTAGATGTATTTTAGTTCTAGATACATCCCTTTTTATCCATTTTGATGACAAGTATTTTCGGACGGAGGGAGTATTACGCAAGTCACAAGTAGGTTTGCTTTACTAAAATGAAACAGATGAATTTGAATGAATCTAGCCTTAGTTTGAACTTGGCAACATTCATCCACTACACAACTATTTATTAGAAATTCTACAGAGCCGGATTGGCAGTCATTCCTCTGCCCCGAACTATAGCACCACCAGTTGGTAATTGATCAAACACAATTGTTCACGAAAATACCACATCAAGGAATCAGTCCACTACGCAACGCTATCATAATTGTCCCATAATCTAATCAATTATAGCGGCATAAAATGAAGCAGAACACTATACTCGTATTTTGCAGAGTGCATTACTTGACAGAAAGATGGGGATGTCCAATTTGCGAGCCTTCTCGAAAGCCTCATCTCCCCAAGGATACCAGTCAACCTGCACATGGAATCAGTAAGCATGCAAGTTCAACAATGGTACCTACAATCCACAGAATCCAAAATCCACTAGAGAGCAAGCATTTGTCTCAGCTAGCTGTTTCAGAAGGATCTGAAATTTCAGGATGTAAACTCGCAGCATAGCTCGACCACGTTTGTAGCTGAGCACTCTTCGGTCACACGCAGCCAAAAATACAGCAAGTGCTCCCCGAACCAGGCGAGCGCGAAGGAGCACGCGCGCGACCGCAAGGTGCTCGGCGGAATACCCCCGCGGGGGAGGGAACCCACGGCGCGACCGCGCGAGCAGACGGAAGGAGGGCCTCGGTGGGGTGGAGTGGAGCGGAGTGGAGGGGTCGCTCACCGGGTTGTGCGCGTGCTGCAGCAGGTAGGGGCTGTGCTCGGCGGCTAGGCGGTTCGGCTTCCGGCCGCCGCCGGGCGCGGCGGTGGAGGAGGAGGACGACGACGACATGGCGGCGGCGGCGATGAAGCGGAGGGGCGAGGAGCAGGAGCTGGGGCGGTGGCGGAGGCGGAGGAGACGCGTGGAGAGCATGGGAGGGGGGCGGAGGGGCGGGGGGAGGAGGCAGGATATGACCCGGGCGAGAGCGGCGGGCGGCGCCATGCGTCCCCTGCTTAGCGGCGACACGTCCACGCCCCACAGCGGCAGAGGCAGGTCGGCTTGCCAAGGTGTCACTGCGCTCTGGGCCCACCACCGCTCGTCAAAACGATGGTACTGCTACATCGCGAGGGCTATGCCCCGCGTACTGCGAGTGCTAAGTTTTTTTTCTAAGGAATCTCGTCAACTTTATTCATTCAAGAAATGTTCAAAGGTACTCCATGCCTACCTATGGCTAAAAGGTCTTAGAGCATCTCCAGCCGTTGGCCCCCCAGGACGCATAAAAATCGCCCCCTAAGACGAGCCGGCGATTCGTTCTACGTCGGGGACGATTTTACGCCCAGTCGTTGCCCCCAGCTCGCCTCAGGCGTTGATGTTGGCCCGCTTTTGAAGCCCCATTTCGACGAAAAGGGTCCATATGGGCGAGAATAGGCCCATATTCGGCGTGGTTCGCCGTGGCTCGGCGTTCAATTATCAACGTAAATAATTTTTAACACATATTTCATCACAGAAAAATCAAATACTTCAACAAAAAAGTACAACAACAAATAGTTCAATACAAATTAAATAGTTTAACAAATAACAACTCATATTTCATCACATGTAGCGCCCGGCGTTACCCTTGAGCCTCCATAGGTGCTCTGTCAGATCTTGCTGCAGTTGATGATGCACCTATGGGTCTCGGATCTCTTGACGCATATTGAGGTAGGCAGTCCAGGTTGCCGGTAGCTGGTGATCAACTTGGGTAAGAGGACCCTGCCTGTGGTATGCACCAGTGCAGAACCGGGCAATAGCACCGGTTCGTAAGGCCCTTTAGTGCTGGTTCCATAACCGGCACTAAAGTGTGGTCACTAAAGAACCCCCCCCCCCCCTTTAGTACCGGTTCTGCACGAACCGATGCTAAAGGGAAACCACGTGGCACGAGCCAGCTCAGCGCGGCCGGCCATGGTGCAATGAATCCATGCATGCATGGCAAGCGACTCTCTAGAGGTTCATGCATCGAGCTGTGATGTCTTGCGTGCCGCGTCGGTCTACTTCTACTAATCTATAGTAGCTAGCTGGGAACATGCTGCCAGGATCAAGAACACAAAAAATTGTACAGATTGCCATCCGATATGTATATACTACTTTACGGAGACCATATACTTCCTTTTTTTGGGCCACATATACTTCTTTAGATTTGTACAATATATGCTTCATCCCAAAATAAAATGTATAGTGCATAAAAAATTTAGTATATATCATACAACATTTGTTTCACTTTTGATTAAAGAGTTAAATAATATATATGGATATATACGCTTCGACCTCAGATGAACATGCTCCCATTTTGTCATCATTGAGATTGTAGTTGCAAAGGAGTATATAGTATTTACTCCATTTGCCCTCAACTGGCTAAAAAGATACTATATACTCCTTTGTCGTAATATATGCCCGCTCCCATTTTGCCTGAGGTTGTAGTTGCAAAGGAGTATTACGACAAAAAATCAAGTAGTATATGCCTGAGGTAGAATGTTCTAGTATATATCCCTTAATTATTCTCTGAAAAATGGTATATACCTCATCAGAAAAAACTAACATATTCTACACCACGAAAATTTAGTATATGTCAACCTAGATAATTTAATATGTGCAACCTCAAAAAAATACAGACTACTTCACAAAATACGCATTTTCACAAAAATATCTACTACGTCTATGAACACACTATTGTTTTCCTCTGAGAGTCACGAAGACATACTATATTTAGGCAGTATATACTTCAACATATACTCATTAGTATATACTTCTTCAAAAGATGGGCAGTATATAATCACAGAAACAGGGTATATACTTGTAAAAAGTGCACTATACTCATTAGAAAATGCAGCATATACTCCTTCAAAACATAGGCAGTATATCATGCTAAAAAGAGTCACTATACGCTTTGTGTGGGAGATGCATGGGCGATACATTCATACTCAAGAAAACAATACATATGTTCTTAAAAGTTAGAGTAGTATATATACTTTTACTAGACAAAGAGTACTAGTATATATACTTCAAACAGATTAATAGAGTGATACGTAGTATAGACTGGTATGGCCAACCAGAAAATAGTGACCGCCTGCCATCCTTTTAGTTCTCTAGTTTGTTATGTGCATGCGGTGGACAAAGCAAAATTGTATTTTATTTCTTTTAACAAATGAATCCATCTGTTAGATCTAACCGGGTGTGTGCATGCCTTATCCATTAGAGTGTGTGAGTATGTACTCGCAGGAGTACGGAAAAGGTGTCCTATATATATATATAGAATTTATAGTAGAACCAATCATCGAGTTCAACATGATTGTTATGATATTGTAAGCGTTCATAGATAACACCACAAAAGCAAATCACTTAAGTTCAGAACGAAGAACACGGACATGAAAGACCAAGTACTAATTAAGAGCAGCATGAAGAACTAGCTAAATCACTCCTGCTAGCTACTCTCTCTCTGGTAAAATAGCATAGAACATGTATAGCTCTCCTGATTGATCATACTGGAGCATGCCGATGAACCTGTCTCCTAATCGTAGGCTGCGCTTCTCATTGCTGCCCCCTAGTACTTCTCTGCGATCATTAACAATTTTCCTCCAATCTTTCACTATTAAGCATTCATCGCTTCTAGAAATCCTGAATGCATTCATGTGCAATGCAGGATATCTTGGCCTTAAGCTAACAATTGACATCTGACCTTTAGTCTCGATCCCCTGAGGCACAACTGTCATCGGGAGTCCCTGTTGAAGAACATCGTATAGTACTTAATTAATATACTCAGCAATGAAAGTTTAAAAAAAATATGTATGCAAAATATGTACTGAGGACAAATAGTAAATATCTTACCATCATTCCTAAATAGATGTGACCGTAGTTCAATACCATCACTATTGGTCGCACGTTTTGAGTACTAACATTTCCAAGTGCAGGAATTTTTTTTGTCTTGACAGTATGAAGATCCTCAAGCCATGAAACATAATGACTTATCTCCTCGCAGTTTAGTTCAGCTCCGGGACAGTAGAAGATCCTGTCTACCAAGCGCCGGACATGTTTGGTTGAATGGAGATAAGCTGTCAATAGAAATTAGTTGTCAGTTATTTTTGAAATAAGCAATATCAAAGACAAAAATATATTTGAGAAGAACTCACATAATGATAGAACTGGAGGCGTCTGCACATCGACCCATATGTCTCTATTACCTTCAATATCATCTTCCGGACGGATATCAAAGGTGATAACCATACCAGGCTCAAATGCATAAGCCTTGCATAGTGCTTGCCAAGTTTTGCATTCAAAATAGGTGTACGTGTGTGCATTGTATACTTTGACGTTGAAAGTATAACCATCATGCTCAGTTTTCAGGTAAGCTCTCTTTACCTCCATAGTTTCCATATTTTTAAAACCTATCTTATCCAAGAAAAAAATTCTTGCATGGCATGGGATGCGCTAGTAGAATAGTGAAAATTAAAAATTATAAGTCAGGCAAATGAAACATATATAAGTCATGCTTAATTACGAAAACAGACTTGTCGTTGTGACTTACTGTATCGAATTCGAAAGTCTCATCCAGCTTGATGCTGAATCGCCTACCATCAACAAGGAAATTTCTGTCGCACTGGCCGCGCTCGTCTTCACAGTGTGTGCACATACCGAAATTTTTTCCGTCGTCAGACGACATTTCCTATGTTCATATTAGGCGAAACATTAAACACTTACTAATTCAATTAATTCAACTACTTCTATTAATTCAACTAAGCATTTACTAAAAATAAACTAGTTATATTAATTCAGTTAGTTTAACTAAGCATTTACTAAAAATAAACTAGTTATATTAATTCAGTTAGTTTAACTAAGCATTTACTAAAAATAAACTAGTTATATTAATTCAATTAGTTCAACTAAGCATTTACTAAAAATAAACTAGTTCTATATATTAATTCAACTAGTTCGACTAAGCATTTACTAAAAATAAACTAGTTCTATATATTAATTCAACTAATTCAACTAAGCATTTACTAAAAATAAACTAGTTCAAATATATATCTAACTATAATATTTTAATTAGATAATCAAATCTCAGATACGACAATTTTCTTACTAAAAATAAACTAGTTATATTAATTATTCAACTAGTTCAAATCTCATATACCTAAATAAACTAGTTCGATAATTTTCTTACTAAAAATAAACTAGTTATATTAATTATTCAACTAGTTCAAATCTCACATACCTAGCTAATTAATATCTAATTAAATTTTCTAAAAAACAGAAAACAGAAAACAGAAAATAAGTAAAAAGTGTGTGTGTGTGTGTGTAGTGTGTGTATATGTGTGTATGTGTGTGTACGCCGCCCCGTACGCCGCCGCCCCGTATGTACGAGCGGGGGCGCCGGCGTACGGGGCGAGGGCGGCGGCGTACGGGGCAGGGGCGCCGGCGCGTGGGTGCGAGAGACGACGTACGGGACCGCGGCGACGACGACGGACGGCGGCGGCGTTTGGGGCGGTGGCGCGAGACGACGACGACGACGGGCAGCGGCGGGGACAGCGACGACGACGACGAACGACGGGCGACGGGCGGCGACGACGGGATCGAGCGGCAATGTCGATAGGTTGGAGACGAAAGTGGGGAGATGTAACTGAAATTTTCGTAAGTGCTATATATATAGGATGGGCCTTTAGTACCGGTTGGAGCCACCAAGCGGTACTAAAGGCCAACTTTGGCCAGGCCAAGAGGCGGGAAGAGCAGGCCCAAACCGGTACTAAAGGGTGATCTGTAGTACCGGTTGGAGCCACCAACTGGTACTAAAGGCCTCGCGCTGCCACCCCAAAGTTTAGTTCCACCTCGTCGGGCGAAGGGCGGCCGCACTGGTTTATAAACCCAGCCGCGGCTACCTCTTTGAACTCCTCTATATAGCAGGCTTGTGGGCCTAAATTCTGCGCGCTGCCCTGTGAGTCTGCTGGGCCTTTAAGGCCTGTAATTGCACGCCCGTGGCCTAGCAGGCCCACAGGGCAGCGCCCCAAATTTTTTATAGTTTTTTTCTTTTCTACTTTATTTTCTTCTATTTATTTCTGCGTAGTTTTTTGTATAGTTTTTTCTTTTCTGTTATATTTATTTTTTTTCTATTTTTTTGAGTAGTTTTTCATCTAGTTTGCCAAAATTCAACATTTTCAGAGTTCATTTTGTAGTGATTTTCAATTTCACGGTCATTTTATATAGTTTTTTTCTTTTCAGCTATAGTTTTTTTTCCTGCTATTTTTTCTTTTCTGCAAAACTTGATGGTCAAAGTCTGGAGTTATAACCAAAGTTTAAAAAAAAGAAATGCCGACGTGCAATTAGTTTTTGCCATAACAGAAGAAGTCCGGAGTTGTAATAAGTTATTAAAAATAAAAAGAGGTGCAATGCTCGTTAATTTGCTTCAAGCCTTTCGGAATAGTGTAAACTGCACTGTGCATAGCTCCGTGCAGTCTACCATATTCCTGAAGGCTTGAAGCTAAGCAACGTGAGCATTGAGCCTCTTCTTCATCGTCTCTGCACTCAGGGCTTATAAACCGCTCGTAGTCCCTCTCTCTTCGCGAGGTGGGACTAAAAAACAGCTTACTAAGAAATTGTAGTACTGGTTCATCCATGAACCGGTACTAAAGGTGCTCGTGCGGCCCCAGCCTTACCTGACACAACCTCATTAGTACCAGTTCGTGGCACAAACTGGTGCTAAAGGTTCGCCACGAACCGGTACTAAACAGCTCCTCCCGCCTAGCAGTTGGTGCATACTGAACGCAAAAAATATAAGAGCATTTAGATCATGATCTTATATTTCTTTACAATCTAAATTGTCAATATGATCTTATAACATCAAAAATACTTTGATCATTAATGATCTTTGTGTGTACAATCTGAATTGTCAATATGAGTCATCAACGATTTATAAACCGATGAAGACTCATATTGCGGCCATAAATTCTACACATAGAGTTCAATGAAGACCAAGTGCTTGTGATAGTTTGAGAAATAACATATTTAAGGTGGTAAAATGCTTGTTAGGGGAGCGAGGTGGGACTAAAAACAGCTTGCCATAACCTCATTAGTACCGGTTCGTGGTACGAACCAGCACTAAATGATGATGGTGGGGCCATATCCTGACCGCAGGCTGACACAGCCTCTTTAGTACCGGTTCGTGGCATGAACCGGTACTAAAGGTTCGCCACAAACCGGTGCTATTGATCGCCGCCACGAACCGGCACTAATGTACACATTAGTGCCGGCTGAAATTCAAACCGGCACTATTGTGCTTCACATTTGACCCTTTTTCTACTAGTGATGGTTCAGTGTCAAACACTGGCTCTTCCTGCTCGCTCTCAATGATTATGTTGTGCAAGATGACACAGCAGGTCATGATCTTCCACATTTGATCTTTCGACCAGGTCTGAGCGGGGTACCGGACAACAGCAAATCGAGATTGGAGCACACCAAATGCCCGCTCGACATCCTTCATGCAAGCCTACTGAATCTTCGTAAACCAGGCGTTCTTGCCTCCAGGCATAGGGTTTTTAATGGTCTTCACAAATGTCGACCATCTCGGATAGATGCCATCAGCTAGATAGTACCCCTTGTTGTAGTGCCGCCGATTGATCTCGAAGTTCACCGGAGGAGAATGACCTTCAACAAGCTTGGCAAAGACAGGAGAGCACTGCAACACGTTGATATCATTGTGGGTTCCTGTCATACCAAAGAAGGAGTGCCAAATCCAGAGGTCCTGTGTGGCCACCGTCTCAAGTACCACACTGCAACCGCCTTTGGCGCCTTTGTACATCCCCTGCCAAGCAAATGGGCAATTCTTCCATTTCCAATGCATACAGTCGATGCTTCCAAGCATCCCAGGAAATCCTCTTGCTGCATTATGTGTTAGTATCCGAGCAGTGTCTTCCGCATTGTGTGTTCTCAAGTATTGCGGTCCAAACACTGCCACCACTGCCCGACAGAACTTGTAGAAACACTCTATGCTGGTGGACTCGGCCATGCGCCCATAGTCGTCATGTGAGTCACCGGGAGCTCCGTATGCAAGCATCCTCATCGCCGTCGTGCATTTCTAGATCGAGGTGAATCCAAGTTTGTCGGTGCAATCCATCTTGCATTTGAAATAGTTGTTGAACTCCGGATGGAATTCACAATCCTGAGGAAAAGCTTTCTGCTCATCCGATAACGGCGCCGAAATGTTCTATCGCCGTGAAGTGGAGCATCGGCGAAGTAGTCGGAGTAGAGCATGCAGTAGCCTTAGAGACGATGCCGGTTCTTTGCTTTCACCTGCCCCGGCGCCGAGCCACCTCGCCGCGGCTTTTCATTGCTCGCCAGTAGCTGGGCGAGGGCGGCGAGCACCATGAGATGCTCTTCTTCCTGGACGTCGGCTTCGGCTTCCTCCTCCAGCAGCGCGGCGAGCACTTCCTTGTCATCCGAGTCCATCGCCGAGGCAGGCAAATCGCCGAACACCTTACGCCCGGTGGGCGTGCACCCGCCGCTAAACTGCCTCTCCGTGGCCGGAAACGGCGGCCGGAAACGCCCAGCTGTTGTCGGAGGAGCTGCCGCAGCGAACCTCTGCTATTTTTTCGGCGGGGAAGGGCTACCTACCGGCTATCTATCGGTGAAGGCGGCGGGCGGCGCCGGGATATAGCTAGTGGCGGCCGAGAGCGGGGGGAGGGGGGGAAGGCAGGTCGGGGAAGAAAATCTTGACTTTTCACCTGATGGCGTGGGCCAGCCGCGCTTTTCCCTTGCACCGGAGCCCCCAAGCGCCCCCAGCGCGCCGGGTTCGGCCTGCGGCCGCCGGGTGGAAAAAAGGGCCGAACCGACGATTTTCTTCGTCTTGGGGGCGCGACTAGGGCGATTTTTTGACGCCGGCGCCGAAAAAGTCACCTTGGAGGCCTGTTGGGGGCGCGGCTAGAGATGCTCTTATATTTCTTACAGTGAGAGTACAAAGTCACGTGGATTTTCGAACCAAACATGCCTACCTGTGGCTAATTTACGAGCCATTTTGGTGAGACTGTGAGCTTAAAAAATAAAGTTCCTACGCTCATGAATGAAAAATACACAACTCAAAAAATTTCATGCTCTCTACTATCTCTTTGACTATTGCTCCATGAGGGCCACCAGTACCCTATCTATTGTGAGGCTCCGGTTTTGGAATCTGCCTGTCAATTTTGACTTGGTCTTCCATGTGGAGGGTGTCGGGGCTCGATTTGTAAGTTGTTGTGTGTTGTGGGCCATAGGTGTCGGTGGCGAAAGGCAGGTTTCTTCGTTGAGTCAAAGTATGGGGCGGCTCGGGGTTGTTTCTCGGCTCCCTTATAGCGAGAATAACATCTCCTGAAGGCGCACACATACACGGCCGACCCATTAGCTCGGGTCATTCGCTCGCGCTTAGGTCGCTTCCTTGCTCGGTTTCACGTACTGGTTTGCTCCGGTTTTTTCCTTCCTTTCCCCCCTTTTTCCTTTTTTGTTTCCTTTTATGATTCTTTTGGTTTTATTTTCTCTTCAATTGTTTTCTTCGGTTTTATGTTTTTCTTTTTTTATCCACCAATTTTCTTTATCTCTTTCATGGTTTTTTTACTTTTTTTGTTTTCTTTTTTCTTTGTTTTTTCTCGGTTTTCTTTGTTTTTTGCTTTTCTTTCTTTTGATCTCAACTCTTTTTACATACACATTCAATACTTTTCATATACACCAGAAACATTTTTTGTATACATAATAACATTTTTAAAATACATGATTAACATTTTTTGAAAACTTATTTTTTATGTGTATTTTTCATATATGTTGTACAATTTTGTATATACCAGGGATTTTTTTTATATAGATGTTCAATATTTTGCAAATACATGATTAACGACCACGCGTGGGGAAGGTTGGGAGGCGCGAAACGTACCTCCAACGCACCTCACAATGGGAATGTATCGACGTTATCATTGGGATACTGGTCCGGCCACAATTTCAAAGTCGAAGGATCTTTTGGGCAAACTTCATAAGAAAATTGAGTCAAGGTAGCCGGTCATCGTCGACTGACCGGGATAAATGGGTCGACCCAAATTTAGTGGTCCAAGACTCTAGTATGTCGTTGCAATGCACATTCCTTTTCAAGGTTGTTACCCCTAATGCTTATATGAAAATTTTAATCTATTGACCCAAGACTTTTTGGTTTAATAGTTACAAATATGCTACCTTATATGATGTAAACGATTCATGGTACGGAGTTGCATATGTTCCTTTTTTTCTTTGAACAAATAAATTCTAAATATCCTTAATTACTAAAAATCCCTTCTGCTAAATGATCCTATTTGAAATAATATTTTTGTATAAATGCTCTTTATTCTTGTGCAATCTGGTATTGAAACGGGTCGGACCATGTCGCCCAATAAAACATTAGTCCACTAGATATTGAACAATTGGGCCGGCTCCATGTCCCTGAACAGAACAGATGGGCCGACAGGGACAAGGTCCGTGCCAGAGCGGGCCAGCCCATTCCCAAATCAGAAGTCTCGCTATAGCCACGTGGACAGACGCTTGAAACTCCTCTCCAAAAAAAGAGTGGAGCTTGAAACTCACTCGAATAACCCGGGCCCACGGGTCAGCACCTTCCTCCGGTCGCCACCACGCGCGGCCATCGGAGCGCCACAAAGCTCAGCTCCCCACCACTCTCCCTCCCTCCCCCGCCTCCGATCGCGCAGACAGCAGACGTGCATCCCCTCCCTCCGGCCGCTCGCTCTCCGGCGCCCTTCTCCAGCGGCTCCTCGCAGCGCAGCGCAGGTACCGATCGCCGAACTCGAACCGCCTCTGTTTCTTCTTCTTCTTCTTCCGCGTGTCGGGATCTGGGTGCCGGCACGTTTGATCTCCTGCGGGCGTGCAAAGTACTACATATATTCGGATGTTAACTACAGAGCTACTAACCCATTCTGAACGGCGGCACGTTTGTTCTGACGAATTTCGAGTCCGTTGCAGAATTCTGTCATCGCTTCGTACACTCTCCCATAATTTTAGGCTTTCGGTTCCTTTAATTTAAGCTCCTCTAGCAGTAGCTGCACTGTAAATCATTATCCATCAATTGGAATTCAGGGAGCTACTACCATGCTTTACCTTCAAGTTTGGAATCACTCTGTACAAGAAGTCAGTAATTATTGTGCTGCAAGACTGAAACTCCTAACTGTTAACCGACCTGTCTGGGATGTCCTGGCGCAGCGTTACAGATGGCTACTGGGAGGGGCATCGGCCAGCTTCTGAAGAAAGCATTTCAACAGCACCCATCTGTAAGTATTTTTCCAAATTTCTTTTTTACCTTTAAAAAATTAATTAATTTACTGTATTATGTTCTTCACTTTTTACTGGTTTCCTTTAATCAAAGAGCCAGCATCTTAAGAATTACGTTACTGTAGTTGATCAAAAGTGTTCTAGTTACAACATTACATATATATGCACCAAACTACAGTAGTATTTTAAATGGATCGTCTGAAGTTTATCTTAGATGCTGCTATGGTGGATTACCATTAGCATGCACAATTTCCAGATATTGCTTGTAATTACTTTATAGTTTCCAGTAAGAGATAAATAAGCCGCCTTACAAAATTTGTTATGGCATCCCATGTTTTTTGTATTACAGTACTGTTCTTTATGACCAGGTAATTCAGTCTCGCAAAAGAAAAAGACATAGTTGGCAACTGAACTTGATTTTTTTTTTGCTTGTATAGTCCGGTAGTCCCGGAATAGAGTAGCATTGTCAAGCACTACACTCAGTTAAAGCCTCAGTCCATATAAAACAGTTAATCTACCAAAAGCTAATAGATCTAAAATTGAACTAGGGGGGTTACATTTTATAAGTGAAGTTAGTTATCTTACCTTTTTTTTCCCCCGGGAATCTTACACTTGTTCTTACAGGGTTCATCTCTTGTTTCTTCATTCCGGATAAATCATCAAGAAGGAACCTCTGGCTTCACTGGACTGAAAGCATTGGCTATTCTTGGAGTTGGTGCTTCTGGCCTTTTAAGCTTTGGTACAATAGCGTCAGCTGATGAAGCAGAGCATGGGCTAGAATCTCCGAGCTATCCCTGGCCACATGAAGGCATCCTTAGTTCTTATGATCACGCATCGTGAGTTAAATCATCTTCTGTTGTCAAACAACTCTTTTCTTACCAGTTGACTGCAACTAATAGCATGAAAGCACAATAGCTATTGATCGTACAATATTATGCTCGAGTCCACTTAGCACAATATAAAGTAGTATGCCATTGTTATTTTCCATACACCGGCAAACTGTGTCCAGTTTCCACTACTGAAAGTAATAACGGAATAACAGTCCAAGTTCTGCAACAGGGGAATAGTAATACAATTATGCTCTCTGTAAAAACATTCCCTTGAATTGATAATATCTCTTGTAAACCTCTTTAATTTTCTTGAGAACATATGAGCAGAATAAGGCGTGGACATCAAGTTTATCAGCAAGTGTGTGCCTCCTGTCACTCGATGTCCCTGATCTCGTACCGAGACCTGGTCGGTGTTGCCTACACAGAGGAGGAAACAAAGGCAATGGCTGCTGAGATTGAGGTGGTTGATGGGCCAAACGATGAAGGTGAAATGTTCACGCGTCCGGGTAAGCTGAGTGACCGTCTCCCACAACCATATGCGAATGAGCAAGCAGCTCGATTTTCAAATGGTGGAGCATACCCTCCAGACCTCAGCTTGATCACAAAGGTGACCGACTAATGGATTCTGGTTGCATTCATCCAATATTTGGCCTCAAAAATTGCATCTCATTCTTTGCTTACATTTTTGCAGGCCAGGCACAATGGTCAGAACTACGTTTTTTCTCTTCTTACTGGTTACCGTGATCCACCTGCTGGCGTCTCGGTAATCCTCTCTCGTTTATATTTGGGTTGATGGCTTCTTGTGCTTCTCAATGTGATATTTCCCAGTGTTTACTTCTATTATGCGTAAGTAGTAGCAGCAACCATATGGATAACATGGACTCACACTGGCGTACGATGGGCATACACTTGTTCTGGACTGGCACTGAATTTACCCAAACTTTAATCCTTCCACGCTATTTTCTTCTAACGGCTCATTATTCGAGCTACACATGTGCATTACCTAATATCTTTCCCACACTGACACAACTGTAGTTCAGAATTCAGGTGTGTTTTTTTTTGTAGGTTCTGCTTGTTACAACATGCTATGACTTTTTGTTGGTGCTGCTAGATAGTCATTTTAGTTGTAGTGGCACGTTGATCAGCCTGATAAAGTGGGGTTGGATACCCCACAAGATTGTCAGCTGCTATTCTAAAGAGTATGAACAAAAATCTTCTTGGGAATTCTATTTTTTCCTTGTTAGTTTTATGTATAACCAGTTTTAGATGTTGGACCCCCAGTCCCCTATAAATAATAAGCGTCATAGCTACACTCTAAGGTGCATTATGCAATAACTGGGTTAACAATATTATCACCAGCCTTTGGGCTATTCAACTTCAAAGTTTGGTCTACTAAGTGAAGAATCTTAAAATGCTGTGCCACTCTCTGGTCACTAAACCTAATCTTTTTTACTTGGAATTTGAAAGGATTACCGACTTCATATGAGATTTTTTTTCATCTGAGAATTCTACTGTGAAAAGGAATATTGTAATCAAAATTTCCAGTGAGTATGCATCTTTCTCTCTTTCTTGAAGTTGTCTGGTAAGGTAGTTAGCTTGTTTTGGTTATACCCTAATAAAATTCGTAGCCTTAAGCACATTCGTGTTTGCTCTCTGATTGAGTCTTAAATCTTAGCCTTCTGCTTTTGATTTAAAAATCTAGATTCGTGAAGGCTTGCATTACAATCCCTACTTTCCTGGTGGCGCCATAGCCATGCCCAAGATGCTTAGTGATGGAGCTGTCGAGTATGAAGACGGTACTCCTGCAACGGAAGCTCAGGTAAGTCTTATTTTCTATTGTGAGCATCACGGAATTTTTGCCGCGGATTCAGTACGTACTAAATTAAAGGGTGTGTTGTTTCTTCTATGTAAATTCCAGATGGGTAAAGATGTTGTCTCCTTCTTGTCATGGGCGGCTGAGCCGGAGATGGAAGAGAGAAAGCTGGTAACCCACTTGCTCTACTCCACCCAATTTATTTGCATGGCAGCATAATTATCTAATTGCTTACTCCATCTTGTGATTGTGCTAACTGCCTCTCCATGTTGTGATTGTGTCATAGATGGGGGTCAAATGGATCTTCCTACTCTCGCTCGCACTTCTGCAAGCCGCATATTACCGGCGCATGAAGTGGTCGGTCTATAAGTCTCGCAAGCTGGTCCTTGATGTGGTCAATTGAGGACCAACGCTTCATTTTCTCCAAACATTTCGTGGGTAACTAGAAGTATTTGAAATAAGGAGTACATGATGTACGTTTTCACACTGGCATGGTTGCCATGCATGCCTAGAATGCATTATTCTTGTTTACAATTACTCTCATCTTTTTGGGGGACACGGTTTTCAAAATTTGAAATGTCAACAGTGCCAACAATCATCTAGCAGAAAAATAAGACAGAGATTGTAAATATATTTGTGCTTTGTTAATCAAATTTACTTTTACTTTGTTTTTGAAGTCCTGTAATCCACAGTCCACACACAGACTGCAGTTTCAGGATTTGGGGAATATATGTAAGCCTTCTGGATTTCTGACTCGCTGGCTTGCGGCACTATCTAAGTTAATTAAAGTCTACTGTCAACTTTTATATTTGTCATAACAATTAGAATCAAATTAAAGAGAGGAATGGGAAGTCCAAGGAGACCGGAGCTGGTATCACCGGGAAGAACCGAGCAGGGCGCACAACACGACCTTCTCTGAATTTTCTAAATTGTTACATTACTGGAAAGAAAAATCCTAGGCTACTACGAGATGTATGAATTGTTCATCCACGCCTTCTGTTGCATCCATGAACTGCTCGGGGATTTGTGAAGTGCTCATCAGCTACGTAGTTTATGAATAGGTCATCATGATCTGTGAGTTGTTCATCGGCTATGCAATTTAAGAACTGCTCGGATTTATGAATTGCTCATCTTCAGCCATGTAGTTCAAGAAGGATTTGCCATGCTTTGCAAGTATAATTGCCACACTCGGCAAACATAATTTGTCATGAAAAACATTCAATTTGTCATACTCATCTCTTTGAACACACACACACACATACTTTGCCCCTATTAGCACATCTGAGATTGCACTACTCTGTCCTGCATGACGGCCTATGTAAGTAATGGTTGGAAGATATTTCTTTAACTAAGACTCCCTTCGATCCATAATAAGTGTCGCAGCTTTGAACTAAGGCCGTGTTCTGAGTGGAGGGATAAAAAAAACATAGGAATTGGGTTACAGGTAGCTTGAAAACCATTGTGATATTCAAAGAGAAGATCAACTAAAACTGAGGTGTTCGGGTCATGGGATAAAATCCAAAGAAAAAGCTAATTGTTGGGACCCACCAAGTTGTAGGCAAACACCAGCACCAGGGCACAACTAGGGCGTGTTTGGTTACCGTAGTCTACAGTAGCTGCATTGCATAGCCTTCTCAACTCAGACTGGCTATGCAAATGCAGCCTCAAATGCATCATCTGCAAGTTGTTTGGTCGTCTGCATGCCCTCTTGCCTGCATGGGCAGAACCACACTGTCTGGTGTTTGGTTGCCTGCATGTTAGTGGAGAAATTCAAGGCATGGTGTTTGATTGTATGCACTAGCGCAGAAAAGGGATATAGTCCCGGTTCGTGAGGCCCCTTTAGTGTCGGTTCTAGAACCGGCACTAAAGGATGGGGACTAAAGCCCCCCCCCTTAGTCCCAATTCAGCACGAACCGACACTAATGACTGTCCATGTGGCACGAGCGGGCTGGGAGAATTTTAGTCCCGGTTGGTAACACCAACCGGGACTAAAAGGTTTAGGGGTTTTTGGTTTTATGATTTATTTTTCCTTTTAATTTTGTGTTTTCCATTTAATTCTTTTTTATTTGAAACATATTTTACGCTACTACATATTGTACACGTTATGCATATATATAAATAGAATTTCTCATAGAACCGATCATATATATATCATCGACTTTCTCGCATCACCATTCACGCATATACACACACATATATATATACAAGTTGGTATATACAATTTCTCCTACAATTTGCATGTAGATCATTACATGGAGGCATTACTTCGGTAGTGGATAATGGAATTCTCCTTTGGGATATATGACCTGGTCGAGCAAAAATCCCACTATTTCCTCTTGAATCGCTCGTACGCGATACTCTGGTAGGAGCTGATCCCGCATGTCCTTCATCTTTAAAGAAGGAGATCAATATGCATGTATTAATTGTGTGTATATATTAGATAATGATGTAAAAGTTGTGAATAGCGTTATGGCAAACATACCAATTGGTCTCTGGCAGTTCTGCTCCTTTCGCACGTCATCATGCGAATGTTCTCGCAAATGTAGTATGCACATAAATCATTACCCGACGCCTGCTTCAGGGCCTTTAATTGAATAGAATTCAATCAGATAATAATTAATCAAGCATGCTAATGATATTGAAACTAGAATCAAAGAGATGTTAGCTAGCTAGCTAGTACTACTTAATTAAATGCCTTGGGTCGATACCAGTGAAGCTTTTGTTTCCATGGGCAATCAACCTGTTTGATGAATTTTTCTCAAGCCCTGCCCGCCGGCAAAGAAAATGAATAAAGGAGTTATTAATTAGTTGATATCAGGAAATGACGAACTTAAAGAGGCTGACGTATAGTTCGATAATGATTGAAATTACTTATTGACCATCCCCTTCACGATTGCGTAGTCAGTAACTTCTTTCAGTAGTGAGTCGAGTACTTCAACTGTTCCCTCGTCAATTTTAATGATTAACGAGATCCAGTGGAAACTACATGCGCACATGTTTGCATGTATAATTAAGCGGGCATGTGCATAACTCATCAACTACCCTAAACCCCCTATACACTTATTAACATCTAGCTATTAAGCAAAAACAGAATTTGTAGTACAAAACAACATGACTCACCCAAAGTTGTAAGGAAATAGTATATCTGTACAGGTATTTAGGCGCTTCAAGAACTCTAGCAAGCTTTTCTCTGTGTCTATTCTCGACCATTTTTGTGACCAAGTCTCTTCATTAATGGTATTTGGGTCAATGAACCCAATGCCATAGCGTCCAACTTTTTTCATTTCATACATCTTCATTCTGCATAATACCACAGAAAAGAATATAGTGAGAATAATTACAGGTAATGATCAACGAGCACTAGAGCTAGCTAGAGACTTAATTATTAAATTACAAAAAGAAATCACTTACAAACAATAGCAACTGACGATAGATTTGTCAAGTGCGTCTTGATTGAATAACTGAAACAATTCTGTAAACTCGACATACAGAGCCATTTCATTATAGTAATACTCTTCCTTGGTTTTCACCATGAGGGACTCTCGATCGGTAGTCTTGGTTTCATTCATGTAGCATTGATGCAATTCATACATTCTGGTTGAGGCTTCTTGACCTCCTCAGGCTTGACCATAGGTTGGCCGCGGGCATATTTCCGTTTTACTTCCTCCTCTATAATCCCTGGTATGGGCTCGAGCACTAGGAGTTGTTCCACAGTGACACCGACCCTTCATCCATCCTTCTACGAGCGTCGGTTATTACCGGCAGATCAGGGCCGGTACTCACATGTGTTGATGGTACAATGAGCGGGGGGATCGGTTGTACTGCCTGTTCTCCCAGCTGGGGAACCGTTTTCCTGCTTTTTTTGCAGCTCCTTGGCTTGAGCTCAAGCTCGACTCCTTTTTCTGTGCTTGAAATGACTTCTTGATTTGGCGCTCATAGTTAGAGTCAACATGCAGGGGAGCTGGTGCTCTAGCCATACGAATGAAGTGGTCAATGATATGGCCAGGTACAATCTCCTTTGGCGGTGGTGGTGGTTTCGGTCCAAAATGGGCCTCCACTTGGGCTCGCACTTCAGCTTCGCTTTCCTCCTCAGTCAGGTCGTAAGGCCGACAAGGAAGAGGCTTGAGGCTTGGACCATATTGGAATATCTTGCCTCATGTACTTGTACCGCTAGCCACCGAAGATGTGGCGGCTCTCTATCGCTGTTGCTTAGGCGGCGGAAACGACTGGCGCGGTGCCTGACGACTTGGATAAGGAGGACTGGGCTAACGCGATGCCGAACTTGGAGGAGAAGGAGTGGGCTCACGCGGTGGTGCTGGACTTGGAGGAGAAGGAGTGGGCTCATGCGGCGGTGCCGGACTTGGAGGAGCAAGAGTGGGCTCACTTGTTGGCAGACTTGGAGGAGTAGGAGTCTGCGGAGGCGGTGGCTGACTTGGAGGAGGTGGAGTCGACTGCTGACGCAGTGGCGGACTTGAAGGAGGAACCGGCGGACGCGGTGTCAGTGGCCTTGGAAAGACGATGCAATCCTTTCTCCATAGAATGATATGATGAATGGCCTGTCCCAATGTGCGCTCGTCGTCACCTCCAGGAATGTCAAGCTCTAGCCCTGAATATTGTGCCACCACTTCATCAACCGCAACACGAGCATAGCCAGCTGGAATCGGATTTCAATGGAAGGTTGCTTCATGGGGATTTGTATAAGCAACGCCGTCCGCCACCTTCATGGATATGTTCTTCATTTTGAAGTGTAGCTCACAATTAGTGTTATCCATGATGTCATCCACAGGGTATCTGTCCAGTAGTGCCTCATCGCCCAGGGCAGAACCCACGCTGCTTCTCGGCATGGATGGGACGGTGGTATCCAATGCTGGATCCGCTAGCTTCTGTCGCTGCTGAGACCCCCTTCCCTGGCTAATTCTGTCGATTTGCTGCTGCTGCCGCTGGAAAGCGAGTGCCAACTCCACGTGCGCTGATTCTAGGCCTTGAAGACGGTCTGCTTCTTGCTTCCTCTGCTCCTCCTCCAGCTTTCTCTTCTTCTCCTCCGCCATCTTCTTTGTCACACGACTTCTGTAGTCGGCATTCCAGTCCTTAAACCCCTCAAACCATGGAACAACACCCATGCCTCGTGTTCTTCCCGGGTGTTCAGGGTTCTTCAGGGCGCTCGTAACCTCGTCGTTCTCTTTGTTGGGCGTGAACACCCCCGTGCGTGCCTCTCCGATTGCAACAAGTAAACTGTCGGTGGCGTCTTTAAGACTTGCCCGCTCCAAAACCTCGCATGTCTTTGGGTCCAACGACCCCCATGCGCATAGAATCAAGTCCTGACCCTGGGGGGCCAGCTCAATGTAACAGGAGTGACCCCTGCATCCCTCATCTGTTGCTCAGCGAGATCCCACTTAGGCTGGGCCACCTCATAGCCACCTGGCCCCAACTTATGGTGCCATATCTTTTTCAAGGCATTGATCTTGTTTATTCTGGACCGTTCCTGAGCTAATTCTGATTCCTTGAATTTCATGAAAGCGTCTCAGTGATCTCTTTGCTTCTCTAGTGTTCCCTTGAATTCTGGAGTCTTCTTTCCTCATTTGATGTACTTGTTCCATATAGTTTTCTTGTGGTTGTTGAACGCTATCGCCATCTTCCTAAGAGCAACGTTCTTTACTTTCTCCACATCTTCAGCTGTGAAATGACCTGGTAGCGTGAAATGTGACACGAGAGATTCCCAAAGCCGATCTTTTGCTCTATTGTCCACAAAAGTAAGATCTGGACGGTTCTTTGCTGGCTTCTTCCATTCTTGAATGGAGATCGGGATTTGGTCCTTCACAAGAACTCCGCACTAACGAACGAACTTGCCTGCATTCTTCTTAGACTCGATCGGGCCGCCATTAGATTTGATGGCATCGATGTTGTCCTTTACGCCTTCCTTCAACTTTTTGGCCGGTCCTCGCACTATCCTGCTGCCATCTCCTGATTTGCTCGACCCGGAGGGCTGAAAGAAGAAAGATTGATTCGTTAATATATATACAAATAAATTAAAACATGTGATGGATCACCAGATGCCTGTTTATATAAATATACCTCGCCGGTGTTTGTTATTTGAAGATCATCATAGTTCTGGACTTCATCCATTCGGTCGTCTTCATTGAATATCATATCATCACCCTCCCCGTTATTGTTAATATATTGTGAGCCATCATCTTCTTCATTCTCATTTGGCCGGCTCGGGGAGCGTATGATCTCAAACATAGCCTCTTCTCCTTCTCTGCCGGTATTGTCCGCCATAGCTTTTATTTAACTAATCCAGAAGAAATATAAAACAATTTAGTACACATCTCGAATAATACTAGATAATTGATATGCATCTTGAATAATAATAGATAATAGATATGCATCTCAAAAGATAAAACTGAATCATAGTAGATAATATGCATCATCGAATATAATCTCGAATACATCGTCTCGAATATTACCGAATAATATAATCTCGAATACATCTCGAAGATCTTGAATACAACACTCTAGCTAATGCAGATCGGATACTATCGAATAATCTAGTTGAGTGGCGGTGGACACCCAAAGAGAAGGAACCACCATATGATCATAGCTCCAGTGAGGTCCCTGAAGAACCTGCCAGGTATTGAAGAACCTGACGTCCAACGTAACCATGTAGCAACGGACATGCTCGTCCTCCTCCCTATCACGGTGACATACCACCTCCTCGGGGGACGCCAGCCTCCGCACCGAATGTGGCCCACGCGCCCGCCACCAAAGAAGCTCCGGGTCGATGATGGGACCCGGGTTCCTCACCAAGATGCGCGATGATGACCCAAAAGTGTAGGGGATCTGTCGTAGTCCTTTCGATAAGTAAGAGTGTCGAACCCAACGAGGAGCAGAAGGAAATGATAAGCGGTTTTCAGTAAGGTTTTCTCTGCAAGCACTGAAATAGTAGGTGATAGATAGTTTTGTGAGAAGATAAATAGTAATGAGCAAAAAGTAAATAAAGTAAATAAAGTGCAGCAAGATGGCCCAATCCTTTATGTAGCAAAGGACAAGCCTGGACAAATTCTAATAATGAAGAAGGAGCTCCCGAGGACACATTGGGAATTATCGTCAAGCTAGTTTTCATCACATTCATAAGATTCACGTTCGGTACTTTGATAATTTGATATGTGGGTGGACCGACACTTGGGTGCTGCCCTAACTTGGACAAGCATCCCACTTATGATTAACCCCTATTGCAAGCGTCCGCAACTACAAAAAGGAGTATTAAGGTAAACCTAAACACAACATTAAACATATGGGTCCATATCAACCCCTAACGAAGCAACGCATAAACTAGGGTTTAAGCTTCTGTCACTCTAGCAACCCATCATCTACTTATTACTTCCCTATGCCTTCCTCTAGGCCCAAATAATGGTGAAGTGTCATGTAGTCGATGTTCACATAACACCACTAGAGGAAAGACAACATACATCTCATCAAAATATCGAACGAATACTAAATTCACATGACTACTAATAGCAAGACTTCACCCATGTCCTCAGGAACAAACGTAACTACTCACAAAGCATATTCATGTTCATAATCAGAGGAGTAATAATATGCATAAAGGATCTGAACATATGATCTTCCACCAAGTAAACCAATTACTATCAACTACAAGGAGTAATCAACACTACTAGCAACCCACAGGTACCAATTTGTGGTTTTGATACAAGATTGGATACAAGAGATGAACTAGGATTTTGAGAGGAGATGGTGCTGGTGAAGATGTTGATGGAGATTGACCCCTCCCGATGAGAGGATCGTTGGTGATGACGTTGGTGATGATTTCCCCCTCCCGGAGGGAAGTGTCCCCCGCAGAACAGCTCCGCCAGAGCCCTAGATTGATTCCGCCAAGGTTCCGCCTCGTGGCGGCAGAGTTTCGTCCCGTAAGCTTGCCCACGATTTTTTCCAGGAAAGAGTGATGATATAGCAGAAGATGGACGCCGGAGGCCCACCAGGGGGCCCAGGAGATAGGGGGCCGCGCCCTACAGGGGGGTGCCCCCTGTCTCCTGGACAGGGTGTGGGCCCCCTGGCCTATTTCTTTCGCTCATAAATTCTTAATAAATCCAAAAAGTTGTTTCGTGGAGTTTCAGGACATTTGGAGTTGTGCAGAATAGGTTTCCAACATTTGCTCCTTTTCTAGCCAGAATTCCAGCTGCCGGCATTCCCCCTCTTCATGGTAAACCTTGTAAAATAAGAGAGAATAGCCATAAGTATTGAGATATAATGTGTAATAACAGCCCATAATGCAATAAATATTGATATAAAAGCATGATGCAAAATGGACGTATCAACTCCCCCAAGCTTAAACCTCGCTTGTCCTCAAGCGGAAGCCGAAATCGAAAAATATGTCCGCATGTTTAGAGATAGAGGTGTCGATAAAAATAAAATACGGACATGAGGGCATCATGATCATTCTAATAACAGCAACATATATATAGATTTTGTCATATGATTTCCTATGCTCAAGTAATAAGCAATTCACAATGTCAAGTATGGTCCATAAACTTCATTGGGAACTAACAAACTATAATCTCAGTCATTGAAGCAATTGCAATTTATCGTAACATCAGAAAGAGTCAATAATAGAGCTTTTCAACAAGCTCACATAATCAACTATCTCGTAGTCTCCCATAATTGCTAACACTCACACAATACTTGTGGTTATAGAGTTTCAGCTGGACACTAAGAAAGATAGGGGCTTATTGTGTTGCCTCTCGACATATTCACCTTTAGGTGATGTCAACAATAATAGCCTATGCCAACTTACATCCAGTTGGATATATGTATCATGATCTTTCAAACACGAGGAGCTTGCCAAAGGATAAAATGAAAAAGGGAAAGGTGAAGTTCACCTTGACTCAAGCATAAAGTAAAAACATAAAGTAAAAGATAGGCCCTTCACAGAGGGAAGCAGAGGTTGTCATGCGCATTTAGGGTTGATGCACAAAATCTTAATGCAAAAGAACGTCACTTTAATTGCCCCTTGTATGTGGACCTTTATTATGCAATCCGTCGCTTTTATTACTTCCACAACAGGTTCGTACAAAGCTTATTTTCTCTGCACTAATAAGTCATACATATTTAGTGAGCAATTTTTATTGCTTGCACCGATGACAACTTACTTGAAGGATCTTACTCAATCTATAGGTATGTATGGTGGACTCTCATGGCAAAACTGGGTTTGAGGATATTTAGAAGCACAAGTAGTATCTCTACTTGGTGCAAGGAATTTGGCTAGCAAGAGGGGGAAAGGCAAGCTCAACATGTTTGGAAGGTCAATGACAATATACTTTAACTGAGATGTCGGAAAACATAAACCATTACGTTGTCTTCCTTGTCCAACATCAACTCTTTTAGCATGTCATACTTAATGAGTGCTTCACAATCATAAAAGATGTCCAAGATAATATATCTATATGTGAACCCCTCTTTCCTTATCACTTCCTATTAATTGCAACGATGACGAAGGCTATGTTCATCAACTCTCAACAATTTTTATGCCTCATACTTTCTATGTGTGAAGTTATCACTATCCATAAGATCAATATGAACTCTTTTTGTTCTTTCTACTTTCACAAGATCATAGCAACATAGCAAAGCCCTTGACTCAACACTAATATTTATTATAGATAGCACACGGACTCGCTTACATAAAGAGATCACAATGCAGAACTCAAAACTACTTGATATCAAAACTTCAATCTACTAGATCAAGATACTACTAAAAGGATCGAACTAAATAAAGCGGTAAAGATAGGAGTGTGATGGTGGTACAATACCGGGGCACCTCCCCCAAGCTTGGCAGTTGCCAAGGGGAGTGCCCATACCCATGTGATTATTTCTTCGGAGGTGATGGAGGTGGTGATGATGACGGTGGATAATCGCACATCAAGCATAAAAGCTCCTCCAACTTGCGGATAATGCCCTTGAGCCTGACACGTCTCCAACGTATCTATAATTTTTGATTACTCCATGCTACTTTGTCTACTGTTTTGGACTATATTGGGCTTTATTTTCCACTTTTATATTACTAGCAAAAGAGCCCGTGCGTTGCAACGAGAGAAAAAACATAACACACACTCTTAACCCAACAACCATCACTCAATAGGTCCATCTCCTTTATATTTGCGAGGCATCATATTTGTGTTGCCGCTTATCCTCCTTCTCACCCTCGCTGGCGATGGCCTCGGTGTTCACACAAAACAACCAAAAACGTGTTTGAATATGGTTAATCCTAAGGCACCTCTCTCTCTCTCCCTCTCTCCTCCCTCGCCCCTCTCTCTCTCTCTCTCTCTCTCTCTCTCTCTCTCTCGCTTTTCTCTCATTCTCGCGATGAGAAATCTGTTGTTTTCCCCTGCGACATTTTTTAGAGGTATGCATGTGTAGTTATTGATGTTTTCTTTTGCCTATATGGTTATAGTGGGGTGTTTATTTGCAATCGGGATCGCCGCCGGTACAAAAGAAAAACGGATCTTGCACTAGAAATTATAAGTTTGCTTTCAAAACAATATTTTAAAAATATTTAAAAGGTAAAATTAACATCATATTTAGATTCCAAACATTTTTCTAATAAAATTTCATATATAATATGTTAAAAATCAAAGTTACGGTTTAAAAGATACGGATAATTTAGAAAATCATTTGTTTAATTTAAATATATTCCAAAATAATACTAAAAAATACTTAATAGGTAAAAATAATCCCATATTCATATTCTACATATTTTTCTAATCAAATTTCATATATAACATGTTCAAATCGGAGTTACGGTTTAAAAGATATGGATGATTTAAAAAGTATTTGTTTGACTTAAATATGATCCGCGGATGAATTACCTAGAATGTCAGGGGTTTTTTCGAAAAACGTAAAATAACGGTTCGGTTGTGACTTAAATCCGGATGACGGGTTGATTTCAAGAAAACACAGGGATTTTTGTGTAGAATACGAAAAAAAGATTCGTTTTGACTTAAAACAGGACTGCTAGTTGAATTCTCTGAAATAGAGGGACTTTTCTAAAAAATACCATGATGGACGAAAGAAACCCAATTTGCTTTATTATTAGGTAAAGATTTTTGGGACTAACATATTAACCGGAGGCCCAGCCCAGAATTGCTGTTTTTTTTGCCTTTTTCAGTATTTCGAAGAAACAGAATATCAAACGGAGTCCAAACGGAATGAAACCTTCGGGAACGTGATTTTCTCACCGAACGTGATCCAGGAGACTTGGACCCTACTCCAAGAAGTGCCAGAGGCGGTCATGAGGGTGGAGGGTGCGCCCCTGCCTCGTGGCCCCTCTGTTGCTCGACCGACGTACTCCTTCCTCCTATATATACCTACGTACCCCCGTCAGATCATATACGGAGCCAAAAACCTAATTCCACCGCCGCAACCTTCTGTATCATCGAGATCCCATCTTGGGGCCTGTTCCAGAGCTCCGCTGGAGAGGGCATCCACCACGGAGGGCTTCTACATCAACACCATAGCCTCTCCGATGAAGTGTGAGTAGTTTACTTCAGACCTTCGGGTCCATAGTTATTAGCTAGATGGCTTCTTCTCTCTTTTTGGATCTCAATACAATGTTCTCCCCCTCTCTTGTGGAGATCTATTCGATGTAATCTTCTTTTTGCGGTGTGTTTGTTGAGACCGATGAATTGTGGGTTTATGATCCAGCTTATCTATGAAAAATATTTGATTCTTCTCTGAATTCTTTTATGTATGATTGAGTTATCTTTGCAAGTCTCTTCGAATTATCCTTTTGGTTTGGCCAACTAGATTGGTAGTTCTTGCAATGGGTGAAGTGTTTAGCTTTGGGTTCAATGTTGCAGTGTCCTTACTCAGTGACAGAAAGAGTTGCAAGGCACGTATTGTATTGTTGCCATCGAGGATAACAAGATGGGGTTTTTTATCATATTGCATGAATTTATCCCTCTACATCATGTCATCTTGCTTATGGCGTTACTCTGTTTTTACTTAATACTCTAGATGCATGCTGGATAGCGGTCGATGAGTTGAGTAATAGTAGTAGATGCAGAATCGTTTCGATCTACTTGTTTTGGTCGTGATGCCTATATACATGATCATACCTAGATAATCTCATAATTATTCGCTTTTCTATCAATTGCTCAACAGTAATTTTTTCACCCACCGTAGAATACTTATGCTCTTGAGAGAAGCCACTAGTGAAACCTATGGCCCCTGGGTCTATTCTCATCATATCAATCTTCATTACTTTATTTACTTGCTTTGTTTTACTTTGCCTTGTACTTTTTACTTTGCATCTATCTATCAAAAATACCAAAAGTATTATCTCTATTAGATCTCACTCTCGTAAGTGACCGTGAAGGGATTGACAACCCCTAAGCGTTGGTTGCGAGTTGCTATTGTTTTGTGTAGGTACGAGGGACTTGTGTGTGATCTCCTACTGGATTGATACCTTGGTTCTCAAAAACTGAGGGAAATACTTACGCTACTTTACTGCATCATCCTCTCCTCTTCGTGGAAATCCAACGCAGGGCTCAAGAGGTAGCAAGAAGAATTTCTGGCGCCGTTGCCGGGGAGTTCGCGCAAAAGTCAACTATACCAAGTACCCATCACAATCCCTATCTATCGCATTACATTATTTGCCTCTCGTTTTCCTCTCCCCCACTTCACCCTTGCCGTTTTATTCGCCCTCTCTTTCCCAATCTCTTCCTCTCTTTCTCTTTTGCCTTCTTCGCTTGCCCTTCTGTTTGTCCGTGTGCTTGCTCGCTTGTCGTCATGTCTAATTCTTTTTCTTCTCCGTTATCTCCCGAGAATGAAGTTCTAAATTTTAAACAAAGGGAGGGAGAAAATTTGAAAGATGCTTGGTATAGAATTTCCAATGCTCAAAATAGATCTACCAGGAAGCAATCTACTTCAGTTCTTCTTCGCAATTTTTACGTAGGTGCTAATCCTTGGTATAGATATATCCTTGATACCATTACCGGAGGGAATTGTTTGGGTAGCCACACTTTTGATTCTTATAATGTAGGGGAACGTCTGTAGGGGAACGTTGCAGAAAATAAAAAATTTCCTATGGTTTCACCAAGATCAATCTATGAGTTCATCTAGCAACGAGAGAGAGGAGTGCATCTACATACCCTTGTAGATCGAGCGGAAGCGTTCAAGAGAACGGGGTTGAGGGAGTCGTACTGGTCGTGATCCAAATCACCAGAGATCCTAGCGCTAAACGGACGGCACCTCCGCGTTCAACACACGTACGGTCAGCGAGATGTCTCCTCCTTCTTGATCCAGCAAGGGGGAAGGAGAGGTTGATGAAGATCCAGCAGCACGACGGCGTGGTGGTGGATGCATCAGTGATCTCGGCAGGGCTTCGCCAAGCGTCCGCGAGAGGGAGAGGTGTAGCAAGGGGGAAGAGAGGCGCCAAGTGCAAGGTACGGCTGCCCTGCCTCCCCCCTCTTTATATAGGG
>NC_041385.1:767982621-768003526 GCF_002162155.2 Triticum dicoccoides
GATGGGATCTCCTAGGGGGGGCGGCGGCCAAGGGGGTGCCTTGCCCCCCAAGGCAAGTGGAGGCGCCCCCCACCCTAGGGTTTCCAACCCTAGGCGCAGGTGGGGCCAAAGGGGGAGAGGGCGCACCAGCCCACCAGGGGCTGGTTCCCCTCCCACTTAAGCCCATGGGGCCCTCCGAGGTAGGTGGCCCCACCCGGTGGACCCCCGGGACCCTTTCGGTGGTCCCGGTACAATACCGGTGACCCTCGAAACTTTCCCGATGGCTGAAACTCAACTTCCTATATATAATACTTTACCTCCGGGCCATTTCGGAACTCCTCGTGACGTCCGAGATCTCATCCGGGACTCCGAACAGCTTTCGGTTTACTGCATACTCATATCTCTACAACCCTAGTGTCACCGAACCTTAAGTGTGTAGACCCTACGGGTTCGGGAGACATGCAGACATGACCGAGACACCTCTCCGGTCAATAACCAACAGCGGGATCTGGATACCCATGTTGGCTCCCACATGCTCCTCGATGATCTCATCGGATGAACCATGATGTCGAGGATTCAATCATCCTTGTATACAATTCCCTTTGTCAATCGGTACGTTACTTGCCCGAGACTCGATCGTCGGTATCCCAATACCTCGTTTAATCTCTTTACCGGCAAGTCACTTTAGTCGTACCGTAATGCATGATCCCGTGACCATACACTTGGTCACATTGAGCTCATTATGATGATGCATTACCGAGTGGGCCCAGAGATACCTCTCCGTCATACGGAGTGACAAATCCCAGTCTCGATTCGTGCCAACCCAACAGACACTTTCGGAGATACCCGTAGTGCACCTTTATAGTCACCCAGTTACGTTGTGACATTTGGCACACCCAAAGCACTCCTACGGTATCCGGGAGTTGCACAATCTCATGGTCTAAGGAAATGATACTTGACATTTGGAAAAGCTGTAGCTAAACGAACTACACGATCTTTGAGTTATGCTTAGGATTGGGTCTTGTCCATCACATCATTCTCCTAATGATGTGATCCCGTTATCAATGACATCCAATGTCCATAGTCAGGAAACCATGACTATCTGTTGATCAATGAGCTAGTCAACTAGAGGCTCACTAGGGACATGTTGTGGTCTATGTATTCACACATGTATTACGATTTCCGGATAATACAATTATAGCATGAATAACAGACAATTATCAAGAACAAAGAAATATAATAATAACCATTTTATTATTGCCTCTAGGGCATATTTCCAACAGTCTCCCACTTACACTAGAGTTCAATAATCTAGTTACATTGTGATGAATCAAACACCCATGGAATTCTGGTGTTGATCATGTTTTGCCCTAGGGATAGGTTTAGTCAACGGATCTACCACATTCAGGTCCGTATGTACTTTACAAATATCTATGTCTCCATCTTGAACATTTTCACGAATGGAGTTGAAGCGACGCTTGATGTGCCTGGTCTTCTTGTGAAACCTGGGCTCCTTGGCAAGTGCAATAGCTCTAGTGTTGTCACAGAAGAGTTTGATCGGCCCCAACGCATTGGGTATGACTCCTAGGTCGGTGATGAACTCCTTCACCCAGATTGCTTCATGCGCTGCCTCCGAGGCTTCCATGTACTCCGCTTCACATGTAGATCCCGCCACCACGCTTTGCTTGCAACTGCACTAGCTTACTGCCCCACCATTCAAAATATACACGTATCCGGTTTGTGACTTAGAGTCATCCAGATCTGTGTCGAAGCTAGCATTGATGTAACCCTTTACGACAAGCTCTTCGTCACCTCCATAAACGAGAAACATGTCCTTTGTCCTTTTCAGGTACTTCAGGATATTCTTGACCGCTGTCCAGTGTTCCTTGCCGAGATTACTTTGGTATCTTCCTACCAAACTTACGGCAAGGTTTACGTCGGGTCTGGTACACAGCATGGCATACATAATAGATCCTATGGCTGAGGCATAGGGGATGACAGTCATCTCTTCTTTATCTTCTACCGTGGTCGGGCATTGAGCCGAGCTCAATCTCACACCTTGCAATACAGGCAAGAACCCTTTCTTGGACTGATCCATATTGAACTTCTTCAATATCTTATCAAGGTATGTGCTTTGTGAAAGACCTATGAGGCGTCTCGATCTATCCCTATAGATCTTGATGCCTAATATGTAAGCAGCTTCTCCAAGGTCCTTCATTGAAAAACACTTATTCAAGTAGGCCTTAATGCTGTCCAAAAGTTCTATATCATTTCCCATCAAAAGTATGTCATATACATATAATATGAGAAATGCTACAGAGCTCCCACTCACTTTCTTGTAAACGCAGGCTTCTCCATAAGTCTGCATAAACCCAAACGCTTTGATCATCTCATCAAAGCGAATGTTCCAACTCCGAGATGCTTGTACCAGCCCATAAATGGATCGCTGGAGCTTGCATACCTTGTTAGCATTCTTAGGATCGACAAAACCTTCCGACTGCATCATATACAGTTCTTCCTTAAGATAACCGTTAAGGAATGCCGTTTTGACGTCCATCTACCATATCTCATAATCATAGTATGCAACAATTGTTAACATGATTCGGACGGACTTCAGCTTTGCTACGGGAGAGAAAGTCTCATTGTAGTCAACCCCTTGAACTTGCCGATAACCCTTAGCGACAAGTCGAGCTTTATAGATGGTAACATTACCATCCGCGTCCATCTTCTTCTTAAAGATCCATTTGTTTTCTATTGCTCGCCGATCATCGGGCAAGTCTGTCAAAGTCCATACTTTGTTTTCATACATGGATTCTATCTCGGATTGCATGGCTTCAAGCCATTTGTTGGAATCTGGGCCCGCCATCGCTTCTTCATAGTTTGAAGGTTCACCGTTGTCTAACAACATGATTTCCAGGACAGGGTTGCCATACCACTCTGGTGTGCAACATGTCCTTGTGGACCTACGAAGTTCAGTAGCAACTTGATCTAAAGTACCTTGATCATCATCATTAATTTCCTCTCCAGTCGGTGTAGGCACCATAGGAACATCTTCCTGAGCTACGGTACTTACCGGTTCAAGAGGTAGTACTTCATCAAGTTCCACTTTCCTCCCACTTACTTCTCTCGAGAGAAACTCTTTTTCCAGAAAGGACCCGTTCTTGGCAACAAAGATCTTGCCTTCGGATCTAAGGTAGAAGGTATACCCAATGGTTTCCTTAGGGTATCCTATGAAGACGCATTTTTCCGACTTGGGTTCGAGCTTTTCAGGTTAAAGTTTCTTGACATAAGCATCGCATCCCCAAACTTTTAGAAACGACAGCTTAGGTTTCTTCCCAAACCATAATTCATACGGTGTCGTCTCAACGGATTTAGACGGTGCCCTATTTAAAGTGAATGTAGCTGTCTCTAGAGCGTATCCCCAAAAACATAGCGGTAAATTGGTAAGAGACATCATAGATCGCACCATATCCAATAAAGTGTGATTACGACGTTCAGACACACCGTTACGCTGAGGTGTTCCAGGTGGTGTGAGTTGTGAAACGATTCCACATTTCCTTAAGTGCGTACCAAATTCATGACTTAAATATTCTCCTCCATGATCTGATCGTAAGAACTTTATCTTTCGATCACGTTGATTCTCTACCTCATTCTGAAATTCCTTGAACTTTT
This sequence comes from Triticum dicoccoides, assembly GCF_002162155.2. Lineage (NCBI taxonomy): Eukaryota > Viridiplantae > Streptophyta > Magnoliopsida > Poales > Poaceae > Triticum > Triticum dicoccoides. Next base: position 767,986,273 of record NC_041385.1, read on the forward strand.
CAAAGGTCTCAGACTTGTGTTTCATCAAGTAGACATACCCATATCTACTTAAGTCATCAGTGAGAGTGAGAACATAACGATATCCTCCGCGAGCCTCAACGCTCATTGGACCGCACACATCAGTATGTATATTTCCAATAAGTTGGTTGCTCGCTCCATTGTTCCGGAGAATGGAGTCTTGGTCATTTTGCCCATGAGGCATGGTTCGCATGTGTCAAATGATTCATAATCGAGAGACTCTAAAAGTCCATCAGCATGGAGCTTCTTCATGCGCTTGACACCAATGTGACCAAGGCGGCAGTGCCACAAGTATGTGGGACTATCGTTATCAACTTTACATCTTTTGGTATTCACACTATGAATATGTGTAACATCACGTTCGAGATTCATTAAGAATAAACCATTGACCATCGGGGCATGACCATAAAACATATCTCTCATATAAATAGAACAACCATTATTCTCGGATTTAAATGAGTAGCCATCTCGTATTAAACGAGATCCAGATACAATGTTCATGCTCAAAGCTAGCACTAAATAACAATTATTGAGGTTTAAAACTAATCCCGTAGGTAAATGTAGAGGTAGCGTGCCGACGGTGATCACATCGACTCTGGAACCATTCCTGACGCGCATCGTCACCTCGTCCTTCACCAGTCTCCGCTTATTCCGCAGCTCCTGCTTTGAGTTACAAATATGAGCAACGACACCGGTATCAAATACCCAGGAGCTACTACGAGCACTAGTAAGGTACACATCAATTACATGTGTATCACATATACCTTTAGTGTTGCCGGCCTTCTTGTCCGCTAAGTATTTGGGGCAGTTCCGCTTCCAGTGACCCTTCCCTTTGCAATAAAAGCACTCAGTCTCAGGCTTGGGTCCATTCTTTGACTTCTTCCCGGCAGCTGGCTTACCGGGCGCGGCAACTTCCTTGCCATCCTTCTTGAAGTTCTTCTTACCCTTGCCTTTCTTGAACTTAGTGGTTTTATTCACCATCAACACTTGATGTTCCATTTTGATCTCTACCTCTGCTGATTTCAGCATTGAATATACTTCAGGAATGGTCTTTTCCATCCCATGCATATTGAAGTTCATCACAAAGCTCTTGTAGCTCGGTGGAAGCGACTGAAGGATTCTGTCAATAACCGCATCATCCGGGAGATTAACTCCCAGCTGAGTCAAGCGGTTGTGCAACCCAGACATTTTGAGTATGTGCTCACTGACAGAACTATTTTCCTCCATCTTACAGCTGAAGAACTTGTCGGAGACTTCATATCTCTTGACTCGGGCATGAGCTTGGAAAACCATTTTCAGCTCTTCGAACATCTCATATGCTCCGTGTTGCTCAAAATGCTTTTGGAGCCCCGGTTCTAAGATGTAAAGCATGCCGCACTGAACGAGGGAGTAATCATCAGCACAAGACTGCCAAGCGTTCATGACATCTTGGTTCTCTCGGATGGGAGCTTCACCTAGCGGTGCTTCTAAGACATAATCTTTCTTTGCAGCTATGAGGATGATCCTCAGGTTCCGGACCCAGTCCATATAGTTGCTGCCATCATCTTTCAGCTTGGTTTTCTCTAGGAACGCGTTGAAGTTGAGGTGGACATGAGCGTTGGCTATTTGATCTACATGACATATTTGCAAAGGTTTTTAGACTAAGTTCATGATAATTAAGTTCATCTAATCAAATTATTTAATGAACTCCCACTCAGATTAGACATCCCTCTAGTCATCTAAGTGATACATGATCCGAGTCGACTAGGCCGTGTCCGATCATCACGTGAGACGGACTAGTCATCATCGGTGAACATCTCCATGTTGATCGTATCTTCCATATGACTCATGTTCGACCTTTCGGTCTCTTGTGTTCCGAGGCCATGTCTGTACATGCTAGGCTCGTCAAGTTAACCTAAGTGTTTTGCATGTGTAAATCTGTCTTACACCCGTTGTATATGAACGTTAGAATCTATCACACCCGATCATCAGGTGGTGCTTCGAAACGACGAACTTTCGCAATGGTGCACAGTTAGGGGGAACACTTTCTTGAAACTATTATGAGGGATCATCTTATTTACTACCGTCGTTCTAAGTAAACAAGATGCATAAACATAATAAACATCACATGCAATTAAACAGTGACATGATATGGCCAATATCATATAGCTCCTATGATCTCCATCTTCGGGGCTCCATGATCATCTTCGTCACCGGCATGACACCATGATCTCCATCATCATGATCTCCATCATCGTGTCTCCATGAAGTTGCTCGCCAATTATTACTTCTACTACTATGGCTAACGGTTTATCAATAAAGTAAAGTAATTACATGGCATTAAATCATTGACACGCAGGTCATACAATAATTAAGACAACTCCTATGGCTCCTGCCGTTTGTCATACTCATTGACATGCAAGTCATGATTCCTATTACAAGAACATGATCTCATACATCACAATATATCATTCATCATTCATCACAACTTTTGGCCATATCACATCACAAATCATATGCTGCAAAAACAAGTTAGACGTCCTCTAATTGTTGTTGCATGTTTTACGTGGCTGCAATAGGGTTCTAGCAAGAACGTTTTCTTACCTACGTGAAAGCCACAACGTGATTTGTCAACTTCTATTTACCCTTCATAAGGACCCTTTTCATCGAATCCGCTCCAACTAAAGTGGGAGAGACAGACACCCGCTAGCCACCTTATGCAACTAGTGCATGTCAGGCAGTGGAACCTGTCTCACGTAAGCGTACGTGTAAGGTCGGTCTGGGCCGCTTCATCCCACAATACCGCTGAAGCAAAATAAGACTAGTAGTGGCAAGAAAGTTGATAATATCTACGCCCACAACAAATTTGTGTTCTACTCGCGGAAAGAGAACTACGCATAGACCTAGCTCATGATGCCACTGTAGGGGAACGTTGCAGAAAATAAAAATTTTCCTACGGTTTCACCAAGATCAATCTATGAGTTCATCTAGCAACGAGAGAGAGGAGTGCATCTACATACCCTTGTAGATCGAGCGGAAGCGTTCAAGAGAACGGGGTTGAGGGAGTCGTACTCGTCGTGATCCAAATCACCGGAGATCCTAGCGCCGAACGGACGACACCTCCGCATTCAACACACGTACGGTCAGCAGATGTCTCCTCCTTCTTGATCCAGCAAGGGGGAAGGAGAGGTTGATGAAGATCCAGCAGCACGACAACGTGGTGGTGGATGCAGCAGTGATCTCGGCAGGGCTTCGCCAAGCATCCGCGAGAGGGAGAGGTGTAACAAGGGGGAAGGGAGGCGCCAAGTGCAAGGTACGGCTGCCCTCCCCCCTCTTTATATAGGGCCCCTAGGGGGGCGCCGGCCCTAGGAGATGGGATCTCCTAGGGGGGGCGGTGGCCAAGGGGGTGCCTTGCCCCCCAAGGCAAGTGGAGGCGCCCCCACCCTAGGGTGTCCAACCCTAGGCATTGGGGGGCCCAAGGGGGGGGGGCACCAGCCCACCAGGGGCTGGTTCCCCTCCCACTACAGCCCATGGGGCCCTGCAGGATAGGTGGCTCCACCCGGTGGACCCCCGGGACCCTTCCGGTGGTCCCGGTACAATACCGGTGACCCTCGAAACTTTCCCGATGACCGAAACTCGACTTCCTATATATAATTCTTTACCTCCAGACCATTCCGGAACTCCTCGTGACGTCCGGGATCTCATCCAGGACTCCGAACAACTTTCGGTTTACTGCATACTCATATCTCTACAACCCTAGTGTCACCGAACCTTAAGTGTGTAGACCCTACGGGTTCGGGAGACATGCAGACATGACCGAGACGCCTCTCCGGTCAATAACCAACAATGGGATCTAGATACCCATATTGGCTCCCACATGCTCCTCGATGATCTCATCAGATGAACCACGATGTCGAGGATTCAATCATCCATGTATACAATTCCCTTTGTCAATCGGTACGTTACTTGCCCGAGACTCGATCGTCGGTATCCCAATACCTCGTTTAATCTCGTTACCGACAAGTCACTTTACTCGTACCGTAATGCATGATCCTGTGACCAGACACTTGGTCACATTGAGCTCACTATGATGATGCATTACCGAGTGGGCCCAGAGATACCTCTCCGTCATATGGAGTGACAAATCCCAGTGTCGATTCGTGCCAACCCAACAGACACTTTCGGAGATACCCGTAGTGCACCTTTATAGTCACCCAGTTACGTTGTGACGTTTGGCACACCCAAAGCACTCCTACGGTATCCGGGAGTTGCACAATCTCATGGTCTAAGGAAATGATACTTGACATTTGGAAAAGCTCTAGCTAAACGAACTACACGATCTTTGAGCTGTGCTTAGGATTGGGTCTTGTCCATCACATCATTCTCCTAATGATGTGATCCCGTTATCAATGACATCCAATGTCCATAGTCAGGAAACCATGACTATCTGTTGATCAACGAGCTAGTCAACTAGAGGCTCACTAGGGACATGTTGTGCTCTATGTATTCACACGTGTATTACGATTTCCGGATAATACAATTATAGCATGAATAACAAACAATTATCAAGAACAAAGAAATATAATAATAACCATTTTATTATTGCCTCTAGGGCATATTTCCAACATATAATGCTTTAATAGATATATTTGGCACACCACCCCTTTTGATTAATGGAACTACCTTAACTTTGGAGCATGTTATGCAAAGGCTTGAAGTTATTGAAAATAAAGTTGCTACCGTTGAATCTATTGAAAATCTTGATAAAAATATCCACAATCAAATTACCTAATATGGATCTAAGGTAGGAATAACTTTGAAAAATATTAAAGAAAAAGAAACCATAGTTAATGAAAAAATAAATCTAGACTCTACAAGAATCGATAAACTTGAGGGTATCATCACCAACTTGGGAACCGCTTTTTCTTCCGTTCAAAACACTCCAAGTTCTTCTACTAAAAATACTAAGCTTATGTATGTACCTAAGAATAAGGGTGAATCTTCTAGTACGGAAATCGCGGATCTTAAATCTGTAAGTGTTCATCCCAATCTTTTTACTATCATTAAGGAACCATTTGCTATAGATGAATTTTTCGATCTCTTGCCTGAAAATTTAACAATTACTAGGAACAAAGAAAATTCTAAAGGAGGTAGATGCCTCATTGAAGAATTGCCTACCAAAGATGGCAAAACTTAGATCTATCTTCGCTTTTATGCCTAGCTAGGGGCGTTAAACGATAGCGCTTGTTGGGAGGCAACCCAATTTTATTTTGTGTTCTTTGTTTTTGTTCCTGTTTAGTGTTAAATTTTATTTCTACTTTCTGTCTAGATGTGGTTTTGTGTTTTAATTAGTGTTTGTGCCAAGTAGAACCTATAGGATAAGCTATGATGATAGTTGATTTGATTCAACTGAAAAACAGAAACTTTGCGCTCACGACAAAAAAATCAATAAATCACAGGAATGAGATTTTGCATTGATTCTTTTTGATGCTGTTCAATAAACAAATTTTCTAGTGCGTACTATTTTGTTTGGAATTTTTAGAGTTCCAGAAGTTTGCGTTAGTTACAGATTGCTACAGACTGTTCTGTTTTTGACAGATTCTGTTTTTCGTGTGTTGTTTGCTTATTTCAATGCATCTATGGCTAATAAATTAGTTTATAAACCATAAGGAAGTTGGAATACACTAGGTTTAAAACCAATATAAATAAGGAATGAGTTCATTACAGTACCTTGAAGTAGTCTTTTGTTTTCTTTCACTAACGGAGCTCACGAGATTTCTATTGAGTTTTGTGTTGTAAAGTTTTCAAGTTTTGGGTGAATTCTTTTGATGGATTATGGAAAAAAGAGTGGCAAGAGCCTAAGCTTGGGGATGCCCATGGCACCCCCAAGATAATCCAAGGACACCAAAAAGTCAAAGCTTGGGGATGCCCCGGAAGGCATCCCCTCTTTCGTCTACTTCCATCGGTAATTTACTTAGAGCTATATTTTTATTCACCAACATGATATGTGTTTTGCTTGGAGCGTCTTGTATTATTTGTGTCTTTGCTTGTTAGTTTTACACAATTATCCTTTCCGTACACACCTTTTGAGAGAGCCATACCTGAATTAGAATTTGCTAGAATACTCTATGTGCTTCACTTATATCTTTTGAGCTTGATAGTTTTGCTATATGTGCTTCACTTATATCTTTTGAGCTTGATAGTTTTGCTCTATGTGCTTCACTTATATCTTTTGAGCGTAATAATTTTTGCTCTAGTACTTCACTTAGATCTTTTAGAGCATGGTGATGGATTTGTTTTAAAGAAACTATTTGATCTCTCATGCTTCACTTAGATTATTTTGAGAGTCATTAATAGCATGGTAATTTGCTTAATGTTAATATACTTGGTATTCAAGATATGTGAAACTTTATTTTGAGTGAATTGAATACTAAGATAAGTTTGATGCTTGATAATTGTTTCGAGATATGGAGGTGATAATATCAAAGTCATGCTAGTTGGGTGATTATGAATTTGAGAAAAACTTGTGTCAAAGTTTGCAAGTCCCGTAGCATGCACGTATGGTTAAAGTTGTGTAACAAATTTGAAACATGAAGTGTACCTGGCTTGTGCATCCTTATGAGTGGCGGTCGGGGACGAGCGATGGTCTTTTCCTACCAATCTATCCCCTAGGAGCATGCGCATAGTACTTGAATTTTTGATGACTTCTAAATTTTTGCAATAAGTATATGAGTTCTTTTGACTAATGTTGAGTCCATGGATTATACGCACTCTCACCTTTCCACCTTTGCTAGCCTCTTTGGTACCGTGCATTGCCCTTTCTCACCTTGAGAGTTGGCGCAAACTTCGCCGGTGCATCCAAACCCTGTGATACGATACGCTCTATCACACATAAACCTCCTTATATCTTCCTCAAAACAGCCACCATACCTACCTATTATGTCATTTCCATAGCCATTCCGAGATATATTGCCATGCAACTTCCATCATCATCATGACATACATTACTTTTGTCATATTGCCATTGCATGATCATGTAGTTGACATCGTATTTGTGGCAAAGCCACCATGCATTATTTTTCATACATGTCACTCTTGATTCATTGCACCATCCCGGTACACCGTCGGAGGCATTCATATAGAGTCATATCTTGTTCTAAGTTTCGAGTTGTAATCCTTGTGTTGTAATCAATAGAAGTGTGATGATCATCATTATTAGAGCATTGCCAAAAAAAAGAGAAAGGCCAAAAAAAAGAAAAAAAGAAAGGCCCAAAAAAAAAGAAAATAAAAAGGGCAATGCTACTATCTCTTTTTCCAACTTGTGCTTCAAAGTAGCACCTTGTTCTTCATGTAGTGAGTCTCATATATTGTGCTTCAAAGTAGCACCTTGTTCTTCATGTAGTGAGTCTCATAAGTTGTCCTTTTTATACTAGTGGGAATTTTTCATTATAGAACTTGGCTTGTATATTCCTACGATGGGCTTCCTCAAATGCCCTAGGTCTTCGTGAGCAAGCAAGTTGGATGCACACCCACTAGTTTTCTTTTGTTGAGCATTCATAGCTCTAGTGCATCCGTTGCATGGCAATCCCTACTCCTCATGTTGACATCAATTGATGGGCATCTCCATAGCCCGTTGATTAACCTCGTCAACGTGAGACTTTCTCCTTTTTTGTCTTCTCCACACAATCCCCATCATCATATTCTATTCCACCCATAGTGCTATATCCATGGCTCACGCTCATGTATTGCGTGAAAGTTGAAAAAGTTTGAGATTATTTAAAGTATGAAACAATTGCTTGGCTTGTCATCGGGGGTATAGAAGTTGGGAACATCTTTGTGTGACGAAAATGAAGCATAGCCTAACTATATGATTTTGTAGGGATGAACTTTCTTTTGCCATGTTATTTTGAGAAGACATGATTGCTTTGATTAGTATGCTTGAAGTATTATTATTTTTGTGTCAATATGAACTTTTGTCTTGAATCTTTTGGATCTGAATATTCATATCACAATTAAGAAGATTTACATTGAAATTATACCAAAGTATCACTCCGCATCAAAAATTCTTTTTTATCATTCACCTACTCGAGGACGAGCAGGAATTAAGCTTGGGGATGCTTGATACGTCTCCAACATATCTATAATTTTTGATTACTCCATGCTACTTTGTCTAGTGTTTTGGACTATATTGGGCTTTATTTTCCACTTTTATATTTTTTTGGGACTAACCTATTAACCGGAGGCCCAGCCCAGAATTGCTGTTTTTTGCCTTTTTCAGTATTTCGAAGAAACAAAATATCAAACGGAGTCCAAACGGAATGAAACCTTTGGGAACGTGATTTTCTCGCCAAACGTGATCCAGGAGACTTGGACCTTACTCCAAGAAGTGCTAGAGGCGGTCACGAGGGTGGAGGGCGCCCCCCTGGGCGCGCCCCCCTGCCTCGTGGCCCCTCTGTTGCTCCACCGACGTACTCCTTCCTCCTATATATACCTACGTACCCGCGTCGGATCATATACGGAGCCAAAAACCTAATTCCACCGCCGCAACCTTCTGTATCCGCGAGATCCCATCTTGGGGCCTGTTCCGTAGCTCCGCCGGAGAGGGCATCCACCACGGAGGGCTTCTACATCAACACCATAGCCTCTCCGATGAAGTGTGAGTAGTTTACTTCAGACCTTCGGGTCCATAGTTATTAGCTAGATGGCTTCTTCTCTCTTTTTGGATCTCAATACAATGTTCTCCCCCTCTCTTGTGGAGATCTATTCGATGTAATCTTCTTTTTGCGGTGTGTTTGTTGAGACCGATGGATTGTGGGTTTATGATCCAGCTTATCTATGAACAATATTTGCTTCTTCTCTGAATTCTTTTATGTATGATTGAGTTATATTTGCAAGTCTCTTCGAATTATCCTTTTGGTTTGGCCAACTAGATTGGTAGTTCTTGCAATGGGTGAAGTGTTTAGCTTTGGGTTCAATCTTGCGGTGTCCTTGCTTAGTGACAGAAAGAGTTGCAAGGCACGTATTGTATTGTTGCCATCGAGGATAACAAGATGGTTTTTTTATCATATTGCATGAATTTATCCCTCTACATCACGTCATCTTGCTTATGGCGTTACTCTGTTTTTACTTAATACTCTAGATGCATGCTGGATAGCGGTCGATGAGTGGAGTAATAGTAGTAGATGCAGAATCGTTTCGATCTACTTGTTTTGGACGTGATACCTATATACATGATCATACCTAGATAATCTCATAATTATTCGCTTTTCTATCAATTGCTCAACAGTAATTTGTTCACCCACCGTAGAATACTTATGCTCTTGAGAGAAGCCACTAGTGAAACCTATGCCCCCCGGGTCTATTCTCATCATATCAATCTACATTACTTTATTTACTTGCTTTGTTTTACTTTGCCTTTCACTTTTTACTCTGCATCTATCTATCAAAAATACCAAAAATATTATCTCTATCAGATCTCACTCTCGTAAGTGACCGTGAAGGGATTGACAACCCCTAAGCGTTGGTTGCGAGTTGCTGTCGTTTTGTGTAGGTATGAGGGACTTGTGTGTGATCTCCTACTGGATTGATACCTTGGTTCTCAAAAACTGAGGGAAATACGTACGCTACTTTACTGCATCATCCTCTCCTCTTCGGGGAAATCCAACGCAGTGCTCAAGAGGTAGCAGAGCCCAGCAATATGATCCTTCAACAAAATATTCTCCTATGTGAGATACTTGTTCTGTATGCGGGCTAACTCAATCATCTTGAAAGCTTCAATCTCTGTTGGAGTGAAAAGGTTAGGTAAAGGTTGAGGGATGTCTTCTTCTTTCACCACCGGAGCTTGAACCTCCATGGCCTTCTTGATCCCTTCATCCTTGTTGATCTCTTCTGGTTCCTCTCTTTTCAACTCTATCTTCAATAGCCAGGCATCCTTGTCTTCGTTGTTGGAGGAGGGAGAAGTCATGGTGCTCTAAATCTGCAACGGAAATAGCTCGGAACGAAAATAGAGGATATTTGAGTGATACGATGGTCAAAACCTTCGGGAGTATAAATAATGAATTTTTACCGACCAAAATACGTAACATACAAGAAAACGGAGTCCGGGAGGCACACGAGGTGCCCACGAGACAGGGGGGCGCGCCCTACAGGGGGGGGGTGGCCTCCTCTCTCGTGGGAGCCTCGTGTCCCTTTCGGACTACTTCTTTCTTCGTAAAATTCTTAAATGATCCAAAACTGATAAAAATTGCCATTAGAGTTGTTTTGGAGTCGGTTTACTTACCGTACCACGTACCTATGCCTTTTCGGAGCCTGGAATGTTCTGGAAAGTGTCTCTTATGTATTCCTCAGGGGTTATGGTTTCAATAATATTAGTTTCAACATTGATAGGATTACCTGAAATATAATGTTTAATTCTTTGACCGTTTACCACCCTCGGATTTGTGCCTTCGAAGTTGTTGATTTTTATAGCACCAGAACGATAGACCTCCTCGATAACGTAGGGACCTTCCCATTTTGAGAGAAGTTTTCCTGCAAAAAATCTTAAACGAGAGTTGAATAATAACACATAATCTCCTACGTTAAACTCACGCTTTTGTATCCTCTTATCATGCCAGCGTTTGACTTTTTCTTTGAAAAGCTTGGCATTCTCATATGCTTGGGTTCTCCATTCATCAAGTGAGCTAATATCAAACAACCTCTTCTCACCAGCAAGTTTGAAGTCATAATTGAGCTCTTTAATAGCCCAATATGCTTTATGTTCAAGTTCAAGAGGTAAATGACATGATTTTCCATAAACCATCTTATATGGAGACATACCCATAGGATTTTTGTATGCAGTTCTATAGGCCCATAATGTATCATCAAGTTTTTTGGACCAATTCTTTCTAGATCTATTCACAGTCTTTTGCAAAATTAATTTGAGCTCTCTATTGCTCAACTCTACTTGACCACTAGACTGCGGGTGATAAGGAGATGCGATTCTATGATTGACATCATACTTAGCAAGCATCTTACGGAAAGCACCATGAATAAAGTGTGAACCACCATCAGTCATAAGATATCTAGGGACTCCAAACCTTGGAAAAATAACTTCTTTAAGCATTTTAATAGAAGTGTTATGATCAGCACTACTAGTTGGAATAGCTTCTACCCACTTAGTAACGTAATCAACAACAACTAAAATATGTGTATAACCATTAGAGGCAGGAAAAGGTCCCATATAATCAAAGCCCCAAACATCAAACGGTTCAATAATAAGAGAATAATTCATAGGAATTTCTTGACGTCTACTAATGTTACCTATTATTTGACATTCATCACAAGATAAGACAAACTTACGAGCATCTTTGAAGAGAGTAGGCCAATAAAAACCAGATTGTAGTACCTTGTGTGCAGTTCTATCTCCAGCGTGGTGTCCTCCATAAGATTCAGAGTGACACTTGCGTAGGATTTGTTCCTGTTCATGCTCAGGCACACACCGTCTAATAATACCATCTACTCCTTCTTTATAAAGGTGTGGATCATCCCATAAGTAATGTCTTAAATCATAAAAGAACCTTTTCCTTTGCTGGTATGTGAAACTAGGCGGTATATATTTAGCAACAATGTAATTAGCATAATCAGCATACCAAGTAGCAGTACGAGAAGCATTAACAACCGCTAATTGTTCATCAGGAAAACTATCATTAATAGGCAGTGGGTCATCAAGAACATTCTCTAACCTAGACAAGTTGTCTACAACGGGGTTCTCAGCTCCCTTTCTATCAATAATATGCAAGTCAAATTCTTGGAGCAAGAGAACCCATCTAATGAGTCTAGGCTTAGCATCTTTCTTTTCCATAAGATATTTAATAGCAGCATGATTAGTGTGAATAATAACTTTGGAGTCAACAATATAAGGTGTAAACTTATCACATGCAAACACAACTGCTAAGAACTCTTTTTCAGTAGTAGCATAATTTCTCTGGGCAGAATCAAGAGTCTTACTAGCATACTGGATAACATTCAAGTTCTTATCGACTCTTTGCCCCAAAACAGCACCTACAACATAATCACTAGCATCACACATAATTTCAAAAGTTAAATTCCAATCAGGTGGCTGAACAATAGGTGCTGTGATCAAAGCTTTCTTAAGTGTTTCAAAGGCTTCTACACAATCATCATAAAAGACAAAAGGAATATCTTTTTGCAATAAATTAGTCAGAGGCCTAGAGATTTTAGAAAATTCTTTAATGAACCTCCTATAAAAACTGGCATGACCAAGGAAACTTCTTATACCTTTTATGTCCTTGGGACATGGCATCTTTTCAATAGCATCAACTTTAGCTTTATCAACTTCAATACCTCTCTCGAAGATCTTGTGCCCCAAGACAATACCTTCATTAACCATAAAGTGACACTTTTCCCAATTCTGGACGAGACTAGTGTCTTCGCATCTCTGCAAAACTCGATCAAGGCTGCTCAAACAATCATCAAAAGAGGATCCATAGACGGAGAAGTCATCCATGAATACCTCACAAATCTTTTCACAAAAATCAGAGAATATAGCCATCATGCATCTTTGAAAGGTAGCAGGTGCATTACATAAACCAAAAGGCATACGTCTATAAGCAAAAGTACCAAAAGGGCAAGTAAAAGTAGTTTTAGATTGATCCTTCGCGGACACAGGTATTTGAGAGAAGCCAGAATAACCATCTAGAAAGCAAAAATGTGTGTGTTTGGATAGCCTTTCTAGCATTTGATCAATAAAAGGTAAAGGGTAATGATCTTTCTTAGTAGCTTTATTTAACTTACGGAAATCAATTACCATCCTATAGCCTATAATAATTCTTTGTGGGATCAATTCATCTTTATCATTAGGAACAACGGTAATACCTCCCTTTTTAGGGACACAATGGACATGGCTTACCCATTCACTATCAGCAACGGGATAAATAATACCTGCCTCAAGGAGTTTTAGAATCTCCTTTCTTACCACTTCCTTCATTTTAGGATTTAATCGTCTTTGAGGATCTCTAACTGGTTTAGCATCTTTCTCCACTGAAATTTTGTGTTGACATAATGTGGGACTAATGCCCTTAAGATCGTCCAGAGTATATTCAATAGCAGCTCGGTGCTTCTTTAGAGTTTTCAATAATCTTTCTTCTTCTTTCTCTGAAAGGTTAGCACTAATAATAACAGGATATATTTCTTTTTCATCAAGATAAGCATACTTGAGATTATCAGGTAAGGGTTTGAGTTCGAACACGGGATCACCCTTGGGTGGAGGGGGATCCCCAAGAATTTCAATGGGAAGGTTATGTTTTAGCATAGGTTCTTGTTGAAGGAACACTTATTTCTTCCCTTTCCTTCATAAACATATTGTTTTCATGGTCTAACAAATATTATTCTAACGGATCAGTTGGAGGAACAACAATGGAAGCAAGACCAATAATTTCATCCTTAATAGGTGGTTCCCTTTCACGAGGTTGTCTACTAAACTTAGCGGAATTAAACTCATGAGACATACCATCTATGCCAACAGTGACAATATTCTTTTCACAATTAATCTTAGCACTAGCAGTATTCAAGAAGGGTCTACCAAAAATAATGGGACAAAAATCATCTTGTGGGGAACCAAGAACAAGAAAATCAGCAGGGTATTTAATCTTCCCACACAAGACTTCAACATCTCTAACAATCCCAATAGGTTTAGTGGTGTCCCTATTAGCAAGCTTAATAGTAACATCAATGTCTTCTAATTCAACAGGTGCAATATCGTGCATAATTTCTTTATAAAGATCATAAGATATCGCATTAGCACTAGCACCCATATCACATAAGCCATGATAACAATGATCTCCTATTTTAATAGAAATAACAGGCGTGCCTACAACAGGTCTACGTGTCTTAGTATCGGGTCTAGCAATATTAGCAGTTTCACCCAAGAAAGAGATAACATGTCCATCTAAGTCCTCATCCAAGAGATCTTTAATCATAGCAATACCAGGTTCAACATTAATTTGCTCAGGAGGTGTATAGGTCCTAGTATTACTCTTACAAACAACAGTCGAAGCTTTAGCATGATCTTTTATCCTAACAGGAAAAGGAGGTTTTTCGACATAAGCAGTATGAATAATAGGATCACTATATGTAATAGTCTTTTCTTCGACTGTAATAGGTGCAACTACTTTCACTTGAACAGGAGGATTATATTTAAATCACTTCTCTTTAGGGAGATCAACGTGAGTAGCAAAAGTTTCACAAAAAGTAGCTACTATCTCACAGTCAAGTCCATACTTAGAGCTAAATCCACGGAAAGCATCGGTATCCATAAAAGATTTACACAATCGAACTTAGGTGTCATACCTGACTCCTTACCATCGTCGGAACCCCAATCTTCAGAGTTGCGTTTAATTCTTTCCAATAAGTCCCATTTGAAATCAATAGTCTTCAGCATATAGGAACCAACACAGGAAGTATCGAGCAGGTTGCGATTATCAAGAGAAAGCCGAGCATAAAAATTCTGAATAATCATTTCCCAAGAGAGCTCATAATTGGGGCATGAATATAACATTGACTTAAGCCTCCCCCAAGCTTGAGCGATGCTTTCTCCTTCGCGAGGCCAGAAATTATATATGTAATTACGACCATGATGAACAAGATGCATAGGATAGAACTTCTGGTGAAATTCCAACTTCAGTCGTTCATAATTCCAAAATCTCGTATCATCACATAGCCTATACCATGTCATTGCATCTCCCTTCAAATATAAAGGGAAGACCTTCATTTTGACAACATCATCGTGGGTACCTGCAAGCTTAAATAATCCACAAACTTCATCCACAAAGATAAGGTGTAAATCGGGATGCAATGTTCCGTCTCCTGCAAAAGGATTAGCTAGCAGTTTTTCTATCATACCCGAAGGAATCTCAAAGTGAATATTTTCATAAGGTTCAGTAGGTTGAGGAGCATCTCTTTCTTCTTCTGGTTGGGGTGAAGATACCCCAAACAAGCCCTTCAAAGGATTAGTTTCCATAGTGACAAGTAACAGAAAATTTCAGCACACTATATAAATGTTTCCTTACCAAGTTCCACTCACCAAAAGCGCTATACTCCCCGGCAACGACGCCAGAAAAGAGTCTTGATGACCCACAAGTGTAGGGGATCTATCGTAGTCCTTTCAATAAGTAAGAGTGTCGAACCCAACAAGGAGCAGAAGGAAATGATAAGCGGTTTTTAGTAAGGTTTTCTCTGCAAGCACTGAAATAGTAGGTGATAGATAGTTTTGTGATAAGATAAATAGTAACGAGCAAAAAGTAAATAAAGTAAATAAAGTGCAGCAAGATGGCCCAATCCTTTATGTAGCAAAGGATAAGCCTGGACAAATTCTAATAATGAAGAAGGAGCTCCCGAGGACACATTGGGAATTATCGTCAAGCTAGTTTTCATCACGTTCATAAGATTCGCGTTCGGTACTTTGATAATTTGATATGTGGGTGGACCGACACTTAGGTGCTGCCCTAACTTGGACAAGCATCCCACTTATGATTAACCCCTATTGCAAGCATCCACAACTACAAAAAGGAGTATTAAGGTAAACCTAACCACATCATTAAACATATGGGTCCATATCAACCCCTAACGAAGCAACGCATAAACTAGGGTTTAAGCTTCTGTCACTCTAGCAACCCATCATCTACTTATTACTTCCCTATGCCTTCCTCTAGGCCCAAATAATGGTAAAGTGTAATGTAGTCGACGTTCACATAACACCACTAGAGGAAAGACAACATACATCTCATCAAAATATCGAACGAATACCAAATTCACATGACTACTAATAGCAAGACTTCACCCATGTCCTCAGGAACAAACGTAACTACTCACAAAGCATATTCATGTTCATAATCAAAGGAGTAATAATATGCATAAAGGATCTGAACATATGATCTTCCACCAAGTAAACCAATTAGTATCAACTACAAGGAGTAATCAACACTACTAGCAACCCATAGGTACCAATTTGTGGTTTTGTTACAAGATTGGATACAAGAGATGAACTAGGGTTTTGAGAGGAGATGGTGCTGGTGAAGATGTTGATGGAGCTTGACCCCCTCCCGATGAGAGGATCGTTGGTGATGACGTTGGTGATGATTTCCCCCTCCCGGAGGGAAGTGTCCCCGGCAGAACAGCTCCACCAGAGCCCTAGATTGATTCCTCCAAGGTTCCGCCTCGTGGCGGCGGAGTTTCGTCCCGTAAGCTTGCCCATGATTTTTTCCAGGGAAAGAATGATGATATAGAAGAAGATGGATGCCGGAGGCCCACCAGGGGGCCTAGGAGATAGGGGGTCGCGCCCTACAGGGGGGGCCTGTCTCGTGGACAAGGTGTGGGCCCCCTGGCCTATTTCTTTCGCTCATAAATTCTTAATAAATCCAAAAAGTTGTTTCGTGGAGTTTCACGACTTTTGGAGTTGTGCATAATAGGTTTCCAACGTTTGCTCCTTTTCCAGCCAGAATTCAGCTGCCGGCATTCCCCCTCTTCATGGTAAACCTTGTAAAATAAGAGAGAATAGCCATAAGTATTGAGATATAATGTGTAATAACAGCCCATAATGCAATAAATATTGATATAAAAGCATGATGCAAAATGGACGTATCACGCGCCCCTGAAGGTAGCACCTCCCAGTGCCAGCCCAGCGGAGCCCAGTCTCGGACATGGTGCCTCTGAAGCAGGACGTCATCGTGAACGGGTTGACAGCAAGGATGCGGGCCGGGCATCGTTGACGTCGATAAAAAATTCTTATGAAAAAAATTTCCTATATATGCAATGTCATTTTATTAGGAAATTTTGAGCAAATTTTCCTATGCAACTTTTCCTAGTCTTCGTCTAACAAATATATGTATGGTCAACTTTTTCCTATGCAATTTTTTCCTATACTATGATATACAACATTATATAAAATTAAAGAATAGAAAAAGAAACACTAATTAAGCATCTAACACTAAAAACAAAAAAAGCAACTTCTATACATCGATTCACTAAAAAACAAAAAACAACATTATATAAAAAATTCCATACTATTAAACACTAATTATATCCATCTAACATGCATTCATACATATATACTAGTGAAAAAATAATAATCTAAAACATCTAAACTAATTAAAGCTATGGCTAGACATCTAATCTAAACTAATTAAACTAATTAAAACTAAAATAATAATCTAAAACATATAAACATCTAAACATCTAAACATATATACTAGTGATGTGTGTG